>NC_056525.1:169801039-169814677 GCF_019175285.1 Sceloporus undulatus
CTAAATATATGTCTAAAGAGCTCAAAGCTGCTATGGATGGGCATGACACCTCACCAAAAACTCGTTATGAAGTGTTCCATTATATACGTTTATATTAACTTTTAGTATTACATGGTAATGTATATTTTGAATAAACATATTTAAAGTCAAGTTCTTAAATAATTTGTCATTACAAAGAAAGACTCAAGTCTGATAATTGGTCTATAAATGTTTTTGTGGGGTTTTGCTATTATAATCTCTTAACTTTGTTGTGAACTTTTCCTCGTTAGTTGGGGGGATTGCTTTCTAATGTCGAGTGGCCAGCTTCTTACATTATGGGGAAACTTTTTTTTTTTTTTCTTTTCAAACAGTTTTTAAACTTCATTTGTAGAATTGTTGGGTGGTTGTTTCTAACCATTTTGTCTGTTTTTGTAGTGGTAGGTACTCTTTGCACCATCTTTTCAGAAAGCATGGCTAGTACTTGACTCTGTTTCTAATGATTTTGTACACCGCTTGGGATTGATCTCTTGCAGGATCTGTCTTCTGCAGTTTTGATGTAAGAGTCAGGGTTTTGTGGCTTAGTGTGACTTAGTATCAAATGATTTTCTGCATCTGTTGTACTGGCCAAGCTGTGGGCGGGTGTGAGATGGAAGATACTTTGCATATTAATGTGTCCATACTTCGTGTGTGTGGTTAGGTTAGTGTTCACCTTTGACAGGTAGTGTGGGAGGTGGAATGTGGGAAAGGTTTTGGTCTGATTTGAAACTAATTAATGGGTGAGCTACGGTCTGTACCACAGGGGACTATGTCTACAGCAAATACTCAATTAGGTTTCATGCCCTGAGCGAATCCATCTTATTGGTGATGAAATGGTGTTTTGATCGCTTGTGAGGATGTTTTAATCATTTGTACAGCAATGTTACAGGCCTGGACAGATTTTGGTGACAACACCTTAGCTTATCCATATGTCTTTAAAACCTTATTGAATCATTTAATATAAAAGCATTATTAACTGCTGATTTAACCTATTAATGGTAGATTACTTAGTATAAGATTCATGAAACATCTGCCATTTCTGTTTGTAATAAAAGGATGGGAAATATTTGTTTCGTGTTCAAGTTTCCAGTGTCCTTTAGAAGATTGTAAATTCAAAAACTGCAATATATGGCCTTCAGGTCACACCAGAGGGTAGTTATAATAATTACAATAAAGGGATGTGATCATTATTCCCATTTCCTTTCTTTATTTAAATGTTTAGGATTCATTTCAGGGTAAGACTGTGTTCCTTTATGGGTGTTGGGTCCTCACTTCATATTCTCTTACTTAAAACTGTTTCTTGGCTTATATGAAATGAGTATTGACACATGGTCTGGTTGTACATATTAAGCTTTGCTTTTTTTCCAAAACACAGTTATATTTAGGTGAGGTGTCCCTTAACTAAAAATGCTTGGATCAGATCCTGTTTTAGATTTTAGGTGTTGGGTTTTTGTTAGTGTTGTTGTTGTTGGGTATTGCAGTATTTGTATAATAATCTTGGATGATGGGACCAAGTCTAAAACATGTACATGATTTATTGATGATTATTGCATGGCTGTTCTTCCTGTATTGGACATTAGGCTGAGACTGTGTCTTATTTACAGTTGTGTGCCCGATTTAGGAGAATTCCTTTACCAGTATAAGGACTTCTATCATACTTAGTAAAAATGGGGCTTTCCCTTTTTGCAAAGTAGTAATGGGAGTTACAATTCGAATTCCTTCTGATTTGGGCATGTGGTGTGGTGTGATAACACTAATGGTCCCAATGGTCTCAGCCCTGCCCAGATCGAGGGGCATAGAGTGTTCTTCTACGTTTTTTATATCCACAATATACCATCTTCTACGTTTTATTTTATATCCACATAATTACACATAATTTGAAGGTAATTTAATACATAATTAATTTTTAATAATTTTGGTGCATGGAAAACAAGTTGTGTTATAATGACCATCAGAAACCAAAAGGTGTGATGACCTCAGCCATCCATGTATTATTTAATTAATTTTACGTTCTTATGTTATATTTCACAATTTGGTAAGGTAAGGATGACTCAACCTGTATTTATTAGTCTGTCTTGTGTAAGTAATTTTCATTTCTATTCTATATCTGCTATTGTACGTCTGATTCCAAATTAAGAAATTTTAAAAATATACTAGGGCGGTGTTACAAAATGGATTTAGTGGTGTGACGAGGACGGCAGCTTAGGATTACAAAAGGGTCTTGGTGCGTTGCGCACCACTCCAACCCTAGTTGCTGTGCACGTTCATGCACTAAAGATGGCGGGGACCGTTCCTATATGGCCGCCGCGTTGTGAGGAGCTCACGGGGCCGCGCGCCTCTTAGACGGGGGCGGCTTGCGGAGTGGACATCCTTGCTCCACGCAGGGCGTTAGTGACCCCTGAGACAGGAGCAGGAAGGTAGTCTACGTTTAGAAACTACTGTCCTGTGTTTATTGGCATCGTGGGCGTCAGTTCAGCGACGGCTGCGCCAAGCGGACCAAAAAGAGTGGGAAAGGTTTGGCCAAAGGGAACCCACCTTTCTCTTTCCCACAACGCGCTCACTGGGGTCCTTGGGGCGTCTAAGCCCAGGGGGACATACCCCTGGTTCAGGCGGCCGGGGGGCGGGGAAGCGACCGTTTAATGCTTCCCTGCTCAGCCCAAAAATGCTTAGGGGATTCGTGGGTCCTTGCGCGCGGCCGGTGTAGCCTACTGGAACGGCCCATTATCCGGGAGTGCGGGATAGGGCGGTTCCAGGTAGACTCGATACCAAAGGCGGTCTATAACCGCTCAAGGTTTAAAATATAAATGCGAGCGATATGGTATAGAGATAGTGTTTGTATTTGTATACAGATTGATGTAAAAGCCGTACTTTAAAGGTAAGTTTTTGATATCTTGGTCTTTACTAAATAACAATAAGTAAAAATGCAGTCTTTTTCGGGCATTATTAGCTCATACTCATTTGGGAGTAGAGGGGTGCTGTGAAACAGCAGGAGTGAGTGCTAAAATACCATGGAGACGACGAACATGCCCAAATTTGGGAGGAGACCGGCTAGTAGAAGCTTGGAGTCATCTCCGGGTACTCATAGTATGGTAACTCTCTTTCTTGGTTTAGTTCCACAGTCAGAGACAGGACTCAAGAGTGAGTCCTCGGCCCTATAATGCTTGAGAACTGGATGAGCATCCTCTCAACATTCAACTAAATAACTTGCCGTGGATTTTACCATCCCAGAACTTGAATATCTATCAGACAAGGAATTTGCTTCAATACTTTTTGACCAGTCCATGCAGTTTTCTGTAACAAAGAATCCTGAACATTATTTCTGTCATTGTAGGGTTTTCAGTCGCAGTATTTACTACTTCGTTCAACCCTTATTGCAGTACCTAATTGCTTCAGTACGTCAGGGGAAAACAAAACCATGGTATTAATCCTGGATGGTGAAAAAGGTTGCGCGTAGCCCATTCAACATCCAAAGAAAGTGTCAACAATTCTTTTTTCTTCCCTTTTTTTTCTTCATATATAGAGGTGCTTTTAACAGCAGTGCTAACATACCCAGACAGACTTAACAGCCCAAAGGTGAGGAATCTGGCTAGTAGAAGCTGGTAAGTTCATCTTCAGTGACTCCAAGTAGGTAATCTCTTCTGGGTTTTAGTCCAAATTTCAGAGACATTAACCAAGATGCTGAGTCCTCTCCCTAAAACTGCTTGAGCATCTTGGATAGCTCCCTTAAATTTCCAACTAAAACTTGCAGTGGATTCACCATCCCAGTAACTTTGAATCTATCATAAGACAAGTCCTCTTGGTCTCAAACTTTTTCTGAATCATTTGTTCCAGCAGTTTTCTGTAACCAAAGAATCCTGAACATTTATTTCTGTCATTTTTAGGTTATTCATAGCAGTATTCCATTGTCACCTATTGAGCTACTTAATATGCTTTCCAGTTACAGTCAGGGGAAAAAAACCATGTATTTAACCTTGGACTGTTGAAAATGTATTGAGCCACTTCATATTATCCCAAAGAAATGTGTCAACAATTATTTGTGAGAAAAGTTTGGGTTGGCAAGAACTGTGGAGTCATTTGGGTGAAGGCTTATATGGTATTTACTGCATCAATGTTCTTTGGTTAATCTTCCAGAAAGGTTCCACATTCAGAGAAAAGTCAATTAGGAAAACACCCACGTTTTCAGAATGGCCAAGAGGGTTCCAGAGAATGCGAGGGAAACATTTCCATAATAGATACAGAAAATAACAAGCCATGAATTATTTTTGTTGCTTGCAGAGTGAGCCATTGAATAATAGGTGAGCATGCAACAATATTTTTTTCCTCTTATGCGTCTTATGAACATCATGAGAACCATCTACAAAGAACCTAGTGACTCTGACGTATACTTTATATAAGTTGAAATTTAACAAAGAAACAAGGAACAGCTTGGTTTTGAACATCAATAATGTATTTCCACTAATTATTATGGCTTTTTTAAAAAGAAAAAAGCCCAAACAAGCATGCTTAAATGATTTCTAAGAACCAACACAAAAGCATTTGTCACATGACTGCACACTGCCAGTAATAGCTAATTCTATTAATATTCACCTAAAGAAAACCAGTTTGTTGACCTAAAGTACTCCTGCTTGCTATTTTATTCTTCTGAAATTATGTAGATCCTGAGGGATAACTGTACCGAGGCTTTGATGCAAATATTAAAATTCTATTTAGATGTACAATGCTTTAATGCAAATTTTTAACCATAAAACCAAACGCTCCATTCAGTTAAATTAATAGAATTACAAAAAGATGTAATGATAGCAATTAAGTCTTGAAAATGCAGATTTTATAGTCAAGGACAATTACCTCATTTATAGCAGACTGGAATGATGCCAGATGAAGGTAATTTAGGTCCTCCCCGCTCCCCCTTCCTCACAGTTATATCATGAAGGATATCTTAAATTTCATTAGTACAACAAAGGGGTGAGAAGTTAGACAATAAAAAAAAGGAGATGAGTGAATTTGACCTTTCTTGTTTCATTGCAGGCAGAAAACATACATCTTTCTAAAGTATTAGTAATATTTCTTTCTGTTCCCCTCTCTGAAAAAAACTTTTTTTTATTAGCATCTATGGAACATTAGAATGTAAAAGGTCAGATTCATTCAAATATTCACAGACCCTGCTGGCACCATGATACTTAAGAGGACTGCTTATAATTTCTTTTGCAATGATTGCTTTGATATAGGGGTATAGGAGCAGCAAGGAAGGGCAAAACCTCATCTTCAGAATGTCTTGCTTTGGACCAAATTTGAGTTAAAGCAACCCTGCAAATTTAGCATGCAAGCCCTTTCTAAAAGGGGCATGCAAAAGGGGAGACATGTTAATGAAACTTCCTAATTAGGTTTTGATTGGTATATTAATGATACACATAAGCAAAGCGATGCTGAAAGAGCTAGCTGACTGTTTCCAGTATTCTGTTGTTGGCTTGCACTGCTGCAACCTCTGGTTATGCTGCACAAGTAAAGAAGTACTGGATATCATGGGACAGAGAGGGGAATGGATGTCCTTGGTTGATAAGTGCAAAGTAGTTGAAAAATTGAAAATTGTATGGTGAAATCTTGTTTCTTAAACATAGTTCTTTATAACAAAGGGTTTTATCCATAGTAATGTATAGGGGAATGTTGTTGATGCTGAAAGGAGCTAAGTGCTGGTTTTCATGCCTCCTGCTTCTTTTTGCAATCCCACCTCCAGAGAAACTGATTGATGGTGCTGGGGACCATCTGGATAAGGATGTCAACCAATGCAGGGGGCCTCAGGGAATGGAAGAATTACTGAAGATTGCATCCTTCCTTCAACCACTGGTTGTGTGGGTAGGTGTCCACTAGGTCCCTAGCCCTTCCACAGAGTAACTGATTTGCATCTATGCATAGAAAATGTAAAATGTCCTTAAGGCAGGAGGCAAGCAGAGCACTGTTTGAAAATGTAAAATCAAGTTGTTTCCTTTGAAATCTCCTTATTGGGTCAAAGATACTGCTTGAGAAATAAAAACTGATCAGACTTTATATTAACAAAGCTGGATATAATTTGTGTTGATGGACTAGGTTTCTCAAAGTCAGCAGTCAAGATCCTATTTAGCATTAGCAGAATGTAACGCTCCATTACCCATTTATGCGTGAGGTCAAATTCTGATCCTTTGCCCCCAATCCATGCAGTGGCACTTGGCTGCCTTCCAGCTGAACAGTGGCTATTTGGGTTTGGGGGTAGAAGTGTGCCCATCACCTACACGACTACTGTTGCACAACTAGGGAAAGGTATTGAGAAAAGATGTGTTGGATACCTCCTTCTGCAATACCCACGCCCACACTTACACTTGTGTATCCTTGGTTATATTGGTGTAACTCACCCAAATGATTCCGGCTAATAGAGGCCAAAGTGGATCAGGAGTGAAGTTGAAGGCTTTCATGGCCAGCATCCATAGAGTTGTGGGTTTTTCGGGCTATGTGGCCATGTTCTAGAAGATTTTGTTCCTGATGTTTCACCAGCATCTGTGGCTGGCATCTTCAGAGAATGCTGTCATGGAAGTGAGTGGGGTGTGTGTGTGTGTGTGTGCACGCGCGCATACACACACTGTGTGACCCTGGCTTAGAGTTAGCAAATTTAGGCTAGCAGTCCTGAAAAACTATAAAATCAAGACCCAGCAAATGCAAATGAAAACCATCCAGGGTCAGGGCCTTTCCCAGCAGACAATGGATCTGTAATTAATCATAATCAGACCCAAATCTTCTTTGCATATCCTCCCACCCTGAGGCCTTGCCATTTAATAATAGAACAGATTAACATGGAAATCACTCCTCCCAATCCAGGGTCACACAGTAGATATACACATATGCCCCATTCACTTCCATGCCAGCATTCTCCTTTAGGTGGTAAGTAAAAACATTTTTGTGATATCAAGCTTTTTCAAATTGATGAGAGTTGGGCTGTAAGATTCAGACTGTAAGATCTGTATACCATTTTAAGACATTTTAATATTTTAAATGTATTCTAATATTTATTGTTCTTTTACTTTATAAATTAATTGTTTTTTAACTTTATATGTATATTTTTCATGCTTTTGTATTGTCTTTATTTTGTATTGTTTTAAAGTTGTTGCTAGTCTCTATATCAGGAGTAGGCATGAAATAAATAATATAATATAATATAATATAATATAATATAATATAATATAATATAAGAGTTATATGGCCTCCTCCACACATGGGCCCTCTCTGCAGAACCAAGTAAAATGCCCTTCCCCTGACTTCTCAGTGTGGAGTCCAGATGATGATAATCAAAAAAAGAGACATAAGATAAGTAAACAACTGTTACATGCATGCATTTCACTAACAGGGTACTAGCCAATGTATGTTATGCTAAGGATCATTCATGATAAACTGTTATGCTAAGTCCTTTGCATGGCTGTCATCTAAATTGTCTATAAAAATCTAGTATTGTTCCCATGGTTGCAGTTATCACTGCTTTTAGTTTAAAACGTGAAGACTTGACTGGAATGCACCAGCTCAGGTTCACGAAGAAGATGAAGAAATAGAATTTCATGGTTTTGATGGTCCATAAGGCCCTTTCCAACACTATGATTCTATTATTCATTGTATTTGTAGTGTGCGTTGCTTATTTCTGTTTAACTACCACCAACAGGTGACCTTCCAGAAGACAATCCTGAAAGAACAAATCCCAAAGCTCAGAATGTTTGTTAGTCAGAACTGGCACTGGAAACAAGGCAGATGGAAGGAAATGAATTAGTTGCATGATATCCTTCACTGCTGGTTGATTACTAAGCTATGCAGGCCAAAGAATGGTATTCCCATTGCAGTCACAAGTATCTTGCTATGTATTCTTCACTCCAGGAAACAATGAAGAAGTTTGCCTTTTCTCAGCCAGGACCATCACTACAATAATATGTTGGTCTCCAAAATAGAGATCTCTAGTGTTGACCTGGATACCCAGCTCAATAATAAAGGACGTCAACTCAATGATTCTATCAAAGGAAAAACTTTGTGTGTAAACTCCAGTGATGGTACAGCAAATGATAGCATATTTTTCTCATTTTCTTGGCTTTAATAAGGGATCTAAACCCAGTACAGTACCTTGGAAAAGCTTCCTCACATTTTCCAATATAGTTTATTGTTAATTGGAAGCATAAGCTGATGCAGCACGATAAATAAGAAAATTACTTGACTACTGTGATTCCCAAAGGTCATTTTTATGAAAAGATTGCAAAAATATGTTCATGTTTGAAATTAAAAATAAAACCATAATAACATTGTTACTGTAATGGCATAGAACAACTCTGTGTGATACTTAATACTAGGCTGTCAGGTCTCTAGTTCTAGTCTCTAAATTCTTTTCAGATGAATGAAAACTCTTCAGTGGGATAATGCCATTTGCTTTGTGTATTATCACTGTTTCATTACTCATTTCTCTCTCTTTTTACTTTAATGGCAGCAATCATTGCCTTTTATTTTTCAATGGCATAATTATTCCTCAACACAGAGCCTTCCTGACTGTGGTACCATTCAGATGTTTTGAAGTACAATACTCATCATCAGAGACTATGACTGTGCTGTAAAGGGTTGCTGGGAGTTCTAGTACGAGAAATCTGGAGGGCATCATTTTGGGTGTATCTACACTGCATAATTATAGCACTTTGATCTCAGTTTGTGTAGGAAGAAGCCCTCCGAGCCAGGGCTTCTTCCTACATAATCCTGAATTCTGTAGTTTGGTGTAGGGATAGAAAGAGCAGAAAATGTTTGGAAATGTTTGAAAAAGTGCCAGGTATCCTTGATGTGAAGAATCCTGGACTGACAAGAAGCTTCACTGTTGGGAATGTATTCTACACAAAATTTACACATGGTTGTTTTGCACAGAAAACAGCATTTTGTGCAAAAAATGTGCAGAAATATTTTCTGTGCAAAAAAGGCTGTTTCTCATACAGAAAATGCTATAGATAGGGGTTATGTGCAAAATTCACACATGGTACTTTTGTGCAGCTACCATGTATTGTGAAAAATAAAAATAAATAGGCTGTAGAGCAAATCAAACTTGAACCCTCCCTGGAAGCTAAGATGACTAAACCGAAACTGTAATACTTTGGCCATATCATGCAAATACATGTCTCATTAGAAAAGACAATACTGCTTAGGTAGATGGAGGGTAATAGGAAAAGAGGAAGACCTTAATACAGATGGATAGTCTCAATCAAGGAAGCCACAGACCTGCATCTGCAAGGCCTGAGCAAGGTGACTGATGATAGGGTGACTTGAAGGGGTCTCATTCATGGAGTTGCCCCAAGCCCAGGTCATCTTAATGGCAGTTAACCACAACAACATTTTTTGTGCAAAGAACAGCATTTTCTACACAGAAAACAGAATTTTCTGCACAGAAAATAGACACTGACTAAAATCGTTTATTTGGCTTCAATAAATTGGTCTGGGAACTAACCAGAACAAAACAAAATCAAATGACTCATGTATGTATGCATTGGTTTTCTTACCTATATCCATTTGAAAATTGTGGAGAACAAGATTCATGTCTTCTCTGGTTGATGAATGGCACAGATTATATATTAACAAAAATTATTTTATTAACTCTAGATCATAAACCAGCAAATACTCTTAATTCAGGTTTCTGTTGTGAGAGGTATTGTTCTTGCCAGGGTTTGACATTTTTAAGAATATTTTTGAATATTCTTTCCAGCCTCACATCAGGATAAGCAAGCTCTTATTTAATAATACTGAACACTTTAGACAAGGTTAATTTTTATTCTTGGAAGTTATCCTGTACCCAAAATATTTTTGTCATGCTGAAATGAATTTATTGTAAACACATATTGTATACAACATGTAAACGGCTAATTTAGTTTGAAGTTTGAAAGGCAGGTTTCTTTGTGCAAATATTTTGGATATTTTAAATATTTTACATTTCAAATATTTTATGTGTCTCACGGAAACTGTGATGATAAATAATAACAGCCACAAGAAGGCCTGTTAATTATACTGGATTAATTTCACTAGTAATTTTCAAGGTAAGTCTGGTTTGAACAGATACAAGCACATTCACTTTCTCACACATACATACAGTACACAAACACAAACCAAGCTGGGCTGATTTGAATAGGGCTCCTCCATCAAAGGGGACTGAATCTGAACCTGAATACTTGGAAGATTCCTTCACAGTTTTGGGTAAAAGTGACACAGACACACAGAGAATGTGTCTCCAAAAACTGATACATTTCTCCAAGTTCTCTGTATAACGAAAACACCAGGATAAGAAAGGATGGAAGAAAGGGGGAGGTGTGTAGTTTGGTAAGAGTTATCTGCAGTCACAGTGAATGGATTTATGAGTGTTCACATTCACTGTGAATAGTAATAGATCAGAGATCTCAACCATTCTTCAGTTTTCTTCTGTAGGTCTCTTTCCCAGGCACAAGAACAAAATGTGGACTCCCATTTTGGAAAAAAGTGGGATATAAATCAAATAAATAAATAAACTGAGTGTAGTATTAGATGTTTGTTAAGAAAAGCTTATCTACCATTGCATGCTCTACATCGATTACTCACTGAGAAACCTAAGAATTTGGATTTCCAATATAAGATTTGTATTCAGATCTCAGTCAAATGGGACAATTTTCATTCCCCAACAATCTAAGCCAAATGAGAGCTGTTTTACAAACCACCAGATCAGAATCTAAATCAAATCTTGTGGTCTGTGGACATCACTTTTATATATCCATAGTATTTAAAAATCTATAAATCAACATTATCTCTGATTTGAGGCTATCGTAATATCTCTGGAGACCTTAGCTTCCGAATTCATGCCTCATAGAAGAACTTTGCATAGCCCTAAATGAAACCAACGTACAATATATTTTTATAAAACATCAGAACAAGAGAAACCAAATGTCAAATATTATGTATTTCTATTTTTGTCACAGAAAAAAATCTTCCTTCTTCTTTGAATTAGGTCCTACATATTAAAAAAAAAAGAAAAAAAAAAGAATGACAAATCACTGTGTAACTTGTAATTAGAGTATGTGAAGCATGCCACAATAAGGAAAAGGTAGTTGTGATTGATTAGTGCAATTAATTTTTTTAAAGGACCCTCTAGTAAGAATTTTAGAAAATGGCTTTTTAATCATCTGTAGGATTACTAATATGATTGCCTTTTAATAGTTTTTAAGTATGCCATATACAGAATTAGCTGTAATTCCTTTACAGGGCAGAAGAATACTTCCCTTGAAACCAGTTTACTCTAAACAGAAGCACAGAATGACAATTGGAATGCCTCTCAAAGGGAAATGCTGTAAGTATTACTCTGTAAAGAAGGCACAGCTCAGACTCCAAGGAAATGGAAAAGAAACAGGACAATTTCAGTGTTTGTTGCTCACCTCGCTTCATGGGTCCAAAGCAATTAAATTTATTTCATCTATGAAAGGCGACTAATAACAGAACCACACACACACACGCCTCTCTCACCTCCATTCACAATTATACACACTTTGTCCATTAATGGCAGAATTAAGGCATGCATTTAAACAAAAGAAAATAAAGATGAAGGCATGCTCGACCATCAGTGGCAATAGCTGCTGAGAAAGGCTTCCAAAAATTGTAAAGTGAGATAAAATGAAAATTTTCATAAAATTAAAATTTGGATTTTTTTACTTTTTGAATTTACACTGTCTGTTTGATAACACATAAAGGAACAACAAACTATGCAATTATATGCAAATGAGGTCTTGTAGCACCTTTGAGACTAATTTTGCAAAAGGAGTTGTAGCATAAGCTTTTGTAGACTTGGTCTACTTCCTCATATGCATTGTGTAAACTGTACCCAAGAAGGATATTTATAATCATATGATTATTATTATTATTATTATTATTATTATTATTATTATTATTATTATTATTATTTGTAGCCCACTTTTCCAGGGTAGATCAAAGCGGGTTACAAGGCAAAAGAATAGTCATAGAAATTGCTTTTAGAGTGTTAGGCTAGGACTGAGAATAACCATGTTCAAGAACTTTATCGCACAAGGCTCCAGCACAGATGGAGAATGGTCCAAAAGGAGCCTAGCAGGGAACAGAACGAGTGCGGGACGCTTTTTACAGCACCCACAAGTCCCTCACTCATTCTGTTCCCCTCTCTTCCACTCCCAATCCGTCCCCAGAGGGAGCGATTTTTGAGAACTGTTTTGAACAGTTCTCAAAAATTGTCCCCTCTGGAACAGAAGGGGAACAGAATGAGTGAGGGACTTGTGTGTGCGGTAAAATGCATCCCCCATTTGTTCCATTCCATTCTGAGAGCAGTCCTGTGCGCTAAAGTTCCAAATCTGCTGTTACCTCAAATTGACAACTAAAGGTTGGCCATTATTCTTTGGCTATTGGCCTGTGGGATTCCTCAGGGTTCTGTGTTGTCCCCTCTGCTATTCAATATATATATGAAATGGCTGGGAGAGGTCATCTGGAGTTTTGGGATGTGGTGCCATCAATATGCAGATGACACTCAACTCTACTACAGTACTCCTTCCCACCTCAATCCAAGGAGGCTGTCCTGTTCCTAAACCAGTGTCTGTCATCAGTAATGAACTGAATGAGAGCAAACAGGTTGAAGCTTAATCCAGACAAGACAGAAGTGTTCCTGTTCAGTCAGAAGGCAGATCAGGAAATACGGATCCAGCCTGTGTTAGATGGGATCACACTCCCCCTGAAGACACAAGTTCACAGTTTAGGGGTGCTGAATGGACACAGCTTTGAACCTGGAGGCCCAGGTCTCTGCAGTGACCAGAAGTGCTTTTGCACATTTAAAGCTTGTGCGCCAGCTGTGCCCATTCCTTGAGATGCTGGATCTTGCCTTGGTGGTACACAACTTGGTTACATCCTATTTGGACTACACACACTATGTTGGGCAGCCTCTGAAGAGTGTTCGGAAACTTTAGCTGGTCCAAAGACCTGCAGCCAAGCTGTTAAGAGACTACACAACACTCCGGTTGAAACATCTCCATTGGGTGCCAATTTGTTTCTGAGCACAATTCAAAGTGCTCTAAAGCCCTATATGGCTCAGGTCCAGGTGATTTGGCAGACCATATCTCCCTGTATGAACCAGCCTAGGCTCTGAGATCCTCTGGAGAGGCCCTTATCTCCATCCCACCACCATCACAAGCACGCTTGGTGGAGATGCAAGAGAAGACCTTTTCTATGGCTGGCCCTGGATTGTGGAACTCCCTTCCCAGGAAGACCAGCATGCCCCCTTCCTTGTTGGCCTTCTTCCAGCAGGCTAAGACCTACCTGTTTGGAAAGGCTTTTAAAATGGAAACTTTGTAAAGGATCGGCTTGGTATGTTGTTTCATTATAAAGTGTTTTAAACAGTTTTATCTTTTTAAAATTTATTTTATTCTTTTAAATAGCTATCTATTTTAATATTATAATAATTTAATTCCATTTCAATGCACCTCTTTTCTATATTTTTAATTGTATTGCTCTTTTAATATTGTTGAGCTGCTCTGAGTCCCAGTTCTGGGGAAAGAGAGGGCTACAAATGATGATGATGATGATGATGATGATGATGATGATGATGATGATGATGATGAT
>NC_056525.1:169814687-169821459 GCF_019175285.1 Sceloporus undulatus
GATGATGATGATAATTTGGGCTAACCTAACTTGCTGTTGTGAGAATAAAATGGGGTGTGTGACAAAAATCATATATATCATTCTAAGTGCCTTGGAGAAAGGCTGTGATACAGGTTTTAGAATTAAATAAATGTTAAGCTTATCAGGCCTCCCCTAAAGGAACTGAGCCCTTCCCAGAAGGCATCTGACAACATCCTGGCCTCTGAGGGGAAGAGAGGGTAGGCCAATCCCATCAGGCCTCCCCAATGCCATCGGGCCTATCCTTAAGAAGTCTTTAAGGACTAAGCTGAAAAGTGATAATGGTAGCTAAATCAGCTCTCACTATAGGTTGCAGAAATAATCTGGTATGACACTACTTAAACTACCATGACTCCATGCTATGGAATGCTGGGAATTACAGGGTTTTAAAAGACATTTTGCTTTCCCTGTCAGAAAGCTCTGGTGCCAACCCCCCCCCCCCCCCCAAAAAAAAACGT
The DNA here is from genome assembly GCF_019175285.1 of Sceloporus undulatus. Lineage (NCBI taxonomy): Eukaryota > Metazoa > Chordata > Lepidosauria > Squamata > Phrynosomatidae > Sceloporus > Sceloporus undulatus. The sequence continues at coordinate 169,815,164 of NC_056525.1, forward strand.
GCACAGTTCCTTGAATTCCCTAGCATTGAGGCATGGCAGTTAAAATGGTGATAAACTGGATTATGTCTGTAGATTATGCTATGCAGAAAAATATGTGCATTGTCAATTCATGATATGGAAGAACATCTGGAACATCTTTTTCGTCCACTTGTGCAGTGTAGAGTTCAGGCAACTTTCTTCACTAAAGAAACATTTGGTATATAAGAGAATTCAGCACAATTCCACTTTAAATTCTTTGTAATAGTTTTTGTAATAGTCTTTGTTTCCTTTAAATAAAACATTAAAAACAATTAGATATCATTAACTCGACAAACAACAAACAAAGAATTATAACAAAGATACAGACACATACATATACATTTAACTCATATACCAAACTTAACTAATACCATATCTAGAAAAAGAAGACTTACAAATTCTACTTCCTTTTAATTTTAGTTGGAATGCCTAAAAGACATGTGAGATACATTACCCAAATATTAAAAGGCACTTCTCACATTTATATCTCAGAAACTTACATGTAATATAATTGCAATAGTTGAACAAATATGAGACAGTCATGACAAACTGTACTAAGAGCAAATCTCAGAAAACAGGCAGCCATCGCACATGCTGCTTGAGCAGTTTACAGTCGTCACATTTCACAGCTTCATGTGAAAGACAATTTGCAAAAAGCATGTTTTTGCTGTGTGTTTTGTGCCACTGAATCAGTGCCATAGAGGTGACACCTGCTCTTGTAATCAGCAATAGCAAGCCCTAATGTTCCAAGCAGGCTGGTTAGCTTCAGCCCAGTGTTTTTGCAACTCTAGATAGTAAAAAAAATATATATTTGGGGTGGTTAGAACTATTCAGCATTGTACAGCTTCTGAAAAAGGCAGATACTGTACAAACAGTGCCCATTATAATTGAAGAAAATACCAAGGGCCACTATTTGTTTTATTAATACTGTACACTGTTTAGATAACATTTTATTCTGAGATTGTGTTCAAGATTTATCAGCAAATAAATAATAAATAAAACAGTATGAAGCACTGGATTTGAGTGTTGAACTATGACTCTGGAGAGGCCAGGATTTGACTCCCAGTTCAGCTATGGAAACCCACTGAGTCACCTTGAACAAGTCACACTCTTTCATAGCAATGGTAAATCCCCTCTGAAGAAACACGCCAAGAAAATCCAGGGATAGGTTCGCCTTAGGGTCACCATAAGTTGGAAATAACTTGAAGAGAAACAACAACAAGAAGAACTGTAAAAGGACCTAAATAACCTAAAGTCACCAGATCCTGTCAGATCTTGGAAGCTAAAGTGTATCATGGAATCATAGAATCGTAGAGTTGGAAGAGACCACAAGGGCCATCCAGTCCAACCCCCTGCCATGCAGGAAATCCAAATCAAAGCATCCCCGACAGATGGCCATCTAGCCTCTGTTTGAAGACCTCCAAGGAGGGAGACTCCACTACACTCCGAGGAAGTGTGTTTCACTGTCGAACAGCCCTTACTGTCAGGAAGTTCCTCCTAATGTTGAGGTGGAATCTTTTTTCCTGCAGTTTGCATCCATTGCTCCGGGTCCTAGTCTCTGGAGCAGCAGAAAACAAGCTTGCTCTCTCCTCAATATGACATCCCTTTAAATATTTGAACAGGACTATCATATCACCTCTTAACCTTCTTTTCTCCAGGCTAAACATCCCCAGCTCCCTGAGTCGTTCCTCATAGGGCAAGGTTTCCAGACCTTTCACCATTTTAGTCGCCCTCCTTTGGACACACTCCAGTTTCGTTTTTCCGCCCTAAGTGCAGTACCTTACATTTCTCCATGTTGAATTTCATTTTTTTAGCTATGGCCCAGTTTTCTAGTCTGTTCAGGTCATTTTGAATCTTGATCCTGTCCTCTGGAGTATTAGCTACTCCCCCTAATTTGGTGTCATCTGCAAATTTGATAAGTATGCCCCCAATATTGTCCTCCAAGTCATTGATAAAGATGTTGAATAGCACTGGGCCCAGGACAGAGCCCTAACAGAGCTCTGGTTAGTACTTGGATGGGAGATCATCAATGAATACTAGGTGTTGTGGGCTATATTTCAGAGAAAGAAAGTGGCAAAACCACTTCTGAGTATTCCTTGCTTAAGAAACCCCTGTGAAATTCAGGGGTTCATCATAAATTGACAGGTGACTGGAAAGCACACATACACACGCACACAGGCAAAGAGAAGAAAATTGTTTTATGTTCTCCAAAAAATTATTGCGTCAAATAACAACCAATAACACATTGCATTTATGGTAGATTTTCTTCCAGCATCTCCTAAATTCCATATGGCAATTAGAGACAGCTATCCATTGCTAATAAATTCTGAACATCTTGCTACAGCCATCAGCAAGCCTGCAGTTTTAACTTTCTGTCAGCCACCAAATCAACAGAGATTGCTGGTAAAAGCAGTCTTGAAAACACCAGCTAGCAATCCACCCTTGTAATCAAAACATTGCATCACCTGTAAATACCTTAAGCAGATTGTTAGTTTTAGAAGCACAGTGATTGGCGGGACTTACTATGACTGCATCCTCACTACAGCAATAATCCAGTTTGACACCACTTTAACTGCCATAGCTCTGTGCTATGGGATACTGGGAACTGTAGTTTTGTGGGTTATTTAGACTTCTTCGTCAGAGAGCTCTGGTGCCACAACACACTACAGTTCACAGACTTCCATAGCATTGAGCCATAGCAGTTAAAGTAGTGTCAGACTGGATTATTGCTGCAGTGTGGACACAGCCTTTACAAAACAACACATCACCTGCTGGTCCTGCAATCTTATTTATGTGACTGAATAAAGACATACAGGATTTGCAGTATGTGGGCAACTATAAACCTGAGTAGATGCTTCAGGAAGCATACGGCTGCAAGCCTGACCAGGAAGGTAGAGCAACCAGTGACCAGTATTTCAACCTAATACAGTGGGCCCTCTCCTCATGCGGGGATCTGTTCCGGATCTCCCTGCGTAAGGAAAAATCCATCTATGCTCGAGCCCCATAGGAAATAATGGGGCTCGTGCATGTGGTGGGGTGGTGACTGTATGCTGCAGGTGCGTGCACCATTGTTTTCCTTCCCCAAATGGCTTCTGTGTAAGCTTAAAGGCATGTAAAATGCATCTGTGCATGGCGCAGGCACACTGTATTTCAACTAAGAATGTCACAGCTCTCTGATCTGTCTCTGTATGGTACTGAGGTGCCTTCTCTGGCACTGTGCAAATAGATTTCTTCTTAGATAATAGAGTTATCCTTGCTTTCATCCCCTTGCACCTGAACATTTCCCCAAAAGCTCTGAAGGGTCTGCAAACATTCCAGAACAGATTTGGGATGGATGCAGTGGCATCACTACAGGGTGCAGGGCAGGTAGCCTGCACTAAATGACACCCTAGAAGAGGGATGACACCTGGCTGGGCCCTCCTCCCACTGTACCCCTCTCTGTTTCACCATGGCAGTGAAGACCTCCTCACGAGGCGACTTCCACCACCATGGTGAAGGAGATGGCAGAGCATGTCTCTCCCAGCTTTGCAGCAGTGATGGATATCTCCTCATGAGAAGACCTCCACTACCACAGTGAAGAAGGCAGAATGCATCCTTTTGACCTCTGCTGCCCGCATGGCAGCTCCCCTGCACTGGTGGAGACACCATTGGATGAGGGTAGAAAGATAAGGGATGATCCATTCAATCATTGTCTTTCAATCCAGTTCCACTGACATTCAGGCATTGGATACAACCCTCCAAATCATAGGACCTTAAAGATACCATTTGTCTAGGGATCAGAGAAGAGAATTTCCTGGATATGACATTTCCTTGGGAAGAATGAAAGGACTAAAACAACTTGTAGATAATTTATGATCAGCAAAAATAAAATAAAATAAAATAAAATCCATGCATGCAAATAGAGACAAAGCAAACAATACAGAAACAATGCTGGAGCTTGTAATGGAAATACACTATCTTCAGTGTGTCTTTTGCTACATTATCTCCCAGTGAAAATTCAATACAGATGCATTAACAATAGCATATACATGAATAAGGTGGTCTAGAGAGGGACGAAAGGTGAAAATTTATTGTTGCTAACGTCCTGATGAATGAAAGCATTCAAAAATGCAGCTGGAGCAAAGAAGGAGTTGGTAAGTGAAAAGCTTAAGTATTGCCTTGGAGCACTAGGAAACCGAGCCAACATTGTGAATGCCATCAAACTGTCTGTATCATATACAATAAAATAAAAGTGCTTTGATAGCTGACTCTTATAGCCCAACCTGATGTCTACTTCCTTTAGCAGAAATTTCTTTAGAAACTTCCAAAGTAAGTTTCGCAGCCAAACTACACTGTGTCAGGTAACCATCTGTGGAATGAAAAAGGTTGTGTGAAGGGATTACTGTCTTGCGCAATTGTTGGCGTTTTATCCAGCAGAGGGGATTATGCTTTAGAACCTAGAAAGAGCAAGGAAAGATGCAGTTTGAGTTCAACTATAATTATTAATCCAGAAGCAGCTGGTTTTCTTCTCTACTTTTAGGGAGGGAAATAGTCAAAGGTGATCTCTTCTCACTTGCAATCATGCTATTTTTCAGCATCAAGTTTTCAACACACACACAACTTGGGATTTCACACATGTTACATGCAGGATGTATTGAATTCCCCTGATCTGTATGGAATCTACTGCTGAAACTTGAAAGTTTGCCGTGCTTATTGTTAACTGAACCAGAACCTTTGGCTTGTTGTTCACATCCATCTAGTTGAATATTTCTGTATGACAACTCTTCTGTGTACATGAGACATGAGATCACAGAATATAAGGGGCTCAGCCTGTGGATATGGAAACTTTTATTTATTGGGTCCAGTAATAAATGTTGCACAATGTTGATTCATTTTTGAAATGATAATAAGAAGTCATGAATATTCATATTTGATTTCTAGGAAATAGGGGAGAGGTGTCCCAGTTTTTCTTCTGTGCAAATTTTAGAGTTTTCTATGACTAGGTTTTTAAAAAATAAAAATTAAAAATTAAAAAAAATAGATTCACCAATTTATTAATTGTCCAAATTGTTCATATTAAGAGAATGTACAAATTGTACAAATTGTTCATATTAAGAGAATGTCTATGTGTCCAGGTTCCCTAAAATCATTTTTTTCTTTTTCCCTGACAAATTTTTTATACATCTCAAATGTGACTGAAAAGTCTGTGGAGGATGGGGCTGTCTTTGGACTGCAGACTTTGGTGGGCTGACAAAGAACACTGCAGGATAAAATGATAGATTCAACCTTCAAACAGAAAGAGGAGCCATAGCAGTATGAACATTGGATGCATACTTGCAAAGACTGTTGTTCCTGGTAGACTTCTTCCCTCTTATACTGAAACAATGTGACTTGCTCAAGACCGTGCAAGTTTCCATAGCCAAGTGGGGGAATCAAATCCTTGCCAGTGATGGAGAATCTTTTACAGACCGAGTGCCCAAACTGCAACCCGGACCCCACTTATTTATTGCAAAGTGACACATCCCTCTGGCTTTCTAGTAAGAAACTCTGGCAAACTCTGTGCTAGGGCAATAGCCCACAGAGAGGGCTCTGAGTGCCACCTCTGGCACGTGTGCCATAGGTTCGCCATCACTAGTCCAACACTCAGACCAAATCACCACACTGGTCTCCCTGCAAAAACTGGAGATCCATTATTGATTCACTAATAGTTTAATTTACTCAAAGTCAGTACTGTAAACCTATGTTGTCTGAGTGGGTGCTTCAAACGGTAGGATGGATCTCCCCCTCTGAGATCAGAGAAGGCTGTCTGCCATGGAAGGAAAGGTATCATCTCCAATGTTGATTCTAGCTCCTGTAGAAACCACTAAGGGCCTTATCACATGAGGGGTTTTGCAGCTCAGATCTGGAGTCACTACGGGTCCAGCCATGCGTATTCAAGTTATGATGTGATGTATTATCATACATGGTTGCTTTCTATGGGGGGTTGTTTCGAGGTGAATCCACAGTCAATTCAGAGTTACTCCTCATTTTTGTGAATTCAGTAACAAGCCAATTCACAAAAGTTGTTTCCAAGCTCACTTCATTTTCACTTCGAATTGATCTGGTGTAGAAGATCACCCCAGTCTCGTCCCCAGTGATCCCCTGCGACCTGTCCCATCATCCCCTGCTTGCTCCTTCACCCCAACCTTGCCCCCAGTGACCCCCTTCCACCTGTCCCATCATCCCCTGCCTCCTCCTTCACCCCGATCTTGCCCCCAGTGACCCCCTTCCACCTGTCCCATCATCCCCTGCCTCCTCCT
>NC_056525.1:169821469-169864395 GCF_019175285.1 Sceloporus undulatus
CCACCCCGAGCTCACCCCCAGTAACCCCCTGCCACCTGTCCCATCATCCCCTGCTTCCTCCTTCACCCCGATCTCACCACCTCTACCACCCTACCACCTGTCCCATCATCCCCTGCCTGATCCTTCACCCCAATCTTGCCCCCTCTGGCACCCTGCCACCTGTCCCATCATCTCCTGCCTCCTCCTTCACCCCAATGAAGGATGACAGCTAAGGAGGGGGCAGGGAAGGATGTCAGCATCCACAGCCCCACTAAGCCTGCCCAAGGGTGCCAATTCGAATAGTTGAATCCCTCTGGTGTGGTAATACAATGTGCACTCGCTTCGCTTTGCCCAAGTAGAGACCACAACTTCATTCCTCAGGTATGATATTACATCACGTGAATTGCCTTCGATCCGAAGTGACTCTGCTCCCCCCTCGCTTCGAATTGGAGCTCCTGTTTCATGTGTAATAAGGCAGGGACGTAGCTAGGATTTTAGGAAGGGGGGGGGGTCCAGACTAAGTGCCACCATTATAATGGGGCTTGAGTGTGGCAGCGCAGCAGCACACACCATTCATTTTTCTAATGGAAGGGGGGTCCGGACCCCGAGATCCCCCCCCCTTGGCTACATCCCTGAATAAGGCCCTAAGTCCTTTTCTTTTCTGACACTGTAACTTCAGTGTTGGTGGAGGCAAATGTTGATATTGGATTAGGGAATGTGTCATGAGCAGACTGGATAAGTGTTAGTTCTCTACAGATACAAAGCCATCTATGCTTCAGATATTTCTCCCACACAGGAGGAAATTAATACCAGTCCTGGAGAAATTCTACATGTCCACAGTGGGCAGGGTGACTGGTTGCAATATTGTTCAGATAAAAATACAAGAAGAAATAAACAGGAAACAGGAAGGAAGGAGAGAGAGAGAGACCATCATAGGTCAAACCATGCAACTAGCATGCTAATGTTGTTGTTGTTGTTATTGTTGTTGTTGTTGTGTGCCTTTTGACTTATGATGACCCTAAGGCCAACCTATCACAGGTTTGTCATGGCAAAATTTGTTCAGAGGAGGTTTGCCATTGTCTTCCCCTAAGGCTGAGAGATTGTGACTTGCCCAAGGTTACCCAGTGAGTTTCATGGCCAAGCAGGGAATTGAACCTTAGTCTCCAGAGTTGTAATCCAATGCTCAACATCACACCGGCTTCCTTAGTATTACATAGTGAGAAATCATATTGGCAAAGATTCTGCAGTACAGTCTACATTTTGTAACTTTACAAATCTATACCTACATTGCAGAAATGCAATGTAATTCTATTAGTGAATTGCAAAGATGCACATCTGGATACCGGCAAGAGTGTTCTGACTGACATGGGTTATGACTCATGATCATCAGGCATTTCACATGTTCATTGGGGATTTGTGATGCACATTGGGGCATTTCTGATTCTCATTGGGCATTTCTGATGCACATTAGTTACTCCTTTTGCACTCTAGTACTTCCTAGTTGATGTCCAGATATGCATCAATAATGTCCCAAGGTGCATTGGCGCTGATTCCACATTGAGGCCATGGTGCATGAGTCACTCTACTGGCCACCATGCACAACAGACATCTATATGTTGTATCATCACAATACCCACTAAGTGAATATAGATATTGTGAAACTCCTCAATTCTTCTCCCGCCCCACCTAAGTCCATTTACACAGATTTAGGTCCCATGCTGAATTCCAGCCAAAGTCCCAAGTATGATTACTTACATCAAGCCACTAGTCAGATTTGAAAAACTGAAATTAGGGATATATGAGGAATTTGCAGCATTATTTCCTGTTTTTGTTCACTTTTTATCATTTTATTTATTTTGATAATATATGTAGTTTATCAATATTATTAAATCTTTCCTCCCTTTCCATCAATTTTTAAAAGTCAGTTTACCCAATCTGGAATCCCATTTCACAGGGGGGAAAAGTGTTTGGGAGTATTTCCACACAAAACATGCACAAATTAGTGTACAATTCACAAACACACTTTATTGCATGGGTACATGAATCTGAAAAATATGATTGGGGGGGAACACACACATAGAATTTTACACCTTTAAAACTGAGACATAGCAGGTTTGGTGATGGAAAAGGTGGACCTCCATTTTAAAAAAGCTACAAAAATTGAATAATTTTTCAGGTTTGACAAATCACTCATCCCTAACTAAAGTACATGCAACACATGTACAAACCAGCCAATAAAGTATTTGTTCAACTGACTAAATTCAATTATAAGAAATTAATTCCAGGTACAGAAATTTTAACAGCTTGGGAAAAATAAGTTTTCGAATTGCAACTCTCATAATTGTCCCCTATTGGTCAGAGGATTCTTAGAGTGTAATCCAAAGGCATATTTTCCCAAGCTCTGAATAACTGAGAATCAGATGCATATGTTTTTAAAACAAACCAATTAAAACTGTTAAAAAAATTAAAAAATGAATAGCATCTTCGTACTGCATCTGCAATCTCTGCTACAGGTACAAATGATCTCTCAAGAACTTTGTCTCCATCAACTGATTTATCTTTACTGTGACAGTAAAATGGTTTCCATCTGAGGTGAATAATCTGTGGAAACTCAATGTGATCACATTAATATTTTGACTGTCCCCATTCTATTAAGTGTTTTTCTGTACTATTGATTTGCCAGCATATTTTGAAAGGGATTTGTCAGGTTGTTGTTCTTGTGATTTTCTTTCATTTCTTTTTGCTGTTGTTGTCTTCTGCATATCTAAAAAATATGTCTACATTTGAATTATGACTTTCCTACAGGAACTAACAGCTGTATGGGCAAATCATGCATATAAATCAATTACCAAGGCCTATGTACTATAAATGCACCCATTAATTAAGCAATGTCAGATGCTATGAACCGTGAAGTTCATTACATCTTTAGCATTCAAACCAAGGATTATTTGAAGAAGCAAGACCGAGTTTACCTAATAGTTAATGAAATTAAGTCTTGTTGTTGCCAACATTTTTATTTTATGCCCAATCCAGTGTTTAAATGTTTATGGATAAAACAGCAACTGCTGAAAGCAGAAATGTTGAAATGTAATTACGGGTAAGTTATAATGCACTTGAGGACTCATTATGCCAGACTTGGGGAGTTTTTAAGATCACCAGTGTAACACTCTCCAAAAATACAGAGGTTTTTCTTTTTGTGGGCTAAAAGCAACAAAGTCATAAATGCTGTCAAATTTGTCCTGGCTCAATGGAAATTTTGATGATCATGGTTCTATGATTTATGGGTATAATATTTTCCACTCATTATGTGGTTGCATTTCAGCATTGTGACATGATTTGCATATGTGAATATCCCTGCAAATTAACTTCTGATGAGTGCTACATCTGTCTGGCTAAAGAAGCTCCTATACAGCTGCTACCGGAATGGAAAAAAAGATCACAACAATTCCTCAAAGTTAAACAAAACAAAAATATGTGAAAGGTTTTGCCATTCCCACTGAGACCGGGCATTCAAATGCTTCTTTTGTGGGTTTGTGTGTTGTCTTCAAAAAAACAAAACAAAGAATCCCACTACCTGGGCTGTTGTACATTTCTTCTTCTATTTATATAAACCATGGCTGGCATTCAGTATTGCAGCCATGGATTTATAACCTGGACTTATAAACCCATAATGGCTCTCTGGATCTGTGCTGGCCAATATAAGTATCACTTTTTGGGGGGTGAATTTTGGATTTTGTTGCATTATGCTGTATGGCCAACATGGCTACCCCTGAATAGGTTTTCTGTGGCTGCATCTACACTGTAGAAAAAAAATCCAGGTTAACACCACTTTAATGTCCACGTCTCAATACTATGGAATTCTGACAAAACTCTCACACAAAACTACAAATCCCAGAATTCCATAGCATTGAGTCATGGCAGTTTAAATGGTGGCAACCTGGACTATTTCTGCAGTGTAGATGAATGCCATCCCAGTCCACTTTAAGAACCAGCAGCTGAATTAGGCAAGGGAGGTCTGTTCAGCTTCCAACTGAGGCTCAAAGAGGGTGATTTCTGCAATCCCTTCCCACCAGCAAGCAAAACTGTGGCAATCGAAAGCAGTATCCTTCTCAAAACAAATCCTTGTTGCAGCCTTGCTTGCTGATGTGAAGGGCATGGTAGAAACATCCTCCCCCCTTTTCCCTTATCAGAAACTGAATGGGCCTCCTCTGTTGACTCTTTAGGTGGGCTGGCATGGGCGGCTGGGTGGGTGGTTGAAATCAGGCCAGGAGGCATAACTTAGGCGCTGAACAGACCACCCCTAAGGAGCAGCCTGCAGCTACCCCTCAGGCTGCATCTGCACTGCAGAAATAATCCAGTTTGGCACCATGTTAACTGTCATGGCTAATTGCTATGGAATTCTGGGAATTATAGCTTGTTGTGGCACCAGAGCTCTGACAGAGAAGGCTAAATGTCTCACAAAACCACAATTCCAGAATTCCATAGCACTGAGCCATGGCAATTAAAATGGTGTCAAACCAGATTATTTGTACAGTGTGTATTCAGCCTTAATGTGTTTACCATCATCCTGTCAATTCAGTCATCTCTTGGTTTAAGTAAGACCTACTATTGCCAATGGAAAAAGAGAGATATTATGATATTTGGAATAATAGAGTATTGACATCAATGAGACTTGGAGATTCTCTGAGGCCGAGGTCTAAAATGGAAACATTGTGTAACCTCTTTTGCTTTTACTGGCATTGGAAGGACTGGCTTAGGTCAATCTCAAAGAGCCTAAAATATGATTTAATTTCTGTGCACCAAGGCCTCTTCATTTATACTTTCTTTTTAAAAAAACATGTCAGCCCCAATGGTACTGTTAGGTTCCACTAGCACATAATTTGGGGCCATAGTCCAAGGCTCCAGTCAACAGCAGAATGCAACCAGATGGTCCAAGGTTTCCCATTACCATCTAAAGGAGGAGACTCAATAAAATAATTAAGTCCAGGAACTAAAATTATCTAGTGGCATAATTTCTTAGTTCTCTAATCCCCATCCACCCACACTTTGCAAATGAATATCAAAACTTAAAATGCTATTTGGATTTTAAAAAGAAATCAACTGGAAACTACAATTCTCAAATGTACCTGACATTGCTTTTATGGGTTTTTAATACCTGTAATTAAAAGTAGCAACAGTTTAAAAATGCACCTATTGATCCTTTTTGCAGCCACATTATAAGTTTAGGAAGGCAATGGCCTATGGAAATACTAATCAGTGCTATTATAGGACTTTATTGTGAGATGAGCCTTTAACAGTAGTAACAAGAACTGTAAAGCAAGAGATGAACAGAGTTAGTACTAAGAAGGGAGAAAGCAGCCAAGCCAGGTTATGTTGATGCTACAGCCTTGCGCAGCAGTGGGTCTGATATGCTAAAGAAACTAGCCAAGCAATGCCTGAGACCAATGTACACGTAGAGCATTCGAACTGTTCTTTGGGAAAATAATGGCTTATTAGGGTGTGGAATTTAATATCATTGTCAATCTATAAAACTTTTACAACCTAGTCTTATTTGCACAGAGATTACATCCCCAAAGCTCAGTGCCAAAGACACATGTTAATAAGCTCACAACTTTTAATTAAGCAATATGTATAAGTAGATTCCCATTAAGCTGTGATTTGTGGGCAAGTTCATTACAGTGGGTTTCAGCCACCAGACACATATTCAATACAAATCAAGCAGCCTGCATATTATCCAGCTTAATGTGAGTCTACTTGTGATATTTTATCGCCCCTTCACAATGGTGGCTTGGAGAATGATATTTTCTGTAAGATCAGGGGCAGAGACCAAAACATTCTAATTACCCCATGTTGGTTCCTTAATGAAACTATCCGTCTGCATTATTTACTTGTAAGTGGGGATTACTTGTATCATTAATCATATTTCTATAATGTAAACTCCATGTGTATTTAGAGAAATTAGCAAATTGGAACAAGGGCTGGTATCCTAGATATGCATCTGTAAATAGAAGGGCACCTTCCACATTCAGAAAAGGCACTCGGTCCACCCAAAGTGAATCATGGGACAGAGGAACGATAAAACATGGGACAGGACTGTGAAGAGTTAGCAACCTCCCCATGCCTATATTCAATAATGGCTAGATTGCATGTTCACTGACATACTGTTTGCTGGCTTCACCATAGCCTATCTCTTCATGCATCACTCTTAACTTGCAGCTATTTTTCATCATCATCTTTCTCTCCTCCATTATATCCTTGTTTGACTATGCTGAAGTATTGTAAGTAAAACTACTTTCTATGTTTTATCAAGAAGACTGAGCTTGTGTATCTTTTCTTTCTTTGCTTTTATGGATGGGTGTGCGGATATGGGACTGATTGTTGTTCAGCTTCTGCCTTACCACTTGTTTATTTTGCTTGAGAGATCCAATACTATCTCCTACATTTTTCAAAGGGAGAAAGCACTGATTCTGTCTTCTGTGTACACCTCCTTCTTCACCAATCCTCTAAAACAGGTTTTCAGTTACCATAAAGTGATACAGGGGGAAGATGGAAGTGGTTAAAATCATTTATTCTCCCTTCCACTGGTGGGTGTGTCCCATGAATGGAGCTCCGCAGGTCAGATGATTCTGGCAGTGGAACACAAAGTAGGAGTTAAGCAAATATGGAGTCAAACCAATTAATAACTAATTGGATTTCCATATGTATCTGTCATGTACTCCCTCAATAGTTATTCAGCACAAGTCATATTTGTCATCATTGAGGCTGCTGTTACACCCAATAAAAATGCAGTTGAACAGTTGGGTGTGTAACAAAGGGAGCATTTGCACTCATTTTTTGTCACGAGGAGATGCGGATTGCCACACTGGTGAATATCAGGTTTGTTGTTCACATTTGGTTTTATGTTCACGAATCTCTTCAAGTCATTTTAACTGTAGTGTTATTCACACATGCCATCATTTTAGATTAAAATGGAGCTGCCTCCCTTCGAAGGAATGATACAGAGTGATCTGAATCAATTCAGAAGTTTATTGCTACGTATGAGTAGTTCAAGTAAGAGAAGATGGAGGGTTGAGTATGTGGGAAAAGATGAGGGGACGTGATAGAAGGTTTGAGTAAGCGATAGAAGGTTTGTGTAAGTGTGAAGGTAAGATGAAGGATGAGAAAGCGAGGGGTAGTTGAGGATGGGAAGAGAAAAGTGGAAAATAGATAGATGGAGTGATAAGAAAGAAATGATAGAAAGAAAAGGAGAGGATGAAATCAAAGAGAAGAAGGAAAGGAAGGAATAGGAAAGGAGAAAGTGGGAAAGAATTGGATGAAGAAATGAGGAAAGTAATGAGGAAAGTAATAGCCAGTCTCTCTCTACTCTTCTTCCTCTGCCTTATTTCTGTTGCCTGTATAAATTGCTATATGTCCAGGTCTAAAACATTACAACAAACAGTATTTTGTCTGCCTTATATGTTTTAGCTTGAAAATTATAAAATGCCACATTGCACTGAATTATCGTTGTTCCATCATGTTTAGTGTTAGCTTGTAGTGCATTATCCATAATTGCTCTATGGAAATTTATAACTAGATGAATATTCAGGAAAAGTCTAGTTTAACAAGCAAAAATAGCAAGCTTATGAACAGAGAAAACCTGAACTATGAATTTAAAATGCATGAAAGATGTACAATGGTTAACAATATTTTTAATGGCATAAATAGTTTTGAAAACAGTAAAGTTGTAAGTTATCTTTTTGGAATAACTACATGTAATCAAATTCCACTATGTTACAAGGCCTAAATCCATGTTCTTTAATTGTAACTGTATCCAGTTTTTTTGTAACTGTTACAATTTCAGGAAGTTATGGGGGGTCCATTTTGGTCAGTAGTTTATAGATTTTGGTGTCTTTAGCAGCAATTGATTTTAAAAACTAATAATTGACATTTTTAAAATAGCTGTGTTAGTACATAGTTACTTTTAAATGGAACCAAAATCATAACTAACTACTTTGGGTATTGACACTATAAATGTGAAATTTAAACATAATGTTCCAAGGTTTTAGGCTACACAATATCATGTCATCCTCTGCCCACTGCTACATGATCCCTGTTTATGGGGGATCAAACACTCCACTCTCTCTCTCTCTCTCCGTGGATAATTCCTTATACTTTCCTTGGAAAATCACATAAATCTGAAGAATTGGCTGGGGCAGGAGGGACTACACTGTGCTGCAGCTAAGGAGTTAACATTGTGTCAATGCAAATAAAACCTGAAATCAAGCAAAACACCAGGACATTTAACTGCCAAGACAAGAAAAACAATGCAATCATTAAAATGAAATGTCAGAGAAGGAACTGTGCCTATTAACTTCTAGAAACTCAAAGTGAGCAGCTCTGTGTTATCAGACAAATGGTATTCACTAGTCAATTATCAACTTCTGATAATCAACATGTCAGTTCTGAAATTGTACAACGTAGTCTGCAGATGAGGGAATATACATCTGTATGATCCCTATAAGGATAATAATGACAATCCAAGCTATTACAGTGGCAACAACCTAATAATCCACAGCTCCCATTTTGGTTCCAGGAGAATTAACATAAGATGTCATTCATGAAATTACCATATAGGGTTCTCCTACATCTATTAGATACTCCTATTCTGGCTTGTTTAAGCAGTGGTATTAGTTTTCATCCTACAGAAGCTCTACAAAGTCTTCACATGAAAAGTTTTCATTTCAGATGAAGAACTGAGGTTACCTGTTCATGTTAATTGCTAAGACTTTTACCTTCTTCAGTGTGTACAATGAAAGCCAGCATGGTGTAGTGGTTTGAGCACTGGACTATGACTTGCAGGCACACAGCTACAACAATAAACATTGTAAACGGATATAAAGAACGGTATAAAGATATAAAGAATAGTCATAAATGTTCTTGGTTTTGGTCAGAACAGATGACTTGATGCACTGAGGTATACCAACAAGAAAAAAGTCATTTGTGAGATTTCTCATGTTTCAAAGCTTTTTAAAATATTATTTATGAAAAGAAAATCCTCAGTTTTGTGCAAAGTTCACCATTTTTGTGCAGTGACTTTTGCATAAGAGACACTGTTTTCTATCAAAACATCAGTTTTTATGCCAAATTCTGTGCAACAGATTTTTTTTTTAAAAAAAAAAACCTGGATTTGGGAAAATTCAAAGTACAACAAGCATTTTTACCAATAAATAAATTAACAAATAAATCCTGAAATATGAAAAATCACTGAAAAGTGTGCAAAGGGTCTTGTCATCTTGCTCAGAAAGAAATGTTTGAAATTCTATGTCATTGTGTGGAAAGAACAAAATTAATCAAATTTTTTATCCCTAATGTAAACCCATTGAGTTAATCTGAGATTAATTTGGAAACGTTAAACCAGAACTGCCATCTATGTACAGTTCGATGTGTATTGAGTTGTTTTTTTACCCTTGAAATAGAACATTATCTTCTTTCAGGTGTTTTCCTTTGCCATCCCTCAAACAGCAACAGCTCTTAGCTTGTGTAGAAGATGGGTAGAATATATCTATCAACCTCACTATGTATGAAGCAGCTGAATGCATATGAAGGTAGTTAAGACAATGCAGAGAAGGGCCATCAAATGTTTCCTTAACAAGTAGCCAAGTTTATGTGCATTCCTACTGAACAACATTTTAAGGTATCCTATTATGTCTAGTTAAGTCAGCCTTGTGTCATTACTTCCTATTAGTGTAAGTCACAGAATTGGCATAATGGGACAAAAAGCATCAGAAAAAAATGACAATGTTGCATCCTATTTTTAAAAGAAAATAAAAATTGAACAGCATTCCTGCCCCATTGCCCCAAAAACATTTGATAAACTAGAGTTTCATAGGCTTTCTGTAAAGGAGAACTTTTCCCATAACATATATGCCATTAACAAGTGTAGGTCCTTCTGTCTGAAAAGCACCGCTACTAAGGAGGTGACAACACATGGTTTTTAAATTGCAATTACAGTTTGGGCAATGTGCCTTTGGCATTACTTATCATACAAAGCCACCTCCGACTCATAGCTGCTGTGTCTCCAAAGTGTAGTTAGCATGTACCTTTTCACTCATGGGAGAAACTCATCAATAAGATTCCAATCACTATGCAGTCCTATTAGTCCTCAGGTGCAAAACATTGCTGCCATGCCAGTTCTGATATTGGCAATCATGTGATATCAGTATCTCCTCCTCTTCCCCTCTCCCTTGCTATTCTCAAGCAGCCTCATTTCTTTTATTTTAAAATTTTCTTTTCTTATCTTTTTATCTTAACTTAAATCACATTAGCATCACTCCAGAATTGTCTTTAAAATAACTAAAAATGTAACCCCATATGCTGGGTGGGACATAGGGCAGGGGGGTGGGATTAAGGGGGAGTGCAAAATAAAGCATGATGGCAGAAACAGCCCCAGTTGCACTAATGTGGAGCCAAGTGATAACAGGTGCTTTGAAACTGGTATGTTTCCATTTTCATTAACTAATGCGACCGTGGCAAGAACAGGGCTTGTGTGTTAATGTCCTTAGAGAGAGGGAGGCCCCCAAAAGCAACAGCAGCAACAACAAACAGTAGGGGAAAACAATACATTTCAGATTAAGGAGCATCAAAACAGATCAGTGAGGATGAAGGATCTTGTAGGCATTGGTTGCTAGTTGACTATTGAAGGAGCTGAAATGGAAAAGCAGGGAAGGAGTTGGAGAATGAAGTATCCTACAAGTTGGCATGGCTTGCTGAATTTTTGAGTAAAAGCAGTCTTCGCTGCAAGGTTTTCTTGCAAGTCTTACATGTCAATATTTATGTCTAATAAGGTACTACACTTAGGGAGAAAAACTGAAATGCACAGATACAGTATAGGATGGGGGACACCTGGCTTGACATCTAGACACATGAAAGGGATTGAGAGTCTTAGTAGACCACAAGCTTAACGTGAGTCAACAATGTGATTCAGCAGCTAAAAAAAGCCACTGTATTTCTAGGATACATCTACGTTGTCTAGATCCAGGGAAGTCATTGTACCACTCTATTCTGCTTTGGTGAAACCTCACCTGGAATACTATGTCCAGTTCTGGGCACCACAATTTAAGGAGGATATTGACAAGCTGGAAGGTTGTCCAGAGGAGGGTGACTAAAATGGTGAAAATCTGGAAACCATGATCTACAGTATGAGAAGTGGCTTAAGGTGCTGGGTATGTTTAGCCTAGAGAAGAGAAGGTTAAGAGGTGACATGGCAGCCATGTTTAAATATTTGAATGGGTATCATATTGAGGATGGAGCAAGCTTCTTTTCTGCTGTTCCAGAGACAGTGGGACAAAGCAATGGATTCAAACTGCAGGAAAAGAGATTCCACCTAAGCATTAGAAGAACTTCCTGATGGTGAGAGCTCATTCACAGTGAAACATGCTGCCACAGAATGTGTAGTCTCCTTCTGGGGATGCTTCTAAGCAGAGGCTGGATGGCTGTCTGTCAAGAGTGCTTTGATTGTGCATTTCTGCATGGCAGGGAGTTGGACTGGATGGCCTTCATAGTCTCTATGATTCTATGGGCCAGGAGCCTACCCAGAGCCTCACTCCCACACAAGCTATGTCAAATTTCTGTCAATCACTCCTAGGTTCCTTTCCGCCTTCTTCTCAGTGCCACATGTTGATACAGTAAAATGGCTGTTTGGAACATGAGGACTTTACTATCTAATCAATAGGAATAGACTATGTGACTGACGATGACAGTGGTGGCTACAAAGCCTATGTCCACGCCACACAACTCTCCTCGGGTTGCACATTCTGAGGAAAAATCCACAATAAGATGAACTGTTCAGGGCTAGTCACATGTCACAACTCTTCTCCTGAGTGATCAACCTCTAACTAGCTTCCACTGAATTCTGTTTTTTTACTCCAAACATTGTTTGAATGTCAGTTGTTTATAAATTTTGAGAAGAACATAGAGGCCTAAATCCAATTGCTAGTCCCAACTTGGACAAACCGAGAGCTGTTTTTCATACACGCTCCTCCTTCAGATGACTTTCTCAGACTTACCGGCTGATTTATTTAACAAAACCAATGCTTTAGCAGTCCTGAAAATACACTTTCCAATAGAAAGCTCTCATGCTGTGACTGGCGAAGGGGGAAGTAATTTGCTTTTAATGTTAGAATATACCACTTAGCACTGTATTTTACCGAATGATGAAAATCTCCAATTTTTCATCTGCTTGCTTTAACTGGTGCTTACTGCAATCCATCTATGTGCAGTGGGAGTTTTTCTGTTGGATATGTTTTAATAGACCTTGCTCTCCAGTCTACAACAAGCTTTTTAATTTTTAATTCATACACATGTCTTTATCCTATAATAGACTAAAACTACAGATGGGGGAGTACATTGTAGATAATAAAAGCTCAGTGGGTACCTAGGGATACTATGCCACTAAAAGGGTTCCTTATTTACACTTTTCAGTAATGACTGCATATATCCAGTTATATAGGAGGAAACGGTAAAAGGAATGCCACCATAGGCAAGCAATTACTATGTGAGCATAACTAAGTGATATGGATGAAGTTGCTAATAACAGCAGATGAGAATACAAATTGAGTCGCATTCTATTACATATGTCTCTTATCTATGAAACCAATGGGATTTAGGAAATAATAACAGATAACTAAATCTACTTTCATATCCACAGAAGCTGGACCTAGTATACTTTAAAAAAAAAACCTCCTGCAAAAGCAAAATTCTTTTTAAAAGGTGGCTTATAATTCTTTGACAGCAACAGGAAAGAGCAGGGTAAGATGAGAGCAAGAATAAAAAATGGGACTATGCTATAGGGATTTGTGATATATTCAGATGGACATTAAAGTCTGAATTGAACTAGTTCTAGAACTTCATGAGGCAAAGTGGGCTTCCCTCTAACTCATCAGAACTGATGCTGGTCCCTAGGCAAAGATCTGTGTGGGTTTCAGATTTGGAAAGGTACAGCAAAGCATTTTTCATCTCCATGAAGTATTCAAGAGTGACAGAGATCTTGGCTGCATTCGCACTGCAGAAATAATACATTTTAACACAACTTTAACTGCCATGCCCCAATGCTACTGAATCCTGAGATTTGTAGTTTGTTGCAGTTCCAGAGCTCTCTGACAGGTAAGGCCAAATGTCTCACAGAAGCATGGCAGTTATAGTGGTGTCAAACCAGATTATTTCTGCAGTGCAGCTGCAGCCGAGGAGTGCAGCTGAGTGACTTATGAGTTCACATTTTGATCATAGAGCACCTTTTACAAATTAATTACCAATAACAGTAATTCGGTAAAAGGTCTGTAAATTGCTAAAATTCATTCCAGTTTCCTTCCTCTTGGCTAGGTAAAGAGACAAATCTGAGAGAGACAGAGAGATAGATGGACAGTGAGAATTCTCTTGAATTGAGATTTCAGGGGATTATGAGACTTTGTCATTATGTTTGTGGCTTTCCTTAGCTTTTTAATTTTCTTTCAGAAGAGATGGGGTGGGGTCAATTCTTATTTCAGAGAAAATGTGATCACGAGAGGACCATTTGTCCAACTCTGTCTGACTTCATTACCGAGAAAGCCTCAAACTGTTTTTGAAACATCATAATTCCATAGTCCTCCCACCTGTCCTTCTGAAAGGTTGCAGTATTCTTGCCTGGGAAATCCTCAATGATTTATAGATTTTAATACAAATTTCCCCAACAAATTATGAATAGATGAAAAAGTGAAATGCCTGCCTCAGATTTAGGGCTCCCTTTACGCTTGTCCAAACTACTAAAACTTCTCAGGTTTATTACTCAGGGCTACCACTACACAGTCTGCCATTTTCAGACCCGTGTTCCACAATGAATTTAAGATTTAAATGTGCCTTTTGCACACCAAATGGAAGGCTGTTCATGCCAGAAAAGTCCTTAACACCTGTTCCTTGAAAGCATGGCAGCCTTGTTTTCCTCAGAAGAAAAAACTAGGTCTGCAATTTTTTCTTTCAATTATGTCAAGATTTTTTTAATGTTACTGACAGTTCAAGAGTAAGAGTCAAGGATAGATCCTTACATGTGCTTAGCTTGCTTTAACTATCAGAAACCCAGGCTATGTTGGGTTTGGAGGTGAGATATATTTCCACTACTGCCTTGTGGGAAATCCTGTTATAAGTCTGAAATACGTCTTGTGGGCCTAAGAACCAATACAATTAATTCTAAGATAGAAAGTATTTGCAATAAGGATATAATTATGTGTTTGTTTATTTGCTTATTTGTTTGCTTGTTTAAAAATTTCCAGGCTGGGTTTTCAGTCAAAGCCTCTTTAGGCAGATTACATAAGAAAGATAAAATATAATGCCAGTGAAATACAATCACCCTTGAAACCACAGGTAAATCATTTCAGTAGCCAGCACCACATACTTTTTTTATTTAAACAGCAAACCGATTGTGAGCTGAAAATGCTAACAGTGCAACACCAACAGTCTAAAACAAGCAGTTTAAATGAAATGAGCAAATATAAAACATTAAGCATTAGGCAAAGAAATACATTTAAACAATGTTTACCTAACATATATACAATACCTTCCAGTCAGCTCCCATTCTGACTGGTATGAAGCACAATATAGTCAATACATATACAGAGTTAACGTCTTTTGGAATTATGCTGGAGACCATTACAAAGGGAGATGTGTTATCATGCTTCTTGATCAACTAGCTCTTTCTGGAGACAACACAATCACCTAAAAATGAAAAAAAATGCATAAAGTTGCTTAACCCACATAATTTTCCTTTATTCTTTGTCTTTTAAAATAAATGCATATGCCTTTTAACAATTTATTTTTGGTAAAATGTGCCCTACAGGCTTCAATTGTTTTGATCTTTTGTTTCTGGAATGCACATATATCTTCTCCATTTATACCAGGCTCCCACTGATGAGCTACAGAGCATAGGGCCAAGATGAAGTGCGATAACTAGAGGATGGAATTAGGAGTGAGCCATTTTGGAGTATGCAACAGAATCATTCCCAACTTAATGTTCACCATTTTAGATGAGGTCATATTATAAGATCAAATTGTAGCTCAATGTAGTAAAAGTCTGTATAAAGACCATCCTAGGTTATGTCTCTATGAAAGTCCTCTGTTTAATATGCTGATGAAGTGCCACAATGTGTCACAAACGCGCTGCAAGAAGAACCCGCTTTTAAAGGGTTCTTTTTGCTCCGTGGTGAAGCTCTGTGGTCTGGAGACTGCGGCTTCCCCATGGAGCAAATCATCTTGGATCACTCCATCCAAGTTCAAACTAAAACCCAAAGCAGATACACTTTCTTATTTACATGGAAGTCACTGGCCACCATTGAGTGCAGCCTTAATATGGTAACTGGAACTTAGGAAGGAAAAGCATGTGTTTGATTTTTATTCTCCTCCTGCACAGCCATTTCCAGTGAGCCTGGTATGAAATAGTAGAGACTCTCCTTGCAGAACACAAAGAGTTTTTGTCAAGCCCCACTGATGATATAGCTTTGCACTGTTGCATAGTTACAAGATAGCTGCAGCCACTGAAAATAATACCTTTCCACCTTGGTATATTCTTCTTCCTTTCCCTTAGCTTGATCTCTGAAGAAGTGCTCAGTGTATTATCCATTTCACTTACGTGCTCCTGAATGGTTGTGCTCACTTCATTATATACAAAATTTATTCCACTAATGTCACCGAATGCCTGAAAAAATACAATATTCAAATGCTTTGGCTGTGGCCCAGTCTAGTGCAATATCAAGTGAAAAGAAGCAAAAGTAAGCAGACTTTGGGCATTTATTTATTTGTTTGTTTAAAGTACAGCTTAGCAGCTCCTTTGTGTGTGAAATTTGGTGCTGTCATGCCAATAACCCAGATTCATAGCAATGTACAATTTGGGTTTCATGGTTGAATTCCACTCCTGTGCTTTGTAACAATTTTTTTAACAGCCCTGCCAAAACACTACAGAGGGAATGCTGTTAGAAAGAGGTTCACCAATAACATATACTGTGGCAAACAAAGGATTAAATACATATGAAAGGTGAATTCACCTATTTTTTTTTCTTCATCTCCAAAACAAATATAGTAGAATGGAATCATGTTTCTTGTGCTCAAGGATTTTTTTCTCCCTTGTAGGATTTTTTTATTATGGAAGAAAAAAGAAAGAAAGAAAGAAAGAAAACTGCACCAAATAAATTATTTCAGGGGGGAAAGCTATTGCTTTGGGGAGACATTGACTATAACAAAAATACTGCAGATGGGCTATTCACATCCAGAATATGACTCTCATCATTCTTGTCAAGTTACATTTCGATGATGGGCTTCAAGCCCTGCTGGAGAGAGACTGATGTGGTAAGTCAAGATAAATATAATTGGGATCCTTCTTGCCTTGATAAAGATAAAAGTAGAGTTAGAAGGCTCTCTCATGAGTCTGGCCAATCTACTAGTAAAGTTATAGAGACTGAGAATATTGAACAATAAGCAAATAAGGCAAATCTTCTAGAAAAAACCTAAATAAGCAAGATTGGAGCTAAAACTTGATTAACTTGGGCAAAATATGGTGATTTTCACAAATATTTCATAAAATAGTCATAGCAAATGCACAAATCCAGTATCTTGTAAAAAAAAAAAGGCTCAGAGTTAAATTACATGCTTTGTGAAATGTGTTGACTGTCATCCCTTTTTGTGAGTTCCAACCAGAATAGGCCTCTTAAATGGAGTAGACTCAGTAGTGCATACAACGTGGCTATAAATGTAATAGTAGTAGAAACAGTTGAAACCTCTGATGTGAATCTCTTTGATAAGTTCTAACTTGAATATACTAATTTATTTAATTATAGATGATCATTCAACATGTAGGTTGATTCAAAGGATCTACTCTAATCAAGGTAAACAATACGATTTGATGCAATATTTGTTCTTACTCTTGAGTAAACATGAAGGGCCCTGATCTAAGCATATACAGATGAGTAGTGGGAGATTCCCTCCAAAGAAAAACTAGGCAGTTTTGCTTTCAAAATTGCAACCACCCAGTAAAAAGGCTAAGGGGAAAAAAAGATCCATTGATGCCAATGGAGTTTCCCTTTTTCATCCCTCAAACTTTGTACAATGTCCCCAACCTGGATAAGAGTGCCATGGACTTACGTGACAGTAAAACACAGAATGATCTTAAACTCCATACTTTATGGTTAACATACATAATTTATGCTGCATTCCCAACATAGATCTACTGCTGCAAGAAATTAAGAATGTCCATGAGACTCTGAAACTTCACATGTGGTTGACCTAAATGGACTGAAAATAATAGGGAGGCAATTTTTTGCTTATTTTGTTCCCACATGCCTGAATGAAACATTTCAGCAATTTTCTGCCTGTTCCACAGGGATGTGAGGGTTTCAAGGCAGTTTTTGATCTCCATTGATACTTCAAGAATTTGTTGGGGGAAATTCATTTGTGTAAAATATATATGTGGTTTTCCTAACCAGATAATGTGCTTTGGGGCAAAACAAAACAAAACAAAAATCTACACAAAATATACCAATTTGATGTAAAAACGCTGGATTGGGTGGGGTGGGGCATTTAGATAAAATGTAAGAAAAATACACATGGGTTTTCTGCATAGGAATCTGTGTAGCCACCAAAATTTACACAATTTGGGCAAATGCATGGATCCCTGACCATAAGAGCCATTGCACATTTTTTGTATGTGCTTTCTGCACCCCCTCCCTAAAAATCGGAAACTGTACAAAATTCATATTTCTATGCTCTAAATCATGTTTTCTGCACAGTTATCCCCCAACAAAGTCTCAAAGCACAAGGACGATTACAGCTGTACTCCTTTTTCTTGGTGGAATGCCTCAACTGTGGAGACATCAATTTTTCACTGACTATCCCTAGAAAACAAACCCAGCATGGATCAATGAGAGAGTTGTAAGAGTAACTGGAAAATGGGTGCAGCGTAGTTAAATATGGATATAGCACTAACCTTTCCTTCCAGTCTTAGTGAATCCATTAGATTTATGTATGTGCTGACTTACTATTTAATAATTGATTTAATGGGTCTGCTCTAGTTGGAACTAACCAACAGGATACTGACCACAATCTGAAGAGAGGAGGGGATCACAAATGGCTATGGAAACCAGATGAAAGAACTTGTGTCTAAATAAAATAAGAAATAGAGTAACTCCAAAAGATTGCAGGTTGTTCCACCTTGCCATATCTACAATTTAAATAACATACAAAGGGAAGTGTGAAAGGAGGAAGTTAGGAGTATGACCCAGATGCAGACATAACCAGTGTCTTTCTAGTGCATCATTCACCTCTTCAGCCATTGCTGAAGTAGCTCTGTGCACATACATAAGGTACTCATGGGAGGTAAGGAACAGTGCATTGATATATTTATGCACTGACACTCCCCTTTTCACAGTGGCAGGATATACAGGAGAGAAAACATGGTGTAGTGGTTTGAGTGCTTTGATTTAGATTTCCTGCATGGCAGAGGGTTGGACTGGATGGCCCTAGCGGTCTCTTGCAACTCTATGATTCTATGATTCTATTACATGGGAAACCAGGGTTGGAATCCCTGCTCAGCCATGGAAACCCACTGGATGTCCTTGGGCAAGCCAACACTCTCTTAGCCTCAGCGAAGGCAATGACAAAGCCTCTCTGAAATAAAGCTTGCCAAGAAAACCCTCTGACAGGTTTGTGTTAGTCAGAAACAACTTAAAGGTGCACAGCAAAGGATATGCAGAGGGCACAAAAATATGAAAATGTATGGTACCATGGGCCCTCTCATGCATTCTATGTGAAAGGTACTAAGCTGAACCTTACTAAAGGGATGTGGATTAGTGTTCCAGCCTCCACTCTCTCTCCATGCCGGAGGCTATAAAAGGAATCTATACTGTACCATGAACAAATCACGGTTTGCAGGAACACATGACTAATGTATGCCCATTTTGCAGGATCTCATTTTCCCCTGTCTCCAATACCAATCGTATTCCATATATTTAGATATATCCAAATATGAACAGATCCAGTGTGTTCTTACATTACTTTCCTTATTGATTACCATTTCTTCCTTCCTTCCTTTCTTTCTTCTTTTCTTCATAATTTTGTGCAGTGAATTGAGTAGTGGAAAACTAGGCTACAATCCAGCTAAAGGTAAGTACTTTTAAGCCTCATTGATTTCAACATGAGATACATTATTTATTTGTAACATATAAACAAATATAAATTAATGAGTCCCAGAAAGACTTACATTGATATTGTGACTGGCCTGCATAATCCCCTTTAATGGATATTGCTATACATATTAAACATTATTAATTATAATCATAACCCAAACACATTTTATATTCTGTAACAAATTTGCACACAATAAACTACAACATGTGTGTAAATATAAATATATAACAAATGTGCTAAGATATTGGACATAGTCTGAGCATTAAACTAATTGGTGCCCAAGTCATTGCTTCTGAAAGTGACTCAATAACAGTAACCTTTTAATTAATCAACATGGTCCAAAAGTTCACTTCACAGTGTAATTATAAAACTGAGCAAAAATTATAATTGATGCATTTTGTCAATCTGTGTAGCTGCAAGGTACTTTCTAGAAAGGTTATATTTTTGTTTAGGTAAACAAAACAATATTACTATGGTACTTATATTTGACTTCATGTTTTAAAACTTGAATCAGCAATAAATATACTAAATAAATATTGCAAACAATTACCATTAAATGAGTGTTTTAAAGCAGTGGCATCACTAGAGTTGGCATTACCCGGTGATGCCATTGGTGGCAGCAGCAACTCCATGTTTCTGCCACCATTGCTGTGAGACAGCATCTCCTTTCTCTGCTCACTGAGTTTCACCTCACCCCATACATTTGATATTTGGGGAGCAGTTTCATCACCCCACTTAGTGTGTCACCCAGTGTGGTCCACACTCCCACATCTTCCAAGTGATGCCCATGAATTTAGTTGAATAGGATTCGGGTCTATATCCACAGCTTTAGTGAAAACAGTGTGATTATTCATTAGGCATTTGATTCATAGTACTCAGGGTAACTTTTCAAACCAAAACAGGGTGAATTGCTTTCAAAATAAGCCATTCGGTGATTTGCTTATTTTCTAGGGGGACACTTAGCAGTCTCAAATGTGTAAGTTTTATGAGGGCCGTTTTATACGCCCTTGACAGATCCACGAACAATGCATAAAAGCATGCAGCTATTCATTTGATAAAAGTACAATTTTCTCAAACAGCCACAAAATATTCACTGTTCCTGAGATTAAATATCTGAATATTGCTTCTGAAGGAACAGCTGTCAGCTTAAATCTAAAGTCTAGTTTGTTTACCAATCGTATTTTATATTTGTTAGGAAATGACACCAAATGGCAATAACATTGCAGAAAGTGTTCTACTGGGGAATATACATGCCCTTTGGTTACAGTGTACATATCTTTATACATAATGCCAGTATATTTTCCCCAGAATTATGTTAAATATGTAAAAAGCCTTTCCTCATAAAGGTAAAAAGGCTAGATGAATCCAAGCTATAATTTAGCATTAGTGTCAAAATTGTTTGAGAAAATAAGCTACACTTACTGCTTCATTCTTTTTAAGTGTCACTCAGCATACTATATCTGATCTTGCATTCTAAATAAGCCTAGATGATTTTATTCACTTTCCAAGACATACAGGGAACCTTAAGCATCATTCGCAGCATATGGATGGATGTAAACGGCTTCATGAAGTAATAGGCTAGTTACCTAAACTGTCTGATCTTATTACCACTTGCTCTGTTTCAAGCAACTGTGGAGAAGGAGGGCCTCCCTTTCATCTTCTATCTGTTTAGAGTAGCTGAGTCTTTTTTTCTTTTTGCTTTGTTTTTACTAGATAAAAATCATGCTGTCAAGAGGGGAAAACTGTTTCTATGCAATTTAAAGCTTTACTTGCTCTTTAATAAGAAACTGATTTCTTGTTGAGTTAAAACCACTTATCTTTGCCCCTGTAATAAAAAATCAAGTCAGCAGAAAGCAAGATAAAAATCACCATATTAGCATAAAAATCATGCTAGTGATAGGAAGAGTTTACCCCAGTATATTAACTGCTTGGGTTTTAAATGCATTTGAAATACCAAAACAAAAAACAAAACAGAAAAACAGTTTTTTCCTCATTCATTCCTACACAAAACACTTTTTAAAAAAGAAGAAAGAGAATGCGAGGAAGATTTAATTTTCAAAAAATGATTTTGTTAAGTACTCTCCACCCCAAGGTACCACTGTGTGGGATCATCCCTGTTTTTCTTCTTCATTCTCAAAAACATATGCATCCCATGACACTTTCTTGCTTATTTCTCATACCATAGGGCAATTGATCATCTCAACAAAAGTTAGAAAACAATGATTAGAAGCCTCTCTACTGTTGTATATGTGGGACACGGAACACAGAACTCAGAACATCACATCATACTCCCACCTTTTTCTAACCAGTGGTCTTGATATGGAGATTAAAAAAAACTTCATTCCCACCTAACTGATCAGAAAAATGGGAAGAGAACAAGCAGATTAAACTGTGAAATAATATTGCAATGAGGCCAAAATGCATGAACATTCTTGTTCAATGATGAACTTGGCATTAGACTATACCATCTTTTCAGCAGAGCTCACCTTACTAGAAAGCTCATGCGATTAGAAAAATAGCTGCTTTGGAAGGATAAACTTGTGGGTTTGGGTACTATGCTATGATCACTCAAGAAAGGTGGCAGTTTGTATTCAGGAAAAAGAAAAGTGTTAGAATATCCTCCTTGCTATCTTTCCTCAAGCAAGTGAAGACTTTTTTCTTTAGGCCCTTGAAGACTGATTGCTTGGGGCAAAGGGCTTCACAGAATGGGCTGAGTTGTATATTTGCTGCTTTCTTTTTAATGATTTGTGTTTTTAACAGGTTTAAACTGTCTGATAATTTAATTACATTTTAAACTTTTGCTGTGTTGTGAATGTTTACCTATGTTCATTTTATTTGCTGTAAGCTGCCTTGAGTCTCAAACTGGGGAAAAGGCAGGGTATAAATAACAATAAGAAAATATGGCCAACTAGCATTTGACCATATTTTTATATTGTGTGATTATAATTTAGATGGTTTTCAGCCAAGTCTTAAACGTTGGGTGTGGGCAAAATGAATTTCTCAGTCTACATGCAGCCTTGAAAGACTATTTTTAGCCCACTCCCCCAAATTTCCTCTCATTTTTTCCATTCAAAATAGCTAGTGATACCCAGAATCCACACAGCCCCAATACACTGCTAGTTTTTTTATTATTATCATTATTTTTTAAAAATAGAAGTCTGGTTATTTGGGGTGTGGAGTTGTTTATACCTAAATCATGTGAGTGGAAGATGAACGTGAGACAGCATGGGGCTAACTCTGCCCCATAGAAGCTAGGAGATTGCTATTAGCCAATTGGAAAGGAGAAACTGGGAGAGTTGGGAGCTGAGGGCAAAAACTGGGGCAGAAACAGTATGGTTGGCATCCTGTTGCTTAGTCCCAACTAGAGTATACCCATTCAGTCAATTGTTGAATGGTGAATCAACACATAGGTAAATCCCACTGATTCAATTGCTCTGCTCCAGCCAGGAATAACAACAAAGTGTAGTATTTGGTACTTTTAATGAACCTTATTTCTTAATCTCTTGTTTTCACATGCCTCTGTCAACATTTCATGATGGAAACATTGTTTTTGCACCCTTTCTCTATATTTTAAAAGTGATTGCTATATATTCTACCAGTAAATGAGAAAAATTGAAATGACAAATAGGGAGGAATGGACCCTTGAAGAAGTCAACTACTAACATTTCTCCAGATACAAAAATTGGCTTTCAGCAATACCCTTTTGCCTCCTCAGACTGTGCCAAATGCAATGTTAACCATGCATTTAAAATAAATAGCCTAGAAGATGCTGACACATGCTCTTTTTTGTTAGAAAAGCGAATTCTACTTCAAATGAGTTTAACATACCATTCACTACACAAATAGCCAATATTCTTAAATCTAAAAATATTCAGTCTCATGACTGATAGCCAAAACATCTGCCAGAATTGCTTCTTCTGCCCTGATACATCTCCTCTTAAATCCCACACTATCATATTTCTCGCTATCATGAAAATTCACTTCTTCTTCTTCTTCTTTCTTAGCACAACCTATATTTGACAGACCAAGAAAACAGCATTAACAACAATAAGAAAGCAGCATAGAACACAATAAAAAGTTGGTTGCAATTCAGATCAATTGAAATCAATGGGACCTGGGTTACTCATGATGGTTCTGCTCCATTTATTCCTAATGCATTTCAATAACTGCCTAATTGACTTAAATAAGATATCTAGGAACTCTAATATACAAGCTGATACTGACACTGTAATTTTAGGCATCTTCCTCTGACCTTTCAGTTTTATTTAAAATGTTTCAAGATGACCTACAGAGCTAGAAGGATAAAATAAAGGAGTCCTCGTGGCACTGTGGTTAAATGCCTGTACTGCAGCCACTCACTCGCAAACTATAAGGTTGCGAGTTCAATACCAGAAAAAGGGCTCAAGCTCGACTCAGACTTGCATCCTTCTGAGGTCGCTGGGGGCAATTAGCTTACACTTTGTAAATGGCTTAGGGAGTGTTTAAGTGCAGTGATAAGAGATATAGAAATGTACTTGCTATTGCTATTGCAATAAAACAATTAAAATGGCAAAGTTGACAAAATAAAAAGAATTTTAAAAAGCCAACAAACCAACAAACCTCAACCCATTTAGTTTGAGACTGAGTGAGTTTCTGTTGGGCAGCCAAGAAAGGGACAATATGCCACAGTTGAATGGCTCTTGCTCTGTAAAATTTAGACTGGCTTGTGTCTCTTGCCACTCCTCACTCCTGGAATATTCTTCCCCAACATTTGTGGACAATCACTTCCTTAGTTAAAGTTTAAGTCTGAACTAAAGATGACTATTTAGGGAAGCTTTTCAGCTCAGAGCTTGATTTTGACCATCAGATAAGTATCTATTATAGTGTATTGTTCTTTTAGCCTACTGTTTTAGAGCTATTTTAAGGTTAAGTTGTTGTTTTATAATTTTGTTGCTTTCTGATTTTAGATTGTATGCCATATGCAGGTTTTTATCTGTATCTTATTTGATGAGTATGTAAAGCACCATGTAAAACTTACAGCACTATATAATAATAGAATGTTTTCAAATTCAGAGTGGCATGATCTTGAACACATTGTTCATTGGTGTTGATAGCATTTTCCCATTATACTTCTATCATATTTTAAAAGAGATATTTGTGGACTTACCTCAACAATAGCACCATTGGGCATTCTAAGGAAATGTCTATATAGTTCTTGGAAGCCCCCCAGATGAACTGTGTATATCACCACATGAACAGTGATGCCTCCAGAATCACCTGCAGATTTCATTATTTCACCTTGATGATCGAAGTTGCTGCTGGAGATGCCAGGCTGCTTGCCTTGATCTTTCCACATATAGTCATAGACCACCACCTAACAAAGTACAGACCGTTTGGTTATTCCTTTTTGTAAATAAGAACTTAGCTAAGAGACCCAGTATGGTGTGAATTTGTGAGCACAGGACTAGAATTTGAATCCCTGCTCAGCCATGGAAACCCACTGTGTGACCTTGGCCAAGTCACACTCTCTCAGCCTCAAAGGAAAGCAATGACAAACCTCATCTGAACAAATCTTGCCAAGAAAACCTTATGATAGGGCCTCCTTTAGGGTCACCTTAAGTCAGAAAGTATTTGAAGACATGCAACAACAACAATCTCTTGGTCCAAATTGTAAAGGAGCTATCCAAGGTAGTGAACCCATTTTGTGTGTCTTGTTAACCTTTTGAATAGTAGAGCAGCAGTCTAACTGAACGATTTAGGCTTTGGCACCTTGGATAACTTCTTTCAAGTCTGTACTAAAACGAAGAGTGGATTCAACATGCCCAACATGGAGGCTGGCTGCTTCTACTGCTTCCTTCAGATGTTTTGCTTCCCATCTCACTGCTCCTTCCATCTCTTACATTTCCACAGGAAAGTAGAGGGATGGGGTAAAAAAGCCTTCTGGTTCTCCTTTTCCTTACCTGATAAATGAGGAGGGTGAGATGGGAGAAGCCTTGTTCCCTGGGGAATTACCATTGTAAGCTTTTCTCATTCCTTCCCTTTCCTAATGTGCAGAAAAGGTAAAGGATGAAAAAAACTGTCTTTCTGTATGTGGCTGAAAAGCTTCTTTCAATAAGCAGAGAGGGGCAAGGAAACAGTTGGCAATCCAGGCAAAAGATAATATCATCCTCTAATCAGAGTGTGGGTATGTATTATTTTATATGTTTTTAGCTTAATTAAACAGTCTTGCTGTTTTTCGCCCATTTAACCTGTTTTAATGTTTCCTAAGATCTCTTGATATATGGCAGGATGGTGTAGTACTTTGAGTGTTGGACTATGGCTCTTGAGATTAGGGTTTGATTCCCTGTTCATTCATGGAAACCCACTGGCTGACCTTGGGTGAGTCACACACTCTCAACCCCAGAAAACTTGATAGGTCCACCGTAGGGGCAGCATAAGTCAGAAAAAAACTTAGGCAAATAACAAAAAGGAGGCAAATAACAAAAAAATTAAATATTTTAGTACATAAATAAACAAACAAATACAGTCTGCCCTTGCCACATGCAGGGGATCCATTCTGGATCCCCTCTGCATTAGTGTATGCTGGAGTCCTATTCATTTCAATGGCGGCACATTCCTCTGGTGCATGCACCATTGTGTCCCTCACTGCTTGCTGTTCATGGAATCTTAAATCTGTGTATGGCAAGGACACATATGCCGAGGGCGCACTGTATGGGGTTGACTGGAGGTTTAAATTCCTCCTCATAGTATGCTGCCACTGCTATGTGTTTGATTCCATGGGTTGTGCATGGTAGATTAATTTTCTTTAATGGAGGGCTTTCTCTATATCTGGCTATCCTCAGAAACATGTATGGTGGGGACACAAGAAAAGATAACACCTCCCTGACTCCAAAATTCCTTGCCTCCCCAATCACCTCCAATGTCATTTTCTCCAGACAGGCCTTTAGTATTTATGATTTGTTGAAAGAGGGCCTAAGTATCCTAAAGCAACTAAATCCCATCTGGTCTTGGCAGCTAGGCAGGATTAGCCCTGGTTAGTACTTGGATGGGAGACTGTCAAGGAATACCAGGTGATGTTTAAGATAAAGAAACTGGCAAAACTACCTCCAAGCACTCCTTGCCTAAGAAAACTTGATAAAATTCATGGGGTCTCCATAATTCAATAGGTGAGTTGGAAACATACGCACAGACATTGTCTAAAGGTACTGTAGTTTCTTTCTTTTATTTTCTTTTTTACTGATGCTTTTTTCATTTGTGTTTTAAACCTACAAATATGTTGTAATTGTTTTTATTTGTATTTGTATTTTATTGTTGTCAGCTGTCTTTTTCAGAAAGGTAAATATAAGGTTAATAAATGAATGCAAAAACATCTTCATTTGAACATGCTGAGAATGCAGATCTGTCCAAAATGCAGACCTGTTAAAGGGTAGAATGGCTTATATCTGCTATGTGCAGGATAACCTGAAGTAAGTGCCAAAAGAAGACTCTGCTGTCATCTAAAATCTCTATCATTAAGTTAATCAAAAATGTCCACTCATCTCTTCATAGGTCAAATGTGGCTTCATAAATCTTCTGAGACAGACTAGACAAGAGATGGTGCATATAAGACATGTCAGAGACACTGAAGACAGCTATGATCTAGATTCACAAGAGCCGACAAGAGACCACAAAATGCCAGAGCAGCATCCAGTAATCCTTAAGTGAATTCCATCTTTCAGCAGAAAAACAAATTAAGGGCAATAATTCAGTGATAAGAGGCAGGCCGGAACAGGTTCAAAATGCTGAATATTTTACAGCATTGTTTAATTAAAAGAAGAGCATGGCACTTTTAATTGCACTGTAACAATTTCAGTCTGAAATTAAGTTGGAGTAAATGCCCTTGCAGTTGATTTAAGTTGCTATAATTACAAAATATACAAAACTGAACATTGAGATAACATTTGAAGGGGGTTTCCAGTGTGCATCATCTCATCCTCTTCTCTCTGTATATATTGGGTCTCAGCTTTGTGTCAGTTATAAAAAGGTAAGGGAAAGCTCATAGAATAGAAAATTGTCCATGTACTTTAGCAAGCCTCCCAAGGATTTCAGGCTTATTTCTCTATGCAATGCATTTTCCTTGTCAAAAATCTTATTTAGTCATTGCTTTCCACTAGAATGAAAAAGAAGATTTTGGTGAGCCTTTGGTGGCCCACTAACACAGATATTATATTGCATTCATTCTAAAAAAATAGATGAAATTTGAAAAGATTTCTACTTGTGTGGGGTATTTATCTACTGCAAGAGGAGTTTCCCCCAATATTGCTGCCATGTTAAGTGCTCAAACTACTCAGGTCATGCTTTGATTGAATTTTAAAGGTCTAGGGCCCATCCTATGGGAGAGACATGAAAGAAAGAATTTCTATTGGATGCTGCTTTTTTCTTTCATTTAATAAAATTGCACCTGATGAAAATCCTGCTTCTTATCCAACTCTGGTTGGGCAGAAATCTCAGACATTTTAAAGATGTCCTTATATGTTCTTACAGCACTGAGCATCACTGTGAATGATGAGAGAATTTCTATCTGGTTGGCATTCTCTCCTCTTGATATCAATACCCCCATATCTTATCTACCCTCTGAGAAGAATTATTAGACTCCTTGGTGCTTTAAACTTTGTCTAAATATGAAGAAGAACATGGTGGTTGACACTTTCATTTCTTGGACCTTCCCAACAGTCACTAGGGCTGATATGCTGGCTCCACTACATTCTCTGACATGGTTCATGGACACTAAAAGAGCTATACATGTAGAGACTACAAAAGGTAAGGTATTTTAGGTACCAAGACTCATTTGTTCATTTATTTCTTACTAGCTAGCCTCCATTGGAAGAAGACAGCTCCCTTAAAAGAAATGAAATGAAACCCCAATGCCCACAGATCAGGATGCTGGATTAGATATGGAAGACACAACATCAGTTCTCTGCTCATCTCTATAATGTACCAAACAGATTTCAGAAGTCACTGCACAGGCCAGAACATGGCTCCAAGCAACTCGGAGGAAGTATGTGTGATGGAAAGGCAACCATAGGTCATTGCTGTTACCATGCATTATCAGACTCTGTAAACATCTATAGAATACTTCTGTCTTCAGGGTATAAACCCTTTGTGAACATGAAATTCTGGTAATGTTACCTAAATGTATTAGTTACCACTGTGATTTGGGTTCTATTCTATTCTATTCTGTTGCCTGTATGGTAGTGTTCGCTCAGGCATTCTCATGTTTGCCAAAAACAGTTTGAGCAGCTTTGGGAAAGATCTGACTAGAGAGTTGGCCTCAAAACCAGGATTCCAGAGTAAGTCAAAGTAAATTTATCCTAGCAGCATTGTTCTGAAATCACTGACAAGGAGGATAGTGGTGGAAGAGCACATACCCAATCAGGAGTTCCAAAACTAACCAGACAGCTTGTCTCCCAGTAAGGCTATATTTGAAATTAAATGCATGTGTCTCTCCTGGGTTGTCACTGAACTATTGGACTCTAAGACAAATGATAAAGTAGAAACCAAAGCTTATGCAGAAAAATGGAATGATCTTCAAGGGGTGATGTCCAAAGAAGGCTAGTTATCTTGTTTCTGCTCAGGAAAAAAACAAAGGTGTCCACGTATGTGGTGCACTTTAAAGTCCTGCATGGAAATGACATTCCGGGACAGTATCCACACTGCAGAAATAATCTAGGTTGACACCGCTTTAACTGCCATGAGTCAATTCTATGGAATTCTAAGATTTGTAGTTTTGTGAGGCACCAGCACTCTTTGCCAGAGAAAGCTAAAGACTTTGTAAAACTACAAATTCCAGGATTCCATAAAACAGAGGTACAGAACTTAAAGTGGCATCAAACTGGATTATTTCTGCAGTGTAGGTGCACCCTTGGTTTGCCATAAAAGCACCATGATTGATATATTAGAAGTACAATAAAGTTAGAATATAATTACAAATTGAACTTAAGTTTTAAAGTTTTACTGTTTGTTAAAAATGGAACCACAAGATATTAAACTGTAAGTAACCCTATTAGGAACCTCTGGTTTTGCCAGTTTGAGGAGCAGGCAAAAAATTCCCCAAAAAAGGAGGTGAAACTATCAACATCAGTAAAAGAGAGAAAATTACTTTATCTCCATTAGTTCCCCATAGCCACAAGCAGACATAACATACTCATTCCCATTCTTGCAAAATGGACTGGTCACAGAAGCAAGTGGTCTTAAATGGACAGGTTTTTCCATAGGAAGCCAAGACTTGCAAAAGGGACTAGAGAGTGAAGCAAGTGGGTTTAAATCGAGAGGCTTTTCCATAGGAAGCCAGTGCTTGCAAAACAGACCACAGAAAGAAGCAAGTGGATTTAAATGGAGAAGTACTCCCATTGGAAGCAAAGGCTTGCAAAACAGACTGGAGGGGGAAGGAAGTGGTGTTCAATGGAGATTGGGGCATCAGGCTTGCTTGCTTTAGCACCTTTCTGAGCACTACTGATGAACTAACCCTTATATAAATCTACCCAAAATTTTAGGGTCAATTTTGGAGCACAAATTTCTCGACTTATGTCGAGTATATACGGTAAGAAAGGAAACCATGATCAAGAATTGCGGATCTGATACTGTGCATAGTCTTACATAAAAGTCTTCCTCTTCTATAATTTTAGAAATTGAGCACAGTGAATATGTAATTGTGATGTCTTCAACATTTTATTCATCAGTCTGAAAAATAATATTGCATAATCTATTTTTATACCAAGAAATCATTCAGGAAAAAAATTCTACACAAATATTTCATAGAATCATAGAATCATAGAGTTGAAAGAGACCTCAGGGGCCATCCAGTCCAACCCCCTCCCCTTTTCTCTCTAACGTTACTCTAACTTCCGCAGGAAAAAAGACTGGTCCCCTCCCTGCTTGCCTTCTGTCGCAAGCAAAAACAGTTTTATTCAGGCAGGCTTTTAATGCCTAATCATGGGGTGGCTTTTTTTTAATATGGGATGTTTGTTATATGGAGTGGGTATCATGGTTTTATTGTGGTTTTAATGTTTGTAATTTTATATTATTTTTATGTGTCATTTTAATTGTTTTGTTGTACTAAGTTCTTAAAGTTTTTATTTGTGAGCTGCTTTGGGTCCCTTTTTGAGAAAAGGCAGCATAGAAAACAAACAAACAAACAAACACATTTGATTTTTTTTTTTTTTTTACTCTCAGTAGGTGTTAGGCCTCAAAAATCCTCTTTACAATCCCCCCCCCCCTTTCACTTAAAGCTTAAAAACTGGGACTTCCATTGGTATAATTTGTTGATGCTAATTATTTCAGGTCTGCTTGACTTTGAGGTGTCGCTTTCAGAACTTATTTGAGAGGCAGGAGATAACTTCCTAGAACAAATAAATAAATTATAATAAATATGGCAAATAGTGCTTCCAATCCTTATCAACCCCAAGCAAAAATTTGTTGCTTGAACCCCCACGACTCTCCATAGACAGGTATTCAGAAAAACAATGCACATATATCAGGCAAAAATGCACATATAAGGCACCTTTTCTGAGCACTTAATGGTGATGCTTTCAAGGTGAACTGGAGGCAAATAAAAATGTGTGTTTATTAGATAATATTCATTCTTTCTTGACTTAAAAGTTTCAGTCACAGAAGTACCACCTCACTAACTAGAGCTACACAGGCAGTTGTGTTTCAATTTGAGCAGCCATATGGCAATAGTAGTGGGGGATCTTGGTTTTGTACATTATAACAAATATAAATATATTGGCCTATACAGTGGTACCTCGGGATACAAAATACCCAGGTTACGAAATTTCCGGGATACGAAAAAATCCCATTGGAAATAATTGTTCCGGGTTACGAATTTTTTTCGGGTTACGAAAAAAAATTTTGGTGCTTTTCGGCGCTTTTTCGCACGAAACGCGGCTTTTCCCCATTAGCGCCTATGGCAATTCGGCTTACGAAGGCTTTTCGGGTTACGAAAGCGGCCGCGGAACGAATTAATTTCGTAACCCGAGGGAGCAGTGTACTTACATCGCTACTTAGTTTAAGTATACTTAATGAAATCACTTCTCCTGGCCTGACCCCTGACAAAGATGTGACAAGGGGCATGATGCCGCCCACTGTCTGGTCAGGTGGGTAGCATGATGCTGGCATTGGGGCATGTGGTGTACAGATGCCACACCCCACTCTGCCTTGGGACTGGTGTTACCGTATATACTCAACTATAAGTCAACGTCATATATAAATCGAGGGCAGGTTTAGGGGCCAAAATTATGGATTTTGATATGACTCGTGGATAAGTCGAGGGTAAAACTTAAGGGCATATAATGAAGGATGTAAAGGATGAAGCAAAGGAAAACAATGCCA
Organism: Sceloporus undulatus; assembly: GCF_019175285.1. Taxonomy (NCBI): domain Eukaryota; kingdom Metazoa; phylum Chordata; class Lepidosauria; order Squamata; family Phrynosomatidae; genus Sceloporus; species Sceloporus undulatus. The sequence continues at coordinate 169,852,973 of NC_056525.1, forward strand.
AAGAACTTACAAAATTCCAGCAGGCAGAACTGTTTGTGCTCACTCTAAAGGCTGGCTGGATGAGTAAGTAGAAGATCAGTGCTTCCAGGACAGATTAAACCCTTGCCTTTCACCAGGGGATGGTGATGTGTGTGTGTGAGAGAGAGTTAAAGTACAGTACTTACATTGACCTGTGGAAAAGTCAACTCAGTTTTTTGGGGTCATTTTTTAAACCTAAATTTCTAGACTTATACATGAGTATATACAGTAAACGTTGGTCTGTTTAGCCTTTAAGTCATTGATAAAAATGTTGAAGAGTAATGGTCTTAGGATAAAACCTGGAGGCATTCCGCTCAAGACCTCCTTCCTGTTTGAAGTGCAGCCATTGATGACAACACTTTGAGCATGGTTTTCCAACAAATTATGGATTTCTTTGACAGCATTCCTATCTATTACACGTTTAATCAATTTGTTAAAATACTATGGTGGAATATTATCAAATGCTTTTCTGAAATCGAGATAAATGACATCCATCACATTCCCACAATCTAAACAACTGGTCAGGAGGAATGGAAAGAGTTGTCTGTATAGGTTATTTAGTTTAAGTAGTTTATCAATTTTAATTGGTGATTGAGCTTTAATGGTTTGAATAGTCAGAAGTTAGAGAGGACATGCGTTAGCTTGGAGATGAAAGTGAATGAGAGTCTGAGATGTTTTTTAAAAATGTACTAAATAATTAATTTGTTATGCTATGTTCAAATTCTGTTAATAAAGTAGCATTTTTGTATCAGACTTGTGGCCTTCCAAAAGTGGGATCAGACATGGCGTCTGTGGTGGCAGCAACTAAGAAAGAGGAGTCATGTCCAATGTGGACAGTAGATGAATAATATCTCACATGGAAATCACAAGGACATCTAAGAGGTCCCTACAGTTGGTGGTCATGGTGATGGGACAGGAGTTTCTTATATTTGTGGCAGAAGAGGGGATAAGGGAAAGCTCTCACATTTGGTGGTAGTTGATGTAATTATAGAACTCTTCACATTTGGTGGCATTGGAGGTATAACCAGAACCTTACAAGGGAAGTTACAATCATGACAGTAGTATCACAAATGTGATTAAGTAACAATCATGATTGTGGAACGGTTATGGATGAGTAAATCTAGTATACTTAACCAAGTATGGCCAAGGTTTTCATCAACTTTGGTCTTGTATAAAATGCTTGCAAAAGAAGGCCATGAGTTTTTTAAGGTTAAAAAAGGCAGGGGGGGGGGGGGTGTCGAACAGAACAAGAAAAGTGGTGGAGGGAGCAAACACCTTAAAATTGTGCTGAATTAACAAGATTATTCACAAAATATTATTTTGGGGGGTGTTTGTGTGGGTGCCTCTGCTTTCTGCAGCTTAACGTTAAACACTATCATAATATGCATTTTGTAATATTTACCTGATACTTCAAAAACATTATTGTGTCCTCCAAAGGAGAGATTATTTTTCTATTTTTAAAATATCATCATCTTTATCATTAACTACTAACATATTAGTAATCTACTATTATATGTCATTTCCCTGTACTGCAGTACTATTAGCAGTGATCTACCATCAAAATGTTAAAGTAACAACTAATGCAAACATGTTAACTATTAAGGAGCTGTCTCCATACCCTTGAGACAGTTCTTTATTCTGGTGCTACATATGTTCCTAACTCATTTCCATACTCCAGTGCTGACATGTAAAACATTTTATGAGCTGTGGGATTACCAGAAGTATGAAATGCTTCATGTGTTTCTTCAGAGGCACTGTGGGACCACAACTCAACAGGCCAAGGGCCTGAGAAGCAGGTAAGAATTAAAGGAGAAGTGAGTTTGAGTTTTCACTCCTCCTTGAAATGTATTTACTGTATATACTTCCCAGGTCCTTAGCCTTTTGAGTTTTTGGCTCATAGTATTCCTGAGGTATATATTGGGCATTTCATCTCTGTGAGCATTCCATCACTCTATAAGATTTTTTTATATCTCAGCACATTTTAAGGCTTCAAATCTCTCTCTCTCTTTTTTTTTCTCTTTGCCATCTCATGATTTTTGCAACCACAGACTGATATGATTATTGCTGGTAAAATTATATGCACATGGCCACAACTTTAAGGACTAACATAACTCTACAGCAGCGGTCCCCAAACTGTGCTCTTTAAGGGATTTTGGACTTCAACTTCCAGAATCCCAGACTTTTGGCCAACATGGCTGAGGCTTCTGGGAGCAGAGGTCCAAAATCCCTTAAAGGGCACAGTTTGGGGACCACTGCTCTAGAGGCACAGTCCCATAATGCATTGTGTCTCATATAGTGAACTTTAGTCCAGACCAGAGTGTGCATGCTCTTGCCCAGTGTTACCTGAGTTATATTTGCATACTTTTATAGGGAAGCACAGCAAAATCACTGATTCTGTATCTAATCCCATGAAGCAACAAAACAAGATTGTCATCAGCTGTCTCCAGTCAAAGTAGTTCAAACTCAAACAAAACCAAAGCAGAAACCACAACTCTCATGGGTTTCAATTTAGACTGCCATGACTTTAAAAAGGAACATTTAGAACTGCACAGTGATATGTGATTGTAATCTGCACACACGGCACATGCTGCTGCAATATGCAGATGCCTATGCTTTATTGCTTAGACTTACATCCAATGAGATTCAGAAGGCTAAATTTATACTAATTTCCCCCCAAGAAATACAAGGGAAAAAGGACAGCTAAGACATACACATTTTTATATTATAAATAGCATTAAACTGTCTCTGGAATTAAAACACCAATTTAAAAGCAAAGATAAAAGTATTATACCATATGAAGGAAAGCCATTTTCTTGTAAAACTGTCTGATGCATTTTGAAATAAAAAGGGCTTCACCTGAAAGTGGAAGGGCAAGAAGGAGGGAGCCAGTCTAGCCTCCTTAGGAAGGGAGTTCCACAGCCACTGAGAAAGCACTTTCTTGTGTTTCTACTAAACATCAGAAGTATGGCATGGTTGAGAGAAGCATCTCCTCCAAAGATCTCATAGCTTGGATAGGTTCATATGGGATGGCATAGTCCATCAGACAGGCTAGATCCAAACTATATAGGGCTATACAGATAATCACAAAAGTCTGAATTTGAACTATTGTAGTGTGGGAGGTGTTTGTTCCCTGCACAGCAGGACAAAATCCTGAGACTTTGAAACTGGATAGCACTAATGCAGAACATTATATTCAGGCTTCATTGAAGAGACATCAATAGTTCCAACAAAACTTTATTATAAGTGAGCAATTTTTTTTAAAGGAAGAGGGGGAAGTAAGATGTGCAGGCTTCAGCTTGTTAGCTCTTGAAAAAAAAAATCAACACCCATACCCTTCAACATTTCACAGATGAAAAACAAAACACACATAGAGCATAATGTTTAGATTCCACCTAAACATTAGGAAGAATTTCTGGATGGTAAGAGCTGTTCAACAGTGGCATATGCTGCTTCAGAGAATGGTGGAGTCTCCTTCTTTGGAAGTTTTTAAACAGATGTTGGATATGATCATTGTTGGGGGTGCTTTGATTGTGTCTTCCTGCATTTCAGGGTGTTGGACTGGATGGCCCTTATGGTCTTTTCCAACTCTATCATTCTTTGTAGCCAAGAAGCATCAGAATGTGGTCAAGGTGGCTATAGTTATTAATGAGGATTATTAAAAAGGAATAACAAGCAAGTTAGGAGAGGCTGCAGCATTTTTCTTTTGCCTGAACCTATAAGATTCTGCTCCTTCCTCTTCTCTCTTGAGTTAATTAAATATCTACTTATGCACTCTAAACTCAGTTTGGAGCAGCTGAAAAAAACAAAGGACAAAGGGGGAAAGTGAGAAGGGAAAGTAGGATATTTTTTAAAGCAGCTGGGAAAGTGGGAGGATGGGGGATAAAAGGGACTGTTATTGCCAAATCAGCATTAGTGCTGATCTATGTTTTATTTTGAAGATTTGGATAGAGGGATTTCCACTCAGGTCATTAAGGAAACATTCCTAGTCATGAAATAACATTAACATTCTTTTTAAAAAGTCCTTGATTACCCATTAGCTTGCCAGGTGAAACCCTGGTAGGGATAGGTCTTTCACACTGGTAAAAGCAGTAAAACAATGGGTTCAGTATGTTCAGTTTTGTGAATGAGGTGGATCTGTTTCTTCTTAGTATAAATTGTTTCACCTCTTTCAGATCATTCTCTCTCTCTCTCATTTTTTTTTCTTGTTTAAGATGCAATGAAAAAAAATCCATCACCACACTACTGCTTGATTGAGAAATAAAAGTCAGTGATGATGAATTTACCAAGGTCTAACCCACTTGCCTGTTAGGGAAACACCTTTATTTGTGTGTAAAGCTTATTTCTTTTCTTTTTTGAAGAAAGCAAAAGCTGCTTCATGGTACATATCTATATTCTTTTTTTCTACTGCAACTGCAGTCTCCCTGTCCTAAACAACCAGCCAACAGAATCTCCTCAAGCTACTGAAGAAGAGTGAAGGGAGGGAGGGCTGATTATTTATGAAGAGTAGCAAAATAAGATCATGTGGAAGGCTGTCATAAAATGCTTGTTGCATAATACATGATGGATCAGTTCTATTATTTAACTTTCCCAAATATATGACAATAAAGAGAGATGCTAAGCATCATAGGCAGCATTAATTTACAGTAGGAAAAATAATTAGAATCTCCCTTCCTCTTTTTTTATTTTTTATTTTTTTGGAAGAATGGAGTGAAAATGTAAACAATGCTTCCCTCCAGGCTAGCACTTTATCAAGTTGACAGGTGCATTTGAATTTCCATGGGTGGGGGACATAATAGGTTATTTATGTGTCATTTTAATAGAAAGGCCCAACCATCAAGATGGGCAGGAGACTTTATCAGGACGGCTGTTTGCAACTAATCCACCAATTTAATACCCCAGGAAAAATACCTGAGATAAAACGGACACATTTTTCCCCCTTATATACCCTATTATATCCACATCAATCCAGGTATTGTTCACTGCCAATCTTTTACTTACCAGGTGCTCACAGTTCATCCACTTCTCCCAACTCAAACATTGAACAACACTTGATTGTAATGCAAGACTTTAGTGTTGACATTCAAAGTAGACGAATAAAAATGCTACGATGGTTGGATGAATCCAACCAGTGAATGATAGAGAAACTAAATGTGAAGTAATTGGGAAGAATTGGATAGACCATAGCTCAGTAGGGTAGCACATGCTTTGCCTGCAAAAGGTCACAATTCTGGACAGGAATAGGATCAGGTGATGTGAAGGGCCTTGGGACAGCAAGTTAAAGGAGACAATACTTAGCTAGATGGGCTATTTAGTCTGATTTAGTACAACACAGCTTCCTTTGGTCCTCAGTGAGGAAGATCAGTTGGACAAAAGTCTGGTCTGAGAAACAAAAGTGGACATTACACAGATGGTTGCACTTCTAATTCCCCAGGTACACTCTGTAAAAAAACTTTACATTAACAATTAAAAAAATGTGATGCAAGCTTTATCCGATGCACAAAGTAGGTGTCTTTCAATAGCCTAGATATAAATAATATATATCACAAGACTGCCCTGAATCAGTAGACCAAATAGACAAGACTGTGCACCAAACAGATAAACTATCTGGGCCTCCACTGCCTCCAATTGCTGTCCCGTCACCCCTATTGAGACCTCTAACATCCATAAGCAAAAATTGGAGCTGGTCTAAGGAAACACATGATCCAAAGATAATTTGTTCTAACAATTACAGAGAGGGGGCCTCTTTCTGCTGCAATCAATTTATATGACAGCCACTCAATAATGAGAATCTGTAGCTTGGCTCTTTGTTGCATGAAAGCCACTTTACTGCAAAGATGGAGAGTTTGCCCCTCTGCAAATCCTGTTGTTCCTTAGTGATTGTCACCTCTGACTGCTGGCAATGCTGGTTGAGGCTGGTGAAAGCTAGAATCCCAACACCATCTACGCTAGGGATCGGCAAAGTGTAGTCTCCCCAACAGCCAAGGGGCACCCTAGGGTGTCCCACATGTCCTCTAAGGGGTGCAGGGGACATTTTTGTCATGCCTTTTTCTAAAACAGGAGGTGAACAGGAAGGGACCATCACTTGCCATTGCTAAAGAAAAAAGAGCTCTTCTTTAGCTATAAATGACTGAGGGGGCATGTGGCACTCCAAGGTCACCTGAGGTACCAAACCCTACCTCTGATCAAGAGATTCACAGATAGCCCACCTCTTCTTTGTGGCAGCTGCTTTTCCATGTCATTTGCTAGCTGAAAAAGAGCTACTGAAAAAGAGCCATCTCTTTCAGGTCTGTAGAACAAGGTTTGATTCCAGAATAAAAAAAGCAGTGCCTTTCATTTAAACTTTTAAAGAAGGCATTCCAGATTTACTGCTTGCATCTTACATACAGAAATAATGATAAATGCAACTGGGGGGGGGTAGTAAAATTACTGTGGGAGCATTTTTCATTCAGGTTCAGACTCCCAGCACATGTTGTGAAAGGACAGTATTTACCAAACTGGTGAAATTATAATTCATTTGAAGGTTTGGAGAGCTGTGCAAAAAATAATAATGACAACCATAATTCAGAGGGCAAGTGAGTCCAAATCCATCTCTTTGTGACTCTGCTCCAAGTCGACATCATTATCAACCCAGTAGCTCTACTACACGAATTCAGCTACAATGTTCAATCAATGTCAGAATATTTTGGGTACTAGCTATTGGGGGAAATGGCCTCACAATGTGTCAGCTTGCAGTTTTCAGAACTGATTCATCATGGGTCTTTTCTCGGCCATGCTATTTGTAACCCTGGCTTTGAACATAAAAGTGGTGAAGAGACAAGAAAGAGAAGCCCCTTTCTACAAAAGAGAGCCATTTCATTTTGCTGGACAAATTAGAATGTGAGAAGGCAGCCTCAGCAAAACTAGGCAAAGTGTGTGTTTCATAGATGGAAGTGCCTTTTGCCTGTGGACTCAGTGCTCTCTGAGATGTATCACACTCTCCAAAGCAAAAGAGAGTTCTTGCCATTACTTTTCCTTGCCTGGCTCTCTTTTATAAAACTGTGTGTTTTGTGTCATGCTTTGTCAGTTTTATTTTATCACATGTAATTTGTGGCCAAGTTCCTGCATGGGACACATAGCTGCAGTAATGTAGTTATGCTCCATCTCCCAATGTGATCTCCCACAACACACCTTAAAAACAGGCAGCCATACTGAGTGAAAGAGTTCTACAGTGCAGGTGAGCAGGGTGCTGAAGGGTAATATGTTGAGCCTCTCCTGACAGCAAGCCACAGTGTGATCAGCAAAAACAGGCACTAGGTTTGATGTTAGCCAGTGCGGTAACTCATTGTGTCACACACACCCATTGATCTCCTCCCATACCATACCATACAGAATCCTCAGTAATTTTTGTACTAATATTACTCATAAATCATAATTCCCATATATTACTGAATGTCATGTTAATAGTTGTGACATAAACAACTAGTAAAATTAAAATTATGCATTTAAATTATAATATCATATGCACAGCCTAAATGCATTTACACGTACATATACACAGTTTCATGTTGCTGAGATGAAAATTTGATAGAATGTGATGTTTTTAAAGAGAGTTTTTTTTTAAAAAAATGAAACTTTTTAAAAACTTAAAATTGGGGCCTCTCCTTTCTCCGCCTACTAAGCCTTACCCCACTCACACTGGCGGGTTACAGACCGCCTATTTGGGCCGGTCTGTACCCGCCCCCTTCCCCGGTGTATCGGGGCCTCAGCGGCCAGAACGGCAGCCACTGAGGCCCCGATCTGCCGCTTTCTCAGGCTCTGCCTGAGAATTCTAAATACCCCTCCTTAAAACTGCCAATTCCAGAATGCAACAGGAGGCAGTTAGAGGAGTCAAAGTGGAATAGTAGCACTTTAAGAGTATAGTGTGATAAACATCTAAGTGACAGAATAAAATGTGACATCATCAGACTTCCAGTTTCCCCATCTTCACTCTACTTCATTGGCCACTACTCATGGGGCAGGGAAACTCTCCATGCAGTTTTCAGACCACTCATTTTGGTTTACTGCACACAGCCTGAAGAGATTGAAAAGAGCATGTCCACTTTCATCAGCCTGTATTCAGGTTTATATGCAAGCAACATATATTTGCTCATTTGGAAGGTTTCTTTTAAATAGCAATTGGTTGCAGTTAATGTTCCACTCTGACAAAAAGAGCTTGCTCTTGTTACAGTTACAAGTAGTTATAGTCATTACACTTTGGAGACTATTGCATTAGCTTCACTGCCAGGATAGACCTAAGATGTAATTTTCTTAAGGCAGATCTTATCACATTTACCAATTGCCAGGCAGTATGCAACCTGGGCTTCTGCAGGCTTGTCCTGCATCCTATTCTTGAAAAGCTGCGATAAGCCCAGATTGCATACAGGCTGCATATTGTCTGCCAATGGGTGAATGCGATAAGATCCGCCTTAAAAAATTACATCCTGGGTCTATCCTGGCAGAGAAGCTAATGCGATAATCTCCTCTTTCTTTCTGTTTTCCAGAAGTAAGTTAAATAGTTGTTTTAACTACTCTTTAAAAACATCTGAATGCAATAACAATGACAAATACAGTATATTACAGTTACACTACAAAGGAACAAAGTTATCTACATTGTTACACTCACAATTTAACTTGGTTATGCTCTCATTATTGGGGGGAAATAATGACAAGTAACTCCATAATTATGTTCTAGAACATTTTGTTAACCAAAATGTATTATCAGGCAGAGTGGTTTGATTTGAAAAGGGTCAATGAAATTCAGAAAGAAGCTGAATGTCACCTCAAGACAGAACCTTTTAATCAGTCTCAGACTTGGAGAAATGAGGATTTATGAGGTTCTCTCACCCTTAGGTGTGATGTAAGTAACATAATCCAATGTAACTGCTAACATTTGCATCTGGGCATAAGCTGGTGAACCATACTAAACCTGCATAACAAAAGAAAGTAAAAGGCAGAACTCCAAGTGTTAATTGTTTGAGACTCTCATATGAAACTTTCACAAACTGCACAAGCTCAAGCGTTGTGTATGCCACAATGGTGGGAAAACTAGGCCTTAATTAACTCCTGGGGTAATTTACAAGTATGCACACCCCACTAGTTGTCCAGCCTGCTAACAAGACCTTTGATCAATGGCATGTGTTCATGAAAGGAGCTGAAATGTCATAGACAACAGAGAATAGGTGTGTGTGTCTGTGAGAGAGAGAGACTAGAAAGAAAAATGCAAAGAGTGAACAATTACAGATACTGTACAGAAACCCTTCCAAATTCATTTCACACACACACACACACACACATCAACATCAGGTGATTTCTATGGAAATGCAATGGAAATGAGTTTCTCTCAATTCATCAGTAGTTGTATAAACATTTTTCTAACATTTTTGTTGAATTGCTAGCAGTAGATCCCTGGTATAATGAATTCACTGTAATCAATTTACAGTCTGGACCAGAAGAATATAGGTAGTCTGTTTTTGAAAATCAGCCATAAGATCTCCTGGAGCTTTCATTGAATCTCATTGAACCCTCTAGTGAGAATGTTTAGGATTGCACCCAAACAAAACAATCCTATCTATCTTCCCACTGAAATAAAACTTCTGAATTCACTGGGAACTGGTTCCCGGTAAATTTGCTTATGAGTGCAGCCTAAGATTGCAGTTCTTTGCACACTTAAAACATACACAGCATTGTGCTGACTGAACATACCATATTTATATAAGATAAACTAGATGGGCATAAACCACTTTAATGTATTTGTTTTAAAAGAAGTGGGTGAACATTCAGCAAAATAGAACTGTATGTTCTGGAAACACAAGAAGCACATTTTGAATTATGAAGCAAATCTGTCTGAATACCACCTATCACTCATAAGCTATTTTTCTTTGAGAACAAAACGTGGGTGTTTTATGCATTCAAGTAGAACCGCTTGTTTATTCCAGCTGTTTAATATTTGTCAGGGGACTTACCAACCTCAGGCAACTTTTCAAGGTTCATTAAAACCAGACCACAGACAAAACCTGTGGGCTAAAGTTAGGTCTGTCATAACCCTATGGGCAGCATTCAACACATGTTGAACATAGTCTCTAACCTAAATAATTCTGCACAATGAGATATGATCCGGGGTATTTCTGTTTCACTACAAATCTGCAGAGCTTGGAGAGTTACTTTTTAATAATGCTTATATATATTTACCAATCCAAGGTCTAAAACTGGTTACCCATTATAGTAACAAATTTTTGAAAGTAAAATTTTCCCATAATTCAAAAGTAACTGAACTGTTTACTGTGAAGCTGTTTTTTAAAATCATCAGAATGCCACAAAGCACTGTGCTATGATACAAAAGCACCTATTTAGTGAGGCCACACAAATTCCTTAAAGTAAAAATAATTAAAAGGAACTAAAGTGTACTAAAATAGAAGTGTAAAAGTAACTAAAACACTTACTAAAATGGTAAAAGTAACTAAAATTGAACATAAGCAAAGTTATTCCTTATGGCATTATAATCATGATATTACTTAGACATACCTTAGTTATTTCACACACACACACACACAGAGAGAGAGAGAGAGAGAGAGAGAGAGAGAGAGAGAGAGAGTGTTAATTAGAGGTAACCTGTTATTTCTAGTAAGTTACTTCCAAGATCTGCAAGCACAGTAGCTCCCTTTCATAGGCACCTTCCTCTAAAATATCATGATGATGAAACTGACAGAACCATCAATGTATGTTAATATACATGTGGAGTTTCACATTCAGGATTGCAATTAGGAATGAAAATTAAAGTAGATCAAACCCAATATTTCATCTGTCGGGTATGCTTTGATTTCCTGCATGGCAGGGGGTCGGACTGGATGGCCCTTGTGGTCTCTTCCAACTCTATGATTCTATGATTTTGAAGACTCTAGCTTTTGATTTCAGACCGTACTTCTTAATATCATTTTCAAATACATTTCAAGGTATCAAGGACAAGTGTGTCAAGGAGTTGGAGAAGAAGCATTCCTAGAGTTGCCTTTATTATTGCAACTGAACAGAACTTTCTATGCTTGTTAATCTGAATAAATCATGCATTTCCAGAAACACTTCCTTTACACCAAGCTTTAAAGTCATTGATGCCTAATGCTTATATGAATTTCTGTGATATATAATCTCCATGATTCCTTCTCAAGTAACCTGCACCTCTGTTTACCCAAATGCTTGCTTAAAGGACAAAAGCATAGATTCTCCTCCCAATCTTTCAGTTAAATGTTGTTGCATATAACTAATGATCTTTGGTATATAGCTGATATCATCTACAATGCTTGTCAGTTTATGATAATAATAATAATAATAATAATAATAATAATAATAATAATAATAATAATAATGCCTGAAGTCCTAGTTTACCTGTTGATTTA
>NC_056525.1:169864405-169952048 GCF_019175285.1 Sceloporus undulatus
CCTCAATAATAATAATAATAATAATAATAATAAAGCTTCTTAAATGCAAGAAGTTGAGATTAACTAGGTGGTAAATTAGATCATTAAAGGGAAGTCTGACTTGTTCTGAAATGTAGATATGGAAAGGCATGAACCAGGATCTTTATTATAAGGTTTTTTTAATTAAGAGGATGATTATTTCCCAGGATTCCCAGTACCAATTGCATTATCATTGCTAATTGCTATCAAGTCAACTTTAATTTATGGTGACCCTATGAATGAGAGACCTCTAGTTCCTCCTGTCATCAGCCGCATTGCTCAGGTCTTGCAGACTCAGGGATATGGCTTCCTTGATCGAATCTATTAATTTAGAATGTGGTAGAATTGGAAGACATAGCTCTGTTAGTCTGGAAAACTAGTATGCTTTAAGCAACACCCTTCCTCCTGCCTTGTCCCCCAATGATCATTATTAAAACTGAACTTGTCACCTCATTATTATTATTATTATTATTATTATTATTTTGCATTCCTATAGACATTCTCAAACAGAGACTGCTTATATAGCTCCCCGGGCATCTGAGAAAGTGGGTTAAACTCTACAAAGGGTCATGCTACCAATCTCTCCCTTTCAGTTGGTCTCAAAGTGCTACAAGATACAAGATCCCTTTGCATCTGAAATGTGGTCTTCCTCTTTTCCTCCTGCCTTATTAAGCATTATTGTCATTTCTAGTGAGCCACTGCTCAGGCAGTTTAAAAAACCAATTCATATACTGGGATTCCAAAATGGCAGCTGTATTTTATAATAAAAACTTGAAAATGTCCCAAGGCATTTAAGAATTGTGTCCTGTTTTTATAGCACAGAAAGGCAGATATGAAATTTTAATATTTCATGTCAGAATACTTTTGAGGACACAGAACAATCCACCCCAAAGGCTCATTCTGTATAGGCAGGGCAGGGGTGGTGGGGGAGAGAAGAACTTTGTACACTGGGCTTCTAAGGCAATCACTGTTTTTGTTTAAAATGGAAAACTTCCTGGGGGATTTTTCTGTTTAGTGGTGATTAGTACAGGAAGGAAAGAAAACCGTACATGAAATTATAATATAGTATAATCTAATATTTACAGTATAACCCTATGCAAATTCACTTATATGTTATTCCCTCTGGGTTCCATGGGGCCTTTTCCCAGGTAAGTATGTATAGTTTTAGGAGGGATATATTTAGGCCTAATGGCTGCAAACAGAATTAATCAGAAACTTTTCTTTCTGTTCAGTGAAGTAGCTCATGGGTAGTTCGAGTGAGACTCCTCTATATAGTCTGCTTTGGAGGCATTTCCTCGCTTTTCTTAAATGAAGCACTATCAAGAAACTCAAAGTGTTGAAATGTGAACATTGTCAGAAAGCTAATTATCATATTTTCACTTGCACATTTCATGCCTGCTTGCTAATTAATCTCTGTGGACAGGATGCCTATGAATCAAATAATAATGTGCATTATATGGGATGAGATATATTCAATTTCCTTCTCTATAATCAAATAAAATGGAGGACTCACTGACTTGAGCTCAGTGACTCAGTGTTTGTTGAATGTACTTTCTTCAGTGAGCTATGGGGTAAGGATGGAGAATAAGTAATATATGTTTTTAATTCCTTCCTCGCCACTTTCACAGAGATTACTAAAACAAATGCCTATACATTCACTTTTAGGTATATTTCTTTTTCAGTTTCAAATTTGATGGCATTTGTTCCAGAAAGAAAAACTAGCAAGCTTGATGCTGAAAGAGACATTGTGACTTGGACATACTTATTCATAATTTGGACATAATTGTTCATCACTTGGACATATAATAATAATAATAATAATAATAATAATAATAATAATAATAATAATAATATTTATCTCTGGCAAACCAATCCGGGCGGTTAACAACAGTAAAATATAAAATATGACAATTAAAGACACTTTATCCCTCCCCCCCTTAAGACAGTATTAAACAGTATAACATATTAAAAACACAATATCAAGCAAAAAACAGCAGTTAAAACTAAAAACCCTGATATCCCTCTGTTGATCCTCAACCATCACTAAGATGGGGCCACGGGAGGAATGAGGGAATCAGGGAACCTGGGAACCTGGGCCGGGATGGTTAATCTGGAAAGGCCTGCCGGAAGAGATCCGTCTTGACCGCTTTTTTAAAGCTGTCTAATGATGTTATCTGACGGATCTCATCCGGCAGGTCGTTCCAGAGTTTGGGGGCGACAGCAGAGAACGCCCTCTGGGAGGTCGCCGCAAGCCTAGATTTTAGAGGCTGCAGTAAGTTCCTCCCAGAGGACCGGAGAGCGCGGGGAGGATTGTACGGGAGGAGGCGGTCCCTGAGATAGCTTGGACCCAAGCCATTTAGGGCTTTAAATTTCAAGATTACACTCCAGTATCCAGGGCATTGCTTAGTCTAAAGCTATCACTGTGATAAAAAAAAAAAGCTATTTGGGTCTCAGACCATTTAGACTAGATTCTAAAACTGAGGCTGGAAACAAAGGGGTTAACAATTATGATGTTTCAAAATGTGCTATCTTATCAAAATGACCCAACATCCCAGAGGAGATGAGCCACTGTATATAGTATTTCTTATACATAAGTTCAAGTTTGTGGCTCATTTTCACAGGCATCCTCACATCCAACATAACATATGTATACTTATGTATTATCACAAAGTGTACCAATGAAAGTTGGCAAAAACCTTTGTGGGTCACAGCTGCAAAAGTGCTTCCAAACCATGAGCCTAGATGTATGCAGGAGACTTTGTCCAGAACAGGTAATTCTTCAATATAATTATTCAATTGGACTGCACATCACTATCATCCATTCACCTCTTAGAGTCTGAGTTTCAGTTTATTCACCTTAGTATATCACAGATCAGAAACAGCTATTCATGGAGAACAATACCACATATGATACCACATGTTATGAAGAGGAGAAATAACAATTGGGTATCATCAGCATGCTGATGGTACTGCAGTTGAACTCTCTGGATAATGTCTCCCTGTAGTTTAATGCACAAATTAAACATTCTGGCTTACAGTACCATTAAAACTAAGACAAATAGTGGCTAAAATTCTATGTGTGTGTAGCTCTACATTTTTCTATTGCCCAGTAACCAGGAAGGGACCCTGTCATTCTTGCCTTCTAGTGACGAAGGAGGATGAAGTAGTTTTCAGGGACTAAGCGTAATTCAGGACTTATTATGTGAAAAATCCAAAAGTTGTTGTTGTTGTTGTTTGCACAAAAAGCAGAATTTATGTGCAGAAAATGATATTCCACATAGAATATCTTCTGTACAGAAGATCATGTTTTCTATGCAGGAAATTTGTTTTCCATGCAGAAAACATCCACCAAATAAGTATTGAACTGTAAAGAATTTCACTGGTCCTCGATTCTTCTTTTTCATTTGGGATTTCAATATTTACAAATAGTTTTCCATCCCTATGCCAATACAGCTGGTTCTCTCTCCTGGTATACTGCCTTGCTTTCCACCTGGATAAGGAAAAAGGTGTCCAGTGTCTGGGCACTTACTAATAACTTCAATCAATATGCCACCTGCCGTTTGCATCATTACTGGCAATCACCACCACTGCTTTACCCAGCACATACATCTACTTGCTGCACTTCATGGCTGGGAAGAATATCTCATCTGTCAAACAGACAGGTCAGCCCTGATCAACAGCTATTAGCTCATGTCAATAGAGTGTCCCATTAATTACTTCAAAAAAACTACAGCCAACTGTTCTTCTCCTTTGCTACTCTTCAAAGTGCTCTGGTAAACAGTTTGCATATCTGCTTAAGTATTATGGAAATTAACACCTCCCTTCCAGGTATAGGAATCAGAAGGCTGACAAGATGACAATTAATTAGGTTCTTCTGCATCAATGCCTTTACATAATTAATGTGCTCATTATAGATTTTCATGTATCATTTTGCAAGGATCCTTAGATTTTAGAAAGTTAATGTTTCCATATTCTTGGATTTAGATATTCTTTTAACAAACCATGGCATTTCCATAGTTTTTCCATGAATGAAGCTATGAAATGGTCTTATGAAAACATCAAGTTCACACATCTGTTCTCTAAACAAAGCTCCAAAGTGTTTCACCATGACATGTCACCCTGTCTGAATCTGTAGCTGGGAAAAATTGCCCATTACATCGGATTTTGTGCAGCAAAGTAAGGAATATGCCAGCAATTTCTGATAGCTATTTGTCTTACAATTATTTTTCTTTTCTATATTTCACCCTCCCGCCCATGTTGTGCCATGTGTTTAACTGATCGAAAGGTGCAGGGAAAGGTTCATCATTTAATCTACTTCATATAGTCACTTTAGACCTGGACTTAATTCTGTTTTCCTCTTCTTCATTATTCATTATTCATAGAAAGGAAATCATGCCACCAACATAGGACTGTGCTGTGTGATATTGCATCTGCAATCTGCAAAACTGTTTCCACTAGTCTACTGGTGGATAACATTCATTCTTCATTATGATAATTTATTAAAGTAGTCCTTTGTGTATGCACATCTGTTAAAATGAATGGTTTGCATTTGTTTTGGGGTTTTTTTAAGTCCTAATATGTTTTATAGGCAAATGAATCTTGTTTTTTGTCCAACCTGTATTCAATTTTCGTCTCCTAATCTCTATTTTCCCTCATACACAGATGTAAAAAAGAAAGAAAGAAAGAAAGAAAGACGTGTTTGTTGATTTCAAAACAAGAATTTAATGTCAAAAGGATTGCCACACTGATCTAGTTAATTCCAGGTGCCCCTCAGAGCTGCTCTCCCCCCTCCCAGTATAACTATATAACTATTTGCTCTTTGTGATTTCTTAGCCCCAAACGAATACTAATATTTATGAAATATTGTTCACAATCATTATTATCCTTTTTAAAAAAATTTGATGCACCCTACAGTATGTACTGAATACGTATCCCGTATATATTGTGCTAACCTAAGAAAAATGAATCCTACTTAGGGAGCTGCTGAAATCACTTGTAAACAGGGATGTGGAAATCAGCAGAAATTGAGCTCAGACATTTTTCAGATTCTGAGCACACATACACCCCCTCACAGAAGCACAGAGACACAGTTGTCCCTACATTTTCACAGACTTCAGATCCGTGACCCTCGCTTACTCTCAAGGAGCAAATGGAGGGGGTTAAAATGGGGCTTGAATATCTGCCATTGCGGGAAGGGGAAACACATTTCCCCGCAAAAATTGAGGGCTGACTGTAATTTTTTGCATATTTCTATGGACATTTTAAGATTATACATATTTTGAGTCTATTTTTTCCCAACAGTGTATATTTGTCTCTCATGCATGTTTTCAGATGTATACATGTATAAGTTACCTCACCATTTAACAATCGATTCCATGGCTCTGCTCTCATTGGGACAAAGCAATAAGATTCAGGCTCAAGTGTGTGATGTCCTTTTCTAAGGGGCTCTCCAGAACACCCCAAAGGGGTGGGCTGAAGGCGCTCAGTTTTTCTCCGGTGGGATGCTGCAGCAACCAAACTGTGTGGTGTCCCTCCAGACCAAAAAGAACCCAGGAAAACTGGGTTTTTCTTAGCACGTGCAGACACCATCATCAGAGCGCCATCAGAGCATCCATGACAGAAGCGAAGTGCCAGGAGGTGTGGATGCTGCACCACGCTTGCGTCATGGATGTGCACACCATATGGATGACACTACGTAAAGATGGCTGCACCCTCACCTTTCTCCAGGGCTTGAACAGCAAGTTTCATCTTGTCTCACAGCTGTCACTCTGTGGATGCGTCATCAGCGTTTGAAGGTCAACATGTCCAAGACGGAACTTCGTGTCTTTCCACCTAAGTCTTCACCTCAATACTCCTTTTTTGTTTATGTCGACAACACCTCTTTTCAACTGGTCCAGGAAGCCCTCAGCCTTGGTTTCACTTTTGATTCTTCTCTGTCTTTTATCCTCCAGATCCAGGCCACAGCCAAAGCCTGCAGATTCTTTCTTTACAACATTGCCAAAATCTGTCAATTTTTCTCAGCCTCTACGGCCAAGACTCTGGTCTATGCTCTGGTGGTCTCCTGACTGTAACCTCCTTCTAGCAGGGCTTCCTCTTTCTCATCTTTGCCCTTTAATTTCCATCCAGCATCCAGCGGCATGCATCATTACATCCTCTCGCCACTTTGACCATGTTTCTCCTTTATTATCATCCCTTCACTGGCTCCCCTTTCCCTTCCGTATTCAGTATAAGCTTCTGTTGTTAGCTTTTAAAGCCCTGCATGGGCTGGCCCCTCTTTATTTATCTGAACTTCTTCCTCCTTACATTCCCACCCGTACCCTCTGTTCTAGTAGTCAAGGTCTGCTGTCCCACCCTAGGATCTCCACTGCCCCATCCCGGTTTCGTTCCTTTTCACTTGCTGCCCCTCACTCCTGGAACCTTCTTCCCCCACAAACACGGGTCATCACTTCTTTAACCAGTTTTAAATCTGAGTTGAAGACCACTCTGTTCAGGGAAGTGTTCCCAGGCACTGTGTGAATATTTATCTGATATTTATTAGATAATGGATGTTGATGTTTTAACTAATTCTATTTTATATTACTACCTACTGTTTATATGTATTTTGGAGATTGTACACCATTGGCAGGTTTTATATTTTTATTGACTAGATTATATGTATGTACAGTGCTGTGTACATTTACAACACTATAGAAATAAATAAATAAATAATAATAATAATAATAATAATAATAATAATAATGGCACCGTCCATATGTGGTAGGGTTCTGGAGCATGCAGATGCTGCGCACTCCAGAACCCTAGAATTGGCCCCAGCCCGCTGCAAATAGGTGGCCTGTACTGGGCCTAAATCAGGTTCTCTTGTATCCTTTTTCTACTACCCATAAGTACTACCACCTATCATTATAATTGTTTCATCATCACCGTCCCCACTGCTGCTGCTACTAATACTACCCTGTCATCATATGTCATTTCTGTCTAGAGAACATGCTATTGCTTGCATAATGAAGAGGAAAAAAACACCCCAAAATCAAATCCATTGCTCTGTCAAACATGAATGAGTATGTGGATACCCCAAGTTTTGTAAAAACACAAAAGCTATTTAGTCAGGGGAGAGGGAAAAACAAAACTGCTCAGTGAGGAAGGATTATTGGTTGGGGGGAATGAAAACTTGACTAGGAGGGAAAATCAGTGGAAGAGGATAAGGGTGGCTGATTAGAAAAATGAACAGGCCCACCCTACACTGCAAACTTTTATTGCAACCTGCAGTTGTAAATTGTCTAGTTGATAAAACGCTGTTGACTTTTGAGACTATGGTCTAATCTATCCTGCAGAAATAATGCAGTTTGACACCTTTTTAACTGCCATGGATCAATGCTATGGGATTTGGGATTTGTAGTTTGTTGTGGCACAAGAGCTCTCTGTGAGAGAAGGCTAAATATCTCACAAAACTACGAATTCCAAAATTCCACAGCACTGTGTCATGGCAGTTAAGGTGGTGTCAAATTGCATTATTTCTGTAGTGTAGATTAGACCCATAACAACACAAAAGAGATTATTTCACGCCTTTTTCTCCTGAGCTGGGCATGGGCTTAAACCATTTAAAAACGGATGTTATCTCACACCTCCGTGCCCACCTCAGAGGCATTGCGTACCCGATCCAGACTTCTCCCAGAGTTCGCAAAAACTAGAACTTCGCAAAGAATGGTTTAAGCCTGTGCCCAGCCTGTGCCCAGCTTGGAAGAAAAAAGCATACAATAATCTCTAATGTTACATCCTGTTGTTACAATTATTAGGATTATTAGGGCACCCAAAGAGCATTTCCACAGTGCTTTTATTTGCTTATTTTTCAAATAAAAGAAAGTCATTTGGCCCTAATCACCCACGCAACCCTCATACTCTTTCTCTTCTTAAGCTTGTATGGTTTCTGTTGCTTTGGTTAGATCTAACTGTATAGCTACAGCCTATACAAATTCCAGATTTTGTTGGATTTCAACTCCTGGCTCTAATCACTATGACCAGTAGAGCTTTTGGAAACTGTGGCTCAATCATATTTGAAGGTCTATCCTAGTTCTCACCCCTAGTCTAGATCCACTACTGAAAAGGAAACAGTCTTGGTCAGATTATAAGTGTTTTTTGTGGGTTTTTCGGGCTATGTGGCCATGTTGTAGAAGAGTTTATTCCTGATGTAAACTCTTCTAGAACATGCCCACATAGCACAAAAGACCCACAAAAAACTATGGATGCCAGCTATGAAAGCCTTTGACTTCACAATCCTCTCAGAGTAGCACAAAAATTTGCAGCTGGAGAAATGTGATGTGATTGCTACACAAACCCCATGTAGAATAGCAACATCATTGATGAGGTGCAATTGCTCAATGTAAAATATACAATGCACATTCTCAATGTAAAGTATGGGATGCATAATTAGAATGCACAACCACAATATGTAATGCACAATGCACAACTTGTAAAGACAAGGCAGAGATGAACATGCTGTTTGCTGAACTCTGCTTCCATTTCTATCATCAGAATATGTCCATTGTACAATGGTGAAAGCATTTAAAAATTAATAGGACAAACTTTGCATTTTATATCTATATGGAGTTTAAATATATATATTTGAAAATGTATTTTACTTTGGGCCTGAACATAAAAAAGGGGTGGCTTGAAGTTGCCCCCACCGATGATGGATGGGACCACAGCAAACGCATGCTGCAGCCCCAATCTACCTTGAACCCAGCCCAAAAGGGAACAGAAAAGAACCGCTCCTTTCCCACCTCACTGCAGCCTGAAGCTGTCTTCAAGACACCCCAGCAGCATGCGGTGTGTATACGCCATGCTGTCGAAGCATTTTAAAGCCATCTGGGCGGTTCCCCGACTTCTGGGCAGCTTCAGGACAGCTTCAGATCGTGCAGTGTATAAATGCTGCACTCCCAAGCTATTCGCAAAGTGGCTTTAACAGGCCATCTGTTACTTTAACATATTTCTAATGTTGCATTCCATAATGATAGTTGTTCTCCTGTAATTTCACTATCCAAAATGCTGAAGCCCACAAATAAATATTTCTATTTACCAAGTTGGCATGGCTGCTAGAAGCTTGCTTTCCCCCACCCTTTCTTTCTTAAGCAGAAGCCTAAATATGATAGATGTAACTTGACACCAAAAAGAAACAGTGAAATGCAAAACAGCAGAAAGTTACTACCCTGGGTGCAATACCCAGTTTGAAATCAGAAGATCTATGCAAATGTGATTATGAGTTTGGATCCCAGCCTGCATTTTTAAAATCCTTACGAAACATAATGAATTTATTCCATCTTGAGGATCTGACTAACATCAGATGCCCTTTTGAAGGAACATTACCTTCCTAGAATAAACTCATGAACTACCACAAGGAAGCCTCTAATTAATCAATGGACGGTAACATCAAACTCCTTTCCCAGTACAAAGATTTTGCCATTAACTATTAACAGGTAATTAATGCATTATTGAGGAGGAATAAATAGATGGCAATTAAATAACATATATTAATGACTTATTTATTAACATATTAATAAGTTGGCCTCAGAGTAATAAATGCAAATTAGTGTATAAAGTGCCAAAAATTGTGTCGATAATAGGCCCCCAAGTAATCTTGTATGTTCAAGCTAATTACAAATATATTTTCCTTTCAAAAAACTACTGCCGGCTAATTTTTTATGGTTTGCTATAATATCATTTTAGAATTAGAAAATTAACCCCAGTCCCATTAAAATAAATTTTCCCATGAATCAGTCTCATTTGCAAAAGCAAACTTCACGTTATCTTTGAGGAGGCAATGCCGAAGCCATGATGTACTAGGATATTCAAAGAAAATGAGTCCAAAATCCCATACTCATAAAAGACAATGGGTTTTTAATTGAAGTTACTATTTTTAAAATTCCTCTCAGTGTTTTTATTGGCCACCTCCCCTCCCTACTGAATGAACTGCCAAGAGCTCCAAGGAATTTGGGAGGACTGATTTCTGAATACATATCCTCAGGATTAGATACTGGAGCCTGAATTTTATTGTTAAACCCAACTAGATTACTCCCACCAAATCAATTTCCCAATTTATTCAAGTCAATGCTTACATAAGTAATATTGATGGTTTGATAGACCTATTCTAGATGGGTTTAGCAATTAGATTTAGAATGCTACTTAAGAAAGAAGTAACGAAATAACCCAGAATGGAATTTCTGATCATGCTGTAAGAGAAAATTATAAGGAAAAATTATGACACTAGTCAGAAACTAGGAGCCCACCAATGACCCAAATGTCTTGTTTTGCTGAACTGCTGAGCCATGTTGTCATTTTGATATATCTGTAGCACCATGACCCTATAGGCCTCCACACTACCCAGATAAAGTCTATTAAGTAAAAGCTTTAAAACTCAATATAATAATAAAGCAGTGCTTTTTCTTTTTTTGGTGTATGTGTAAGATGTTGTTTCTCTTCACCCCTCTGCAATAGGAATGATGCCTCTGGAATATGCAGTGGTCATCCTCCTGACTGGACTCTAACATAGGAGTAGGAAAGTGAGGCCCATGTTGCTGTTTTTTTGTTGCCCCCCCCCCAACTTTTGTGGCACTTGAAGTATCAGCCAGTCCCCAAAATCCCACTGGTCCCCATTAAAAAAAAACAACTGTGTTTTTTCTGGCAATTTTAGCCCTGATATCAACTAGAGAGCCCCCTCTCCCAACTGCCATGTACAGTCAAAAAGAAATACAGATCAAGCCTGAACTCTCTCTGGAAGCCAAGACATTTAAATTGAGGCTGTTGTACTTTGGCCACATCATGAGAAGGCAGGAATCACAGGAAAAGACAATAATGCTAGGAAGGGTGAGGGCAGCAAAAAAGAGAAGCAGACAGCACACCAGATGGATAGATGCAATCAGGGAGGCCACAGGCCTAAATCTACAAGACCTAAGCAGAGCCATGGAGGGGAAGGGGTCTTGGAAGATGTCTCATTGACAAGATCACCATGAGTTGAGGTCAGCTGGAGGGCAGCTAACAACAACAAGAAGAAGCAGAGGAAATTATTCCAGTTCCCACAGACATCCCCCTCCAAGCAGCAACAGAAAGAGACAGACACCCACTTTTTGTGAGCATTTTGAGAAGATGCACAGAGGAAAAATGAAGTATTTAGGCTTTGTGTGGGTGGCCTGTGGGGGTGAGGGTGGTATAGGAGGAAATTGGCCCCATTCCCCATATTGTTCCATACCCTTGTTCTTAGTCAAGTCATCCAAGGTATATTCTTAATTGGCCATCCTGAATTCTAAAGTAGGAGTGTTCAGTGCCTTCTGCCAATGATCTCCCTAATTTTACCAATCCTGCATTTGTTCCCCTTTGTGTTCTCTGTTGGGGTGGTACAGTTGCTTTTGCCATTGCTGCAAGTCAGATCAACAGATAGAAAGAAGAAAAAAGAGGAATAAAGAAATGGAAAAAATTTATTGCTCCCTCTGGCCAGAGTTTGGAAAAGTTGCTTTTTGGACTCCATTTCCAGCCATTCTGTTTAGAGATCTCAGGAAGTTGTAGCCTAAAAAAGTAACCTTTTCAAGCTCTGACTATGTTCTGTGCTGATGTAAGAATGAATAAAGGGTAGCAGTAGGACCAGAGCAAGTTAAGACGAAAAGATTGAAGGAGCAGCTCTATGCAGTAATACCCATAACAGCCTAGAATTACGGAAATTTGAAAGTTTCTTTCTTCATGGCAATATGACATATGAATGGGAGGTGAAATGCTGAGAAGTAGTGAGCTTAGGCAAGTCATATGCTCTCAGCCCCAGGAGAAGTCAATGGCAAACCTCCTCTTAACAAATCTTGCCAAGAAAACCCCATGATAGCTTTGCTTTAGGGTCGTGATAAGTCAGAAACAATTTGAAGGAACAGAACAGAGGTCACATACATCCCCAGTCATCCCAATGCATGCTGCACAGTGCATGAACAAGTGAGTGAATGAGTGGATTTGGTCATGCACTGAAATCACATTCAACATTCACCTAATTCACCAACAATTATAATACAAACACATTTGTGGGCATGCAGTCTGAGTACTTCAAAATATGATTATCTTTCTGTTGCTAATGAAGGTCCTAAGGCACAAATTTATTAAATGTATACTTTTCTGTGGGGAAATAATTGGGTCAATAATATAAAATGCATTGTCCCATTATTTAATTGCAAGGGCAAGCCATGAATACAACTTCAACAATGTGGCTTAATGAACAACACTACATTCTGACCTAATCATATCTACCTTCTGCTATCTAATTAAGGATGCAAAAACCGTTAGAGTCGCAAAATAATGCTCCCAGTTTCAGCTAGCTGCCCATTTATTAATATATCTTTTTAATAAAAAAATATCTGTGATAAATACTTAATGACAGAAAAATGACAACATTTGCATGTTGGCAAATTACTTTAATAGAGCGATTCTTGACTACAGAAAGTGACCTTTCTCTTATTAAATGGATGGCTAAAAATACTTTTAAAAATTATAGTATGGTCGTCTTTCCTCCAATGACAAATTGCTTGTCTGGACCATGTAAAAATTATAAAACAGGAAAGCCTTAAATTCTCATTATACTGTAAATGTATCCTCGACTGCTGCATTTATCAATTTAATAAAAGGAAATTAAGCATATTCTAAAGTATGCAGTTATGAGGCAATTTTTAAAAAGCATTCATAAACCTGCCTCTGCCTAGTGAGCAGCTTCTGTAGCCCTGCTTTCTGATATTTCACCAAGTGCTGTCTGATATGTGACAGTAGTAACAGAGCCATTTGGTGGTGGCCCCATCACTTTTGAATTTGTTTTTCAGGAAGATATTATGCCCACTTTGGTCAGCCTAAGAGGATGGCAATGACAAACTCCCTCTGATGAAACTTGCCAAGAAAACCCTTTGACAGGGTCATTTTAGGATCACCAAAAGTCAGAAACTTGAAGGTACACAACACAGAGACATTGATTTATAGGATGTGCCTAAATACGTTGTTCTCCTTGTTGTTGTTTTTCACTCAGATTGCTTCTGAATAAACCCCAAACTGCTTACTTTTGCTGATAAAAGCCTGAATTCTACAGTTAAGACCCAAAGAATCAATGGGATTTACCCATGTATAGATTCACCATTGAGCAATTAAATCAGTGAATCTACTTGAAACTGATCATTGCAGGGACAAAGCCGTGCATGGAAGGGAATTTTCTTGAACCTGCCTTCCAAAACCGCTGAGGGGAGGGCATTAAATCGTGCCAAAGAAAACGCTCTTCTAAATTTAGGTAGAGTGATTTGTGAGCCATCTTGAAAACTATAACTTTAAAAGACAGCCTATAAATAATAAAAACAAATAAACACAAAAACCAATGTTGAGAATAAAACTGTTGAGCAAGTAGATAATGGCAAGAAATTACTGAAAATGTTCTGACAATGCAGATACCATCTGGAGCAGTGGTCCTCAAACTGTGCTCTTTAAGAGATTTTGGACTTCAGCTCCAAGAATCCCAAACTATTGGCCAACATGGCTAAGGCTTCTGGGAGCTGAAGTCCAAAATCTCTGAAAGGGCACAGTTTGGGGACCACTGATCTAGTGAGGACATATCCCTTTGAAACCAGTTGCTCCATTAAACCCATTGACTCAGACACAGACATGACTCACTAGAAAAGATAATAATGCTTGGTAAGGTAGAAGGCAATAGGAAAAGAGGAAGATCAAATTCTCCGATGGGTATACTCAGTTAAGGAGGCCATGGCCGTTTTCAAGAATTGAGTAGGGCTATTGATGGCAGACTGACTTGGAGGCCTCTCATTCATGGGTCAGCATAAGTTGACCTTGATTTGGTGGCAAGTAACAATGACAAACATATCGTTACAGTTGGTGCAATATTCAAATACAACTAAGTTGACATCAATAGACAATTAAAACTGAAACTAGGAGTTTTAAGTTGTTTTGCAGCCCTGTCATCAAAGCCAGCATAGTGTAATAGTTTGGGTGTTGGACTAAGACTCTGGAGACTACCGTTTGAATCATCACTTGGCCATTGGAACCCACCGGGTAACCTTGGGCAAGTCACACTCTCTCAACCTGTATAATTTGGAGGAAATTGTTGCTCCAGGAATTTCATGTTTACAATGTAAGGTGAACAAACTGCCTCATCAATGGAGAGTCCTTGTGGAAGATTTTGTTTCAGCATTGCCAGAATTACACTAGTAAGTAGAGCATTCATTCTGGAGTAGAGTCACCGTCCTACCCACAGGGCTGCCACCAGCTACCCCTCATTATTTTGTATCATAGGCCAGCATCACAAAACATCTATTCCAACTTTGTGTGACCCTATAATTGGGTGTTCTTAGTGAGATTTAGTC
Organism: Sceloporus undulatus; assembly: GCF_019175285.1. Classification (NCBI taxonomy): domain Eukaryota; kingdom Metazoa; phylum Chordata; class Lepidosauria; order Squamata; family Phrynosomatidae; genus Sceloporus; species Sceloporus undulatus. Next base: position 169,878,799 of record NC_056525.1, read on the forward strand.
AGACAAGGTTTGCCACTGCTCTCCTCTTTTTGTGGCTCCTTTTTGTGCCACGAAAAGGCAAGATCAGGGCCACAGAGTGCGGTTTAGCCCTGATGAGGTGCTAAAAGGGCGGTCTATACAGCCCCTTAGTCTCCCTGACCAGCAGACCCTAGAGCCAGTCTGATGGACAAATCTGCTGGCTTGTCTGTAGGTGTAGCACTCTTGCAAAATATAACAGAGAATGTATGGAGAAAAGCTCACAAGCTAACAACAGTGGGGAAAACCCACATATCACCCTGTAATCTCAACACCTCAAGAGACAGTGCTGAAAAGCTGACAGCCTCAGCAAGAAGTTTCACCTCCAGGGCTAGAACAAGATATGGGATACTTTGGTTTTCATTGAGGTTTCTGTAATTTGCACAAAAAAGTGTTTCTCCAAAACAACTGCCATTTCCCTTTGTACACATGTACACAAGCATATATGAACACAGCAAGCACAGCAGGACTGGCTAATTGATGAAAAAGACATGTGACTAAGCAACAACTGTTGCAGTTTACTTATGTCATCTGTAGAATTTGCTCAAAAATATTCTTACAAAGGTCTCTCTCAAGACCAAGGACTTTATCACATGGGAGGCTCCCATAAGTAAATCACCATGAAATCGTCAGAAATCGTGAAAGAAGCAGGATCAGGTTTCACAGCCCCACAAGCTCCTCCCATCAGTAACTCATCATGGAGGTGTTGGGGCTCACTTCTCCCATGAACAAAGCATCATTGGAGTCACCATTTAGTAATAACAGGGTCTTCCATTATTGCCAAATGATGGCTCCATGACAATTTACTGACGGGAGAAGCAAGCCCCGATGCCTCCATGATGATTTACTGATGGGAAAAGCATGTGGGGGTATGAACCCTGATCATGCTTCTTTCACTCTTTCTGATGATTTCATGGCAATTTACTCACGGTAAGCCTCCCGTGTGATAAAGTCCCAAGGGAAGATATCTCATTCACTGAACAAGTAAGGGGAAAATTTCTTACTCTTGCAAGGGGGAATGGAATAAGGGAATATTTACATCCCTAGAATGTGAGCAATATCTAACTTTTGCCTCAGAAATGAGGGTAATTTTAAAGACCAATGTATTATTTTCTCATCTGAATTCAATCAAGCCAATTCTTTTCTTGTTCCCTCCATTCCTTCCCCACCATTCATCCTGACCTCTGCTTCTCAGTCAATTCACTTGCTGCTCTAAGAGAGGTGGTTTTGCCAGTGCTGCTTATTTATGATGAGAATGCTCTAACAATGAGCATTAACTCTTTTCATGTCTGGTACATGATCATAACCAGCTAGCAGGTATTGGACAGAGGAGGGAGACAAGGAAACAGACATCCTCCATTCCCCTGACACCACTTCTCAGGCAGTGGCTCAGGTAGATGGAGGGCAGAGAAAGAGGGAACGTGGAGGCCAGGAAACTTAGCTGGCACAAAGATGCTAAAGGGGAATCTGAAGGTTTACAGGAGAGCTGAGGGATGGATTATGATGGCCCTTATAATATTGTCAAGGCTGTAACAGGATTCAAACTGGACTTCAAATAAACCAACACAATTTTCCAAGTTTGGAAAACACTTTATTTTCTTTTCCCAAGTTCAAGCATTCAACCATACCACACTACTCATAATATTGTACATCAGATTTGTTGATGTATAAACCCAGTTTCTGTGCTTTAATAACACAGCAGTGAAGTACTGCTCCCTCCAGTCTCCAGGATTTCTGCATTAATAATAAAAATATGAATTGGCAGTGATCTCCAATTACAAGAATATAGTTTACCTCATGGCACAACCAAATATATTAGTGTGTTTTTTTTTTATAAAAAAATACAGTTTTAAGGCATGTCAGATAATTGCACATTCAAGTCCAATGTCTGAAAAATATGGAAAATGTCATTGGAATAAATCCCACTTCTAAATTCTTTAAGGGCTTGAAGAATATCTGTAATTCCCATGCTCCATTTAAATTAACCAGTGACTCATCATATTTTTAAAAATATAATGTGAATCTGCAATTATTCAAAGGTAAACCAGCATTTTACTGAATAAATGCACATGTTTTTTTAATGATATCTACTCCTGAATAAACATCTTGCAAAGCTGCTTGGTGTGTTCCACCTACCTTTCGTCTTTCACCAGTGATTCCTCTCCATTGTTCAGCTTTTTTCACAATGTAGCTCAGTTCTTGGTTGGAGATTTCCAGGTCAAATGGAACAAAGAAAGCGGCCTCATCACTTTGAATCCTTTGGAGCACATCTAACAACCAGCCTTCCTTGTGTATCCTAAAAGAAGGGTGGAAAGCCTTCACTATATTTTATATACTTGCATATTTATTAAAACCACGTGCCCTCTTTCAGTCCAAGAAGGGATTTTAAGGTTGTGTGCATAAACAGTATCATTAAAGAAATTGAAGATCAGCATAAAAACCGATGTAACAATTTAGGATCCCCTCCCCTTGTCAGAACTGGATGAAATTTGTAGTCCTTAGAAAGGGGTTATGCCTGTCAAATTTCTGGCAAAGACATGCAAGGTGTGTATGCATGCATGGAGCTGGGAAACCAAAGAATTCTTAATTAAGTTGAATGATTAATAGACTTTGAGCTGAGGAGGTGGAAATCCTTGTTACTAGGCTGTAAGGTGCATGGAGAAAGGTAAGGGGAGACCAGCATCAGCAAGTAAGGAGGGGCCAATCCATGCAGAGCTTTAAAAGTCACTGAAAGAAGTTTATAACTAATACGAAAAGGAAGAGGGAGCAAGTAAAGGGATAACAGCAAAGGGGTGATGTGGTTGAAACGGTGAGCAAAACAAATGATACTAGATGTTGAATGGTGATATGCGGACGAAGGTGGAAAGAGGAAGTCCCATAAGCGGAAAGTTTCAATAACCCAGTCACAAAACCACCAGTGCTTGAACCAGTATCTTGGTGGTAGATGTTGAAAGAAATGGTCTGATTTTCACAATATTTTAAAGAAAGAATCTACACGATTTGGCTTGGATCTGGGGAATAAATGACAGGAAAGAATCAAAAATAAAACCAAGACTGCAGGCTTCCTGCACTGATTGAATACAGATATCGTTGACTGAAATAGAAAATGAATATTGCACAGTTGGCCTAGGAGGGAAGACAAGTGGCTTGCTCTTAGCCATATTAAGCTTCAAACACTGGTGAAGCATCCACTCAGACAAGATGATGCTTGGAACTGTTGTTGTTCTCTTCTTGTCCCACACGAGAACATTTGAAATTTGCTTCTTTTTTTAATACCAAAAAAATCAGTTGATGACCCCTTTCCTGCTTCTGTTGTGCTATAATTTCCAGTGCAAAAAGTTCAATTACTCTTGTATGGCAATTTGGGGTAGTCAATGGGTGTGCTGTGGCAGGGAAATCCCAGGCCACCTCCAATGAGGAGGAGAAAGATCTGGAATTTCACTTTGATGTTCCAAGTAATTGAAAGCTCTCTCCTCCAACCCAGTTTTCTCTCTGTTCTTCTTGCTTCCACCACAGAAGGATGTGATGCCTTCTTTTATAAACCAAATTCCATACCCTCTAGTATTTCATAGATGATAACTGGGATATGTGTAGTCAAGCAATATCAGAGTGTGGTCAAGATGGCAAAAGTTAGGAATGGAGAAGAACAGACAAGCTAGGAGAAATGATACCAGTTTCCTAAAGCCTCCCCCCCCCCCCTTTATAGGGGGGAAAAGCCATTGCCAAATTGCACTCTTCTCTCCACCAACTGGGCTTGTCAGAGAAGCAAAAACTTTGCTCATTGTCTACCTTCTTTTTCCAAGAGTCTCTCTGGCTATAGCACTATGATGGTATAATGCCTCAGGTATGGTAGGGAAAGAGTAGTCAGGTGTTTTTGAAAACAATGCTATTTTAACACTATTTTAACAGCAGAAAGGACTCATAGGATAAGACTCCTTTTCTCTGCAGTCCTAATACTAATCTTTGATTTGTTTTCCTTTCCCATACAACCTCCAGGCAGTTATACATGTCAGCTCAACTAGGACAGTGTATATATCTAATGCCTTATCTTGTTTTAAGTCAGATTTTTAAATTAATTAATTAATTAATTAATAGTGCTGTAGATATGTTTGAAGAGTAATGTCTAAGCTGGGGGCATTCAAATGTAGGGTTGAAATTTAGGCAAGGCTTATTTTAGGATAGAGTCAAAGGCTGTCCAAGTTTCAAGCCAACAGAGTACAATGAGCTGGCACAGAAGTCAGACAAGAGCAATCCACAACTAGGGCCCATTAGAGCACCCTTTTCCTTTCGTAGGAGTCTGAGGAAAAGAAGGTATTAAACAGTTTGGAATTAATCAGTTTGTTTTAAAATAGTTTCAAGTTCTGGTTTTGTGGAACATACCTTTAATGTTTATTTTATTTCAGTCATGGAAGGGGCAATCAGAGCAGAAGCCAAAGGCTGCTAAAGCTAAAGTTAGGAACAGATGTTGTTTGTAGCAATCTTTCCTGCCCAAGATGGAGATGGTTAAAGTGAGATTTCCAAGCTCATCTACAGGCACTTTTTCAAAAGTCTATCTCAGGAGAAGATCCCAACTCACAAGGAGACCCATATTCCCAAGAGTCCTTCTTCTCAGTCAGATAGCCACCAGCTTAGGCTGTGCTTTAATCCACCATGTGAACTTTTGGTTGGGAGGGAGCCCTGCCTCAGCCTTTGGCTCTAGGGCAAAACTTCCTCTTGTTCACCACGCAGCCCCTCCATCTACCCGTATCTCCTAGGATACACACACAGATGGAACAGACAGTTCTTTGGTGCCCTCGGATTCATTCTCAGAAAAAGGTTCTTCCATTGGGGATAGGAAATGCCTCAACACTTCAACATTCAGATTAAAATATGCCACACGCACAAAGCACAAACATCCAGATCATGTTACATCAGACATATCTAGAAAAGAATGCATTAATCAAAAATAAGGCCAATGGTGCACTGGACTCTATGAAAATCTTTGAGGAAAAAGAAGAGAATTTCTCACTTTCATGTGTTCTATCCTTGTACCTGTTCTACTTTGAAGTAGGAGCTTGTCACAGAAAGAATGTGATCTACATCATTTGGTTCCTTAGGCCGGCATGCATTAACTACATTTTTATAAATTGTTCAGCTTTTTGTAGCTACGAAGAGGTCCAATGTGTGAAGAAGAAAACTGGATCTCTAACTCATGACCAGTGGCAAAATACACAGCTCTTACTAAGTTCCTCCTAAAAAGACAGATATTAACATCTATTGAGGTCATTATGATGAACAGTTTAATCATCATGCTGGTATTTTGTTGTTGAAAAGGGGCCTAAATCCAGTTGGTAGTCCCAACATGCACTGCGTCAAAGGTACTTAGATAAATGTTGACTTGACTTCCCCTTCAGTAATGGATTCAGTGACTCTACTTTAATTAGGACTACCAGTAGGATTTAGATTTCAATCAGGTGTAGGCTACGATTCAACTGAGTCACAGCACTGGGCCCTCAAGTTCTCATGAGAGGAGCATATGTACCCAAGTTTCGAGGGAAAAGTTTTTGTCTCCTGGGAGTCAATTTCACCATATTTTCACACCATAGGCTGTTTTAGACCCAGTTTAATTCCAGTGTAAAGTACTTTCCTGGGCATACAACACCCCAAGGGACCCTGACGTAATACCCTGGGAGTATTTGGGGGCAATAGTTTCTATTTTAAAAAAATAGTAGGGTTCACGGGGGAGTCAAAATCATCCATAGCAACTGTTCTTTCTCCACCCTGATATAAATCTATATGCCTCTATACTCTCTCCCTGTGTTCCTTGATGTGTTCATTTCAGGGGAAATGAGGGAACATAGATTGTTGAAAAAGCTATGCTTTGATCTAGCATCTTGCAAATTTTAGAGCAATATGCTGTTAGAAGTCTATTCAGAACTAAGTCCCACTGAGTTCAATAGGACTTACAGGTAAGTGTGTACAAGATTCCAGCTTTAGTTATCAGCTTTGTTCTACCCTGTGGGGTAAACTAGCTCAAAGGCAATCTGGAAAATCATCACAAGTAATGTAGGCGGGCTGGTTCCTGTCATTTGTCCCACAAAACAGGTGAAGATTGCAAGCCCTAAATTAGTTTTGTGTATAAAAAGCATTTGAATGAGATATATACTGAAGTGTAAATGGGCAAAAGATGCAAACTTTATGGTGCATATTGACACACTAAGCCTATATATCTCAATGCACCACAAACTGGTTCTACAACCAGTCAGAAATGAATTTATCAATAAACATTTCAGTGAACAATAAAACAAGAATGCTTTCTTTTTCAAAATTCTAGTATAATTTTATTGTGTGCTACGCTTTCCATTTCCCCCCTCAAACAGCAACATGCTTTGGAAATCTTCCATAATGTAACCAGTTTTGTTATGCATGCTTTTCTTTATTATTTTGTTATGAAGAATTTTAAAAGATACATTGGCCAATGAAATACCTTTTTTCTTTATTGTGAAACATTATGAAAAGATTGATCCAGAAGGGAAAGAATCTTTGATGATCCCACACCTGTTCCCTCGACAATGAAAATGTTCATAATATTCTCATAAAAATCTGCTTTACAAATGTTTTAATTTAAATTAATTTTCCTAAGTAATAAACGACAGCAGCTAAAACTTATAAAGCCATTCAAAACTATTAAGTCAATGATTAAGGAGGCATTAACATAACAAAAGCTAATTAACTAGTCTACCAAGTACATTGGACTTGTGTACAGCTTCCAGGAATGTAGAAGATTTGAATTTCTTTTGTAGGATTTTAGATTGCATATTTCCCCCTAGTTTCATGCAGTGGGATAGAAGTACAAATAAATGATTTACTTGCATGCAAACTATTAAGTTGGCAATCTCATTTGTCACTCTGCAAAAATAACATGTAATTTTTAGCACAGAACATGTGCTTGTGTTACTAGAATTCGTTTCAACTCAGTTTGCCAGAGATAAGATGAAAAATTGTACACATTGGTTTTTGTAGCAATAGAAGACATTTGTGGAATGCAAATAGTGAATATCAGGATGCTGTAGAAAAAATAAATCACAATTTGCTATGAAATTGGGATCCTTGAGAAATGATTTGGGAGAAAGAGTGAAATGTGTCACATGTGGCCATTGTTCACCCCTCTTAATGGTTGGGTTCAGACAACACTGCAAGGGAGGAAAGTGCATGAATCTTGGCTTCTTATAGATGAACAGCTTGCTGCCACATCCTGCTTGATCATTCCCACTTACAGCAAGGATCAGAAGACCAGGAAGCTTCATTTCATTGTCTGTATACCCTATCATTTAAACATGGGCAGCATCCTCACAATGTTTTCTTTCTTTCCCAGCTCAGTAGAAGAAGAAATCCTGGGACAGACCCTGGATTTCTTTTCTGATGTGGAGAAGAAGAAACAAACAGAGAGGGAAAGATTCCCATGGATAAAAGGCATAATAAATAAACCTGGGAGCAAAGCTGTCCCCACTGCAAGCAGGAATGATCCCACAATTACACAGTTGTCTGACTGTGCTAGTGTGACTACTGCAACCATTTCAAAAAGACAACCCATGGTGACTTATTTCTGTTTAGGGATGTTAAATGCCACCTAGGATGTAGCTGTTGTTGTGGTTATGTGCCTTCAAGTTATTTCTCATTTACGGCAACCCTAAGGCGAATCTGTTTAGGGATGTTAAATGCCAACTAGGATGTAGCTGTTGTGGTGGTTATGTGCCTTCAAGTTGTTTCTCATTTATGGCAATCCTAAGTCAAACCTGTGGTGGGTTTTCTGAGACTGAGAGTTGTGACTTGCCCAAGGTCATCCAGTAAGTCTCCATAGCTGAGAGGAGATTCAAACTCTGGGGTCCTGGGGTCCAAAGTCAGGGGTTTAGGTGTGGTTAATTTTCACTAGAACCATGATGAGAGAGAATAAAAGGTGTTTCATTTCTTTAAAAAAAATTATGTGAATCTGATCACAGTACTTTCATACAGCTATTACTAGTAGTAAAAAAAATCCTTAATGTTAAAACCATGCACTTAACAGCACACATAGAGTAGCCTGAGTTACACCCTTCAGAAGAAGGAAGTCCAGACCAGTTAGTGGAATACAGTGGATTATCATCCTGCTTTTGATCGCTGTTCATGAACAACTAAACACCAAATGACTTGCAGTCAGTTTTGGAGAGTAGTCCCTGCTCATTAATCTCACTGTTATCATTCCCAGTGCGCTAAGAACTAGATCATGATTACAGCCTTCAGTAACTGAGTTCCATTAGTATTTAATCAGCACAAATTTCCAAACAGTATAAATATTTCAATAACATGAATATTTTGTATACTAAAATCATGTTGTAAGCAGTCTATGAATTTTGGTTGGCTTTAAGCCAGGTATTACTTGTAACTGTTTCCCTTCCCTTCCCCAAGTCTTTCAGTACATACAGAAACAAGAGAAAGAGTGGATGTCAACCTTTAACTTGGCAGACCACTTTATTGGTACAGGGCTCCCCCGGGTTACGAAAATAATTCGTTCCGCCGCCGCTTTCGTAACCCGAAAGGCTTCGTAAGCCGAAAAACCCATAGGCGCTAATGGGGAAAAGCCGCGATTTGGTGTGAAATAGCGCCGAAAAGCACCAAATTTTTTTTCGTAACCCGAAAAAACATTCGTAACCCGGAACAGTTTTTTTAAATACATTTTTTTCGTAACCCGGAAATTTCGTAACGCGGCGCATTCGTATCCCGGGGTACCAGTGTACTTAGAAGCAGTATGAGATGTTACCATCCGTTCTAAGAGTCTTCTGATCCTCACACAGAAGTGAGCAGTTCATTTCCCCCTTCCCAATCAATCTGTTAACGTCACAGGATTTGGATAAGGTGCTACCAAGTTCAAGATTTTTAGAATGTCCTCACATTGGTAAAGACAAGAAGTAGAAGCCAGGAAGAGATTGTGGTGAGCTGATTGCAAGGAACAGCCCAGTTGCTCCATTGTGGAGCCTTATCCATGCCTCACAATGACATTCTTGTTAAATCATCTGCATAGCATAGCATCCTTACTAGTCACTTGCCCACTTAGTAAGCTATTAGTCTTTATTCACCACTAGTAAATAGCTGCTTACAAACTATTTGCATAATTTTTGTTCTGCACCTCCAAGTTGACTCCAGTTTATAGTGCCCCAATCTTGGCAATTTATTCAGAGGAGGTTTGCCAATGTCTTAGGCTGAGTCAGTATAACTTGTTCAAAATCATCTAGTGGGTTTTCACAGTTGAACAGGATTCAAACCCACACTTCCCACTCACATCATATTAGCTCTTGTTTATATGTTTATGTTATTGATACATTTCTACTATTTATATATCTCCTGAATATATAAGCTGGAGAAGTTATATATACTGTTCTCATAACCAACATGACATTTCTCACTTTTGTGAGATGAGATCATAAGAGATAGTTGGAAACAGAGGAAGATTCTTAAGATTTTAAGGGAGAAGGGCTTACCTCACAACATACAGGTACAACAACATAGATGAAACTATGAACAGCATTGTGTAAAGCAATATAGTTATAAGTGCACCAGGAATGCCTGATCCTTCTGTACGTAAAAAAAGCCAGTATAGCTTGGCTGAGTCAGCAGTTGGTTTGTCCGCAGTATAGTGAAGCCTCTGAAATGTTTTTATTAAAACAAACATGTTAAAAAATAGGGACAATGTTTGACCGTAATAATAATAACAGATACAGTAATATTGATAGGTTGTAGTAATTTTATTCTTGATAAGTAATCATACATCATACAAGATGTATGCCAATATACAGAACAGAGATGGACTGACATGGCATAGGACTGATATAGGCAACCTAAACAGTAATTGCCCTGCTTAGTTGCTGGTCATGGTATTTTTGTCTTTAGGAAATATAAGACTGCCGTTACTATGACGGGTTACAGACCGCCGCAAAGGGTCTGCCGCCGCCGCCGCTTGCTCCGCGAGGGAGCCGTAGCAGCCACACCGCGCGGCTCCCACACGGAGCAAAAAAGGAGCTCCAAAATGGAGCTCCTTCTTGCGGCGCCTCTATGATGTCGCGAGGTGCCGCTGGCTCATTCGCGATGTCATAGGCGCCGCGACACGTCTGGACGCTATGCGTCTGATACGTAAACATGGCGGCCCCCACGTGGAAGGGGCGCCGCCATGTTGTACGTATGGAATACGTACTAGGGTTAGGGGGGTGCGGAAGCACCGCCCCTTCATAACCCTAATACGTATTCTATACGTATTTTTTGGCGGTCTGTAACCCGCCTATGAGTTCTTTTGTGCCTTTAATGTACCTAATATTCCTATAATTTTCTATCGTATTGGTACAATGCTGATATGTTGGTGATAACACAGGATAATCATTTGCTTTAATCAGTACAAGCTGCAGAGATGCACATGCAAGCTTGTTGCCTATATCAGGCCACAGTGGCACATATGTGTGTGTACCTGTGTCCTCTTTCTCTAGACTTAGATAAAAGCTTTAATTTTCAGCTTTCAACTCATCTTTCTGAAGTTTTGCTCTAAAATAAGACCAAATCCAACTGAGATTAATAGACATGCCTAATCTTATCCAATACTGTACTGAATCTAATTACTAGGGTAGTTTAGCCCAGTGGTTAAAATGCTATATTTATTTTTAAAAGAGTTTGACCCCATTTTGCATTGTTAGTTTCGAGTGTATGAAGGACATTATTCTTGCTTGTGCTGAGTACAGTGGATAACTCTGGATTAATCAATCAATCAATTAATTATTAATTAACATACCATATGCCCAACTCATTATTATCCCTTAGATGAAAACAGACCCTGTGCAGTCCTGCATTAGAACACCTGTCAGAAAATTCTATATAAATTTGTAAATAAATCTTTTGTGTCATTAACACTTCTGTGGGACCTGAATTCAACACAGAAGGCACTACAAACAAGTAATTGTACAAGGCAAAAGTACTAGATCTAATACGCTTGTCAAGAAGAAGAATAAAGACCATTTCCCATATTATACAAGGAAGGAAACTGTAATAATCAATGTTAGAAAAATTGAAGTAATACAATTGTCTAACTGAAAGAAAATATGATATGTCAGGTAACATATACTGGAGTCTGAAAGTAGTTCCAGGTTGATTTGAACCATTTTACTGCCCCATTCACCAAGAGTCATTTGAGCATGCCCACCCCACAGATATGGTCATGTTTGATATGGACTAGAGCTCCTCTATCATCATTCAGCTGGTATGTGCCGTTCTTCTCCCCTTGCTCACAGACAGTCTTTAGAATAATGCTACACTGAAGCCCTATTAGGCATTCAAATGAATGAATGAATGAATGAATAAAAATCAACTGACAAAAACAAGTGTCAAGTGAAAAATAGGGATGCTTCACATGGCCTTGCTCCCACATCATGGAATCATAGAAGATAAATCTACACACATAATGCAGACTGGCCTCCAAGAAATCCAGAATCCTGTGTGAACCAGGTTTCAGATTGTGCTGGAGCCTGCAAGTGCATGTGTTGGAGCCTACAACTGTACATGAGGACTTCCTTCTAGGGACATTTGTGCCTCACAGATAATGCAAATAACCTTAGATATTAGGACAAAAGAAAATGGCTCTACTTTTCACTCACATGTCTCCTCGGCACATTTCTAGAACACTAAATTAAGGCTTGTGGGGTAGCATTATTCCAAGGCACTCTAAAAGAGGAAGAAGTATGGCAGTTCCTGATCAAATGAAGTCCAGAAGAACACCAGTGAGTGTTGCCATTTGGACTCTCAGAATGCAAAGAAGGAAATGATTATTACACATAGTAGCATAAGCTCTCCAAATGCACACTTAAGAACTTTTGGTGCAGGCTTTCCAAAAGGTCAGGAAAGATTAGGTTCCTCAAGTCATCAAAATTTCATGTATTGCCTGCCAAGTTTTGTCATAGTATCATTCATAGGATCTATATTTTTTGAAAACAAAGGGTCCAAACAGACAGGCCATGGTCCTTAGGACTGGCCCATGGCTTTGGGTAGTTTCCAGCCTCTTAGGATGCATGCATCATTTAAACAACATAGCTCCAAACTGACCAAAAGCAGCTTTATTTTGGCCTGCCTGTTTAGGCCCCAAAGTGGGTACCTACTTTCAGAATGAAAAAAAAATGAAAGTGAGTCAACATGGGGCCCTATTTTTCAAGCGCTATCAATCTGTCAACTTTCATAAGCACTAAGACCACTTAGAATTTTTAAAGATATTAGACCATTAAAATAACTCATGTCACATTACCACAACATAACATTCTAAAACGCTTGATCTAAAATAAATTGATTGGCAAGTAAATCTGAAATAGCAGTTGAAGAGATGCCAAGGGCGGGAAGCAAAATTGCAAGTACAAATATGGGAAACATATGTAAAGGATTCAGTTTCATTTTGAAATGGGATATGCCCTTTTGCTTAGTATTCATTCAAATGTTTTCCTGGTGTGGGTAATTTTGGTGGAAAATATTGTCCATTTTTCAGTACAGAGCAAGAAGCTTTTGACAGAACTTCTCAATTCAAAGTCAAATTGGAGGCAGTCTCAGATGTTCAGTTCTCAGGTCTGTGATGCAAGGGAAGATGATTTATCCATATTCATGTTGTGGTTTTCTTTAACCAGAAGCTGGGGAGCTTCTGTTCTGCTAAGTGTTTAAAGCATCTTCTTGTGAAAATAATATCTATAGGACAAAGTCTGGTCTATTCTCATCAACTGTAATTTGTAAATATATGGGCAACACTTGTTTAAATAAATCTGAAACTTGTGGTAAAAACCAAATGTCTCTCACCACCCCTGCATATAATTCTTAGTTTTTCAAAAATCTAGTGGTGAACCTTGGAGTATGACACCAAAATTCTGCCCTGATTGGTTTTTTAGATTCTCCTATTTCTCCTTGCACTGGCAGACATAGTTCTGTCAGTGAGATTAGAGAGACTGTTCCCCTTATTTGTTCTAATTAGATCCCGATATACCTTCAAAATCTGCTACAGAGGATAAGGTAATCCTCTGGAGAAGATTTGTGGATGGCATGGAGAAGGGAGGTAAAAAGGAGAAAGTGAATTGAAGGAGTGGGTGGCCCTGAGAAAAAATTCACAACCAAAAAAAAAAAATCCTCTGAAAAGCCTTTTTTAAATAAAATAAAATAAAATAAAATAATTTCTGTTAGAGCATTCTGTTTCTGAACTCTTCACTTCCTTAGTATTTACAAACTAATGTGAACTTGAAAGCTTGGCTTACACTTCTGGCCATTTTTCTTCCTCGCAAAGTCTTAGCTCCAGTTCTTTCACCTTACAATGCATCCTAGAACAAATCAAGCCTGAACTCTCCCTAGATGCCAAGGTGACTAAATTGAGACTGCTGTACTTTGGACATGACTTTCTAGAAAATTAGGTCTCTCATTTATGGGATTGCCATAAGTCAAATTTGTCTTGACAGCAGTTAACAAGAAATGGTTGACAAGGTAGAAGGAAGTAGGAAAAGAGTAAGACCACATTCCAGATGGATAGACTTAATCAAGGAGACCATGGCCATGAATCTGCAAGACCTCTGCATCTGCAATATCGCTGTTGATGATAGGGAACTTCATCTCTCATTCATGAGGTTGCCATTAGTCAAAGTCAACTTGACAGCAGTTAATAACAAATGTGTGATACACCATCTAGATTTAGTAAAACAAATTGATGCCCATTCATGTGTTCCCCAACAAGAGAGAGAGAGATTACACAAATGTGTTGCTGTAAAGTCAAGCACCAGCATACAATATCTTCCTTGCCTTTAAAATGGGCTTTCTAATGTAACACCTGATACTATTGTAATGACAGCCAGAATGGTAATGATTTGGGGTTTGGACTAGGGATTGGGAGAGCAGGGTTAAAATCCCCACTTGGCCTTGGAAACCCACTGGGTAACCTTGAGCAAGTCATATTTTCTGTGTCTCAGAGGAGAACAAGGTAAAACACCCTTTAAACAAATTATGTCATGAAAACCCCATGACAGGTTCACCTTAGGGTCGCCATAAGTCATTAATGACTTGTAGGCACAATTGTAGTCATGATTTAGTTCAAGGTCATGAATCCTAATGGCAGTCCCAATGAAAGTTCAATGGAATTTATGTAAGTGGCAGCTCTACATTTAAGAATGTTCTCTTCTCTACTTTACAAAGTGGTAGTCCCAGGCAAATTAAACCTATGCAAATAAGATTTACATAAAAGTTGATTACCACCCAACACTGGTTCTGTTCCAGCAGAACCAATGTTGGGTGGTGAATTACCATCCTGATTCAGGCTCATTTTTTGAAAGCATTTCATTGTTAAATCTAAATGAAACATAACAAACTACTGCAAATGGTGGTGTGGGCATTTTACCATCCCCACTCCCCCCCCCCAAAAAAGCCATGCATGTAGTTATAGAGATGCACTTAAATTTACTGATTTGTATAATAGTGTGTTTCCAAAATCTCAATAGAATATTTTTACCCAAATATTTAGCATTGGATAAAAAAATATCCACAACCTCAGCTAGATTTCTTAGAATATTTGTTGCTGCTGTTGTTTGTTTGTTTGCTTGCTTGTTTTTAGGTAGAAAACTCAGTATAGGCATTTGCTTCTGCTTCCCTAAATCAGTTCATTTTTCACATGGTAGAGGACACATTTGTAGAACAATACCTAACCCTAACCTATGATGTCTGGGATTGAAAACAAAAATGACCAAGTCATAATTCAGTTTATGCTTGAAGACGCATTTCATTTAATTTCACTTAATCATTTTGTTTTGTCTCAGGACCTTGGCTGGAATTATCAGCTACTTAACTAACAGCCCATACAGAAAGGCCAAAATAAAGCTGGTTCGGGTCACTTTGGAGGCATGCTGTTTAAATGAAGGACTGGAGCGCAGCTTTGGCACAACTTCTGGCCTCTTAGGATGCATGCATCATTTAAACAGTATACCTCCAAAGTGACCTGAAGCAGCTTTATTGTGGCCTGTCTGTAGGGGCCCTAAATTACTATTAACTTATCCTGGTCTGACCCCCTCAAACATGATGGAGATGTAATTCACCCATGCCCTAATCACCAGCAGAATGGCCCTCCTACGTCCCATGCAGCTGATGCCAGTATAGCAGATTGGTGGGAGGAGTGACAATAACATCAAAATTGTGTCTAAGTGGTTATCATGAATATGAAACAGTTATGTAAAAGTTCCATATTCACAATCATTACAGTCATTATTTTGATAGTATTACCATGATCATACCACCACCACCCCAGCATACATTACAAGGCATCAGCTTCATATAAAAAGGAGGTCCATCATGCTGGTCATTAGTGCATTGGTGAATGATGTTTCTGTCAGGGTTGAGGGGGTTAAGCCAGGAGAAATTACCTAGGAGATAATCACACGCAATCCAACATGACTTATCTCCAATGGGATAAACACGGGATGGCATTGATTTATCTTACCACATTCCCCATGGGCAGCCCCTATGCAACCTGGGCTTATTGCACAGTTTTTCAAGAATGGGATTTTCCCATTTTGAAAAGCCATGAGCTAAGCCTGGGTTGTGTATGGGCAGCATACAGGCTGCCTATGGGGAATGCAATAAGACTCATCATTGCTGGTTAATTGTGCATCTATCCCATCAGGGATAAGTAGTGTTGGATCACGTTTGATAATCTCCTTAGATAAATATATTAAGTTAAGTATATTTGATTAAGGTCCACAACACACTGCAGCAATAATCCAGTTTGAGACTGCTTTAACTGCCCTGCCTAGTGCTAGGAATTGTAGTTTGTTGTGACACCAGAGCTCTCTGACAGAGAAGGTTAAATGTCTCACAAAACTACAATTCCCATTCCCTAGCATTGAATCGCGGCAGTGAAAACAGTCTCAAACTGGATTATTGCTGCAGTGTGTTTTAGATCTTTGTGGCTGATGCAGGATTTTAGCTCTTTTTGTATAAACGAAAATGTACATAACAGGTAGATGAAACCTGAGGATTTTTTTTTTTACATTGTTCTAAAAGGACCACATTCTAAGTCTTCTATATAGATTCTGTAGTATACTCACATAAATTCATTTAAAATTGTTTTTTAAAAAGATATCCCTCAGCTTCAGATGTTGGTATAAACTCCAAGGGTGCTTCAATCATTTTAACATCAGCTTTTATTTTCTCTCTATCTTTAGTATATGCCTTATTCATTTTACAGTGGAGAAGGAAAGAGGGATGGTACATCTTTCAATCAAAAATGTGATTAATAACATATAATTTATTTATTTATGTTTAAACTTGAATATGCTGTTGCCAGAGGTGGAATTCCATATCTTTTGGTGAGTCATTGAATAAAACAAACTTCTACATCAAGGGCTCATATCTACGTTATTTTAAGTGACTTACCCCTAGGGCTGCATCCACTATAAACACTGCCAAAGGGTCAAGAACTGTCCAGAGTCCCCAAGCCATGATCAGCTTTGACAAGAAGAATGGAAAAGAGCCAAATGACAGCTGACAGCCCCATCTCATCAGAACCATAAGAAGCATCACTGCATTTAAGGTCAAAGGTCCCATCACAATCATAGCCAGCTCTTCACTGGTATGCACCAAAGAATTCTGATAGCACAGATCCACTGTGTAAAGATAGAACTGGAATCTGGAAGTAAAGAGACAGATGGAAAATCGAAGAAACAGGTAAATTATATGTCTTGATGGGTATACTCAATTGCTTGTACAGTTATTTTGTGTATTTTAGCAGACAAGGACACTGGAGTAGAACTGCTGTCCAGCAAAAACTGAGTAGACTTTCAGGCTTATCCGCGTTTCCCATGCTGTACACTCAGAACTGCCTCCTCTGCAGAATATAGAAGCCAGAAGGTGTTGCAGTCTATTGGTAGCAATGCCCCACTAAGGGGAAGATGTGTGTTAGAGAACTTCTCCGACTTGAATAAATTTCTGTCCCCTGCCTAGACATCAACTCTGCTTGATATTTAGACGCTGTAGTCCAACTTCCCATGCTCCTATTAACTGAAACGTAAGAATCTAGTATTTTATAACATTATACAAGAAAGGTAAAATCTAACATTATATCAGCACACCATACACAGGATTTGCTACTGGAGAAAGGTCACATTTCAGAAAAACTTAACAGATTTATAGGGCGTAAGCACTTGGATTTAAGATCTACACAAACTGATTAATCTTGGTTTCAGTTGTAAAAGAAGATCAGAAACTAGGTACTATGTCTGCAAATTAGCGTGCTGTTTCTGTCTTTCCTGAAATTAGACAAGAGCTTAGCACCACAATTCCAATCTTGCCACACTGCAGAAATAGCACAGTTTGACACCACTTTAACTGCCATGGTTCAAAGTTATGGAATTCTGGGATTTGTAGTTTGGTGGGGCACCAGAGTTCGATGACAGAGAAGGCTAAATATCTCACAAAACTACACATCTCAAAATTCCATAGCATTGAATTATGATAGTTGAAGGGGTGTCAAACTGCTTTATTTCTGCAATGTGGCACCAGCCTTAGGACATTATCACATGGATATTTAAATCAGCTTACCTTAATTTGGGTGGCATCCTGATGTTATCACAAGGTTTTTGGCTCCAATTTTGCCACCCGAATTCATCTTGAGCCCATCCCCACTTCTAGGAGGGCTCCAGCGGCCATTTTTTCAAGCTGGAAAATTCCTGGCTCTGAAAAGAGGTGTGAGGAGTGGCTCTGAAAGCAGAGATGGACCCAAGATGTATTTGGGTGGCAAAATTGAAACCAAAAACCTTGTGATAATATCAGAATGTCACCCGAATTAAGTGTTAAACTGGATTGAGATAAACTGATTTAAATATCCATGTGCTAAGATCCTTAGTCAGGGCAACAAAATCATGTGGTTGTCCAAATGTCCAACATCCAGAGGGCTACATAGTTCCACCTGCTGGATTAAATGAGCAGGAATGAGATTGGCTGCCTGCACGTCTAAAAGGATGTAAATGTTATGGAAACTCTATGTTTAGACATTATGCAATCCAATAGTATGCTGTCCTAAATATTTCATATATCTCCATACTTACTTTGTGACAGGAATTTCAATAGCTTGAAGGAAAACCCATTGACTGCAATAATGCAGGTACAGGCGGACAAACCAGAGCATAGCCATCAGCAGTGCAAGGAACCAGAAATCCCAGGAATAGCAGTGTCCCCTTCCAAGTTCAGAAAAGACTGCATATACAGCAAAGTAGAAGTGCTTGGAGAGGCTGGTGGACACTCTTGTTTCAACAGCAGGATGGCAACTGTGATGAGAGAGAGGGAGAACTATGAAAATAGATGTACTGATTTAGAATAAAATCTTACTATAAAGATGAATTTACACATTAAATGTCAGTGACTGTTAGGTTTTAGATTATTAGAATCACAAACGTGTATGCTAAACTGTCTGCTTTATTTTATCCATTTGTATGAAGGTCGAAGATTAGTAATTCATAGCTAACTTTGTAGAAATTTGTAGAAAGAGGAACAGGAGACAGTTACTGCACCAAAGAGTTAAATACTATGACTTTCAGGCCCTCCCACTATTCTTAAAGGGTTGCAAGACTCACACAGGGGCAGCCTAGGCTGAGATGATATTATAGCAGTTTGGTAACATAGGCCTGAAAATGCCATCACAGGTTGAGCCTCATCTGGAATGCTTGTGTTCAGAATTGTTTTAGATTTTAGAGTTTTGGAATATTTGCTTATATATAAAATGAGATATCTTGGGGATGAGATCCAAATCTAAACATGACATTTGTTTATGTTTCATATACACTTCATACACATAACCTGAAGGGAATTTTATACACAATATTTTTAATAATCTTGTACATTAAACAAAGTTTGTATATACTGAACCATCAGAAAGCAAAAGTGTCTCTAACCTATGTGGATAATTTTGGATTTTGGAATTCAAATTAAGGGAGATTCAACCTGTATGTGGAACTCAGTAAAGAGTGACCCACAGTAGTCTATGGGACATAATCTCTAGCACCACATTCATAAACTAGTGAGAATTCAGAATTATACACCATTTAAAAGATATATACTTAAAAAACAGCATGTGTGAGACTTTTTGTTAGAAGATAGGAGGCTTTGGAAAGATTTGGTCAGCCAGCAACCTGAAACCAAATTGGCTGTTGCTGACACATTTTAAGCACTACATTTTTAAATTTCTTAATTATTTCTGTTTTTTTAAAAGCCCTCAATAATAAGAATAAGCATAATTATCAACTTGAGCTAATAACTGAACAAATTCCCAATTTCTTTGGTTACATAGCTTATTTCCTTTAAGGCCCATTGGAAAGGGGAGTAATTGTAGCAGTGCTATTGTACAGATTTTTGTTTCACAGTTAATGAGTTAAGTGTTTAATGATCCTATGATGCTCATTGGCACATTTTTATATATAAACAGGCCTGAAAGCTCTTTTGGAAAGTGACTGTCATAGGAAAGAGAAAATAGAAAGGAAGCTGCCCGGTGCAGTCGTTTACTGCTCAATGTGGTGTGATCTGCCCTTTCGTTAATTACTGTGCTGCTTCAAAGAAAAGAAAAAGGCAGACACACAGATGCAAGCTTGGCATTATGTCTGCAAGAAACTGGAAAATCTTTGCTGATTCAAAGCCGAAAAGACAGTCGCTTCTTTGACCTTTGCAAACTTCTAACTGTTGTGCATATCTCCATTGATTAAAATGACTAAGCAGCTCAGGCTGCCAAGCAGGATGTCAACACACTTGTACCATTATTTTTATATTGGTGCATTACTTTAAACATTCAAAAAGCACAAAGGTCTTGCTGTTGAAGCATAGGGAAAGGCTGGTAGTTGTTTTGGTTGTTGTTCTCTTTCCTTCAAAGTATCACATGAGGACAAGCAACAGCTGAAGTTTTCTTCCTTTGAATCACTATGTATTTATCAGATGTTTTTACATACACAATTCCTTTTCCCAAATAGAATACACTCTGTCCTTCTCGCTTAGTTTGCAACAAAGGGTGCTTCACACGTTATTCTGATTAATATGAGAAAGGCAAATTTCATGTCCTCCAAATGTCCTAATATGGCAGGGACTGTCTCAACGAATCCTCAGATATCCCACTTTTCAGCTGCTTTAAAAGTGTCCTGGTTTCTCTCTTCTCCTTCCACTTTATCCCTTTGTCCCAAGCTACCTTCAATTGCTACGAACTGAGCTCAAAATGCAAAAATAATTTGCATTCAATTAACTCATTGGAGGAAAATG
Source organism: Sceloporus undulatus (assembly GCF_019175285.1). Classification (NCBI taxonomy): domain Eukaryota; kingdom Metazoa; phylum Chordata; class Lepidosauria; order Squamata; family Phrynosomatidae; genus Sceloporus; species Sceloporus undulatus. Next base: position 169,899,103 of record NC_056525.1, read on the forward strand.
AGAGGGCAGAATCTTGCCCTTCCCAGCAGGCTCAGGGAAAAGCAAACCACTGCAGTCTATCCTAGCTTGTATGTTTTTCCTCATTGACAAATTTTGTCATCTTGACCACACATTCACATTGTTTGGCCACACATGCCCCAGTTTTAATCAGTGAAATGATGGAGGGTGTGAAGTTTGGATGCAATCCATATTTGTCTTGAGGCATAGATTCATTTGCTATCTTATCAAATGCCATTACCACCCAGTGCTGATGAAAATATCAAGGGGCTTTCAAAATAAATATATAAAATGGTTATATCCTGCCCCCAAAGCATGGGTTATCTGGGCAAGAGACAAGTGAAATCAATTTTAAAGAATTTAAAGCAATTTAAAATTTAAAATAGTAAAATAATTTAAACAGGCTAAAAATAAATTGATCAGTTTTAAAAAGTTAAAAGAGCTTGAACAGATTAAAATAATGCTCATGGACATTTTGAAAGAAATAATTTGGGGCCCCAGAGTTTTAAAGAAAAAGGCAAGTTTTAACTTGGCACTATTATGAAACCAACATTAGCATCAGCCAGGTCTCTCAGGCAAATGATGTGCCACAGGTTAAGATGGAAATAATTGAGAAGACATCACTAAGGCATGCTAGTAAGCCTTGAGAGGGCCAATCCTGCAAGTGAAATTCATTGTACCAGAAAATAACAGATGTTTAATAAACTTAGAATGGAGAAAAGCAAAGCACCAATTTTTGCAAGGTAATGTAACAAATGGTAACATCTTTAGTTTTTTTTTTTTTAATTTGGCAAATAATGTAAACTTTCTATTTTAAAGACATTATTTTAGGAAGATTTAGGGGCAAATGCATTTTATTTAACCAACTTAAAGTAAAACCAACAAATAATAACATACTACAAATAAAATACTGATTAACAAGTAATGTGTTTTTTTTAAAAAAAATCACTAATGCTAATGTGTTCCTTTAAAAAATAATATTCCAAGCTCTGGAAAAAACCAGCTCCAGATGTACAGGAAAATGTTTTATCTGCTCCCCCCCCCCCCCCCCCCAAAAAACTTGAACACTAGGCTAAAATTTCTATGCCTTAGAATTTTCCTGAAGAAGACTTCAGTCCAAAAGTAGGGACCCAAAGAAAACTGGACCAGAAAGACTGGAGAAGATCTCCACATGAACAGATAAAAGTTTCCTTTGGTCCCTGCTTTCAGACTGAACTCTTCTTCAGGAAATCTCTAAGGCACATACAACTATCATAAAATGAAGGTAACATATGTAATAAATAACATAGAAAAACAACATCAGTAAAATTAATTTGAAGGGCCTTTGCATCTTATAAAGAACAAATGATTTGATCGCTCATGTCATGGAAAAATCTCTATAAAGACCACACTAGAACCAAGACAGCTCAGCTTCATAAAATAATAGTATACCCAGAGCAGATGTTAATGCAAAAGAAGGTATGGTGACCTGCTGTCAAAATGTTTAGGGCTTTATAAGTCAATAACAACACTTTCAATTGTGTCTGAAGTCTAATTTGACATTTTGCAGTGTTGCAGTGTGTTTTGGAATGCTCAGGCTCCACATCTGGAGTGATGTTATACTATGATGGAATCATCTGGATGGCCAGATGAGTTTGCACAACATAGGCTGGCATACCAGTCCTATCTACTCCTTGATATCTCTGATCCAGCCTTACTGGCATGTACTTTAATTACTTCTCATACAGGGCTCTCTATATGAAGATATGCCTGAAAAATGTTTAGAAAATTCAATCAATACACAATGCTGTAGCCAGGCTACTGCTTGTTTGTTGATGCTTGTGATATTAGTAATGTAATTACTTGCTTATTTCATTCTCATTTGCAAGAATGGAAAACTTCAAATGGCTTATTTATGTATTTATTTGATTTCATTTATAGACCACTTTTCTCCCAATGTTGGACTCAGTGTTTTCTCCTGATTGGGTGAGATTATGATAATTTCTGTGAAACCTTTGATGGTTTTCCACAATGTATTTTGCACAAAAAAACAATACGTGTGTGTGTTTATCCATTCCTGGCACTGACAAAAATGTTCTGGTCTTTTCATTCTTGCACAGGGGCAATTTTTTCCCTGGGGTGTCTCAGTATGTCAAGACACCATTTCTCATGGAAGGCAATAAGTACAAATTTTCTTTACACCCCACTTGCCCACATTATGACATTTAGCCAATTATTTCTGGCTACAAGATAATGTTTTGAAGTTAAATCATAGAAAAGTCACAAAACATGGCCCCAATTCTGGATAGACTTCAGACAATATGGTGAACAGCTCCAGCATTAAAGATGTTCACCAACCTAAAGTTTGGAGTGGAAACAATAAACAGAAACTGCTAAGTAGCCCCTCTGAAAAGCTACCTCCAGGGAAACTCAGGATGGTGGCAAAACCCACAGGAGAATCTTGAGGGTACCTGGGGAGGTGTGTTCCAAGACCATTTATTCAAATAAGTCTCTGACCAAAGAAGTCTCTATGCAATTTATTGTACTCCTTTTAAACAGGAAAGCTGAACCTAAGAAAATTTAGGGACATTGGAATAACTCAGAAATTAATCAAGCTCATTTTGAATTTCAGCCAGCATGCCATAGTGGTTTGAGTATTTGACTCTGGGAGACCAAACATGGAAACTCAGTGGTGACTCTCTCACCCTAGATTAAGGCAATGACAAACTTCCTCTGAATAAATCTTGCCAGGAAAACTTTATGATAAGTTAGGATTTACTTCAAGGTACACAACAACAACAACGACAACAAAAACAACAACAAAAACATCTGAATTTCGGAACAATATCTCTGTTCATTTCTGAGACAATATGTTGTGAACTAGGGCAGCCTGCTCATCCTTATATTTTCTGCCATATGGCAAATGGGTGAGGGCTGGAGATTTTGTCATCACGCTGAACAAACTTGATGCCATGGTTGTGTAGTAAAAGTCAAACAGTGCATGGGAAGTATACTGATGGCCAGGGAGAGGAACAGAACAGATTTGATACAGAAGACATAAAGCATACTTAAATTCCCAGTTGAAAGCATTGAATCCCACCAGCTTCAATGCACTTAAGCAACATGGATTTTTAGAAGATATGAGAAGGTCATACAAGATACCAAAGTGCCCAAATGGCTAAAAAAAAAACACTTTTAATACTATTCCATATCATTTATGGAATTTCAAGTACTGCCAAGTACTAACAAAGAAGAAAATGGAAGCAACAAATCAATAAATATATTTTCAGTCTCGTTCAGTCTTAGGCAACTCCCCCCCCCCCAATATCCTAGGGGATAAAACTTCCACAAAATTATCTGAAAACAGATGTGGAACATTCTGTAGGGAAAAGAGTTGAAAATAACACTTAAGCACACTGAATTTTTCTTCAAGAATATCTTGAATCTGGTATGTAGTACCTTCCCAACTTGAAACAGACAATCCCCCTCAAGGGCATTTGTTTTATCTAGAGGAAAACTGAACTCTATGGTCCTGAAATCCTGAAATGATTATCCACTCAAACTCCATCTGCAACCTGAACATTCAACTGGAGTATGCATAGTCTAGCTAATAGGCCACTGAGGAAGAGATTCTGGGATTATTTATCATGAGGGGCTGTCCCCATATTAAATACATTTAATTTTACTACAGCAAGTATATAAATTCAATAGAGAAAACCACAGTGGAATAGCTAGGCCATCTAGTCTAGTTCTCTCTGCATCACAGAACATACACACAAAAGAGAGCTTAAAAACCTTAAAAACACCACCTACCTGGCTAATTGATTCTGATCACAATTTATATATCTTACTGGAACATCTGATCTTGGAACAGAATGTTCCAACATTCAACTGAAATTTACTCTACTGTAAAATCAAGTCCTGTCTTCTAGGGCAGAAAAAAAAATATTCACATGTGCACTTATTATTATTATTATTATTATTATCATCATCATCATCATCATTATTATTATTATTATTATTATTATTATTTCACAGTCCTTCAGGAAATCAAAGAACCAACAAACGGCTAATGGGAAATCAACAATGGGAAACCATCAGGTTGACACTTTTCTGTTTAATCAGAAACATCATTCAAAGTTTAGATCTGCAGATTTAGTACATTCGCAATGACAACATATTAGGAACTACAGGACATGTAGTCCTGTTTCAACACCTAATTAGTTTCCCGTTATTAAAGGTTATGATTCATGTGAAGCCAAAATAAGGAAATTAATATTAATATTAAACAAAACAGATGCTGTTGTTGATGAACATGATGGGCAGAAGGGCTGTGATGAAGTACATACTTTGTATCCTGATACGAAGTTCAGTCCCAAGTATTTCCAGAAAGGCAGCAGGTACCTGAGACTAGCCAAGAGCAGATAATTTTGAACAAAGAAATGGATAATAGATTGATTAAATCTGTCATTAAGTGCTATATAAGCATACCAGCTAGGATATTTGCTAATATTATCTTAGTAAAAAGTTTATGATTATACTTATACAAAACTTGTAAGAGAGAGCGTTACTAATACAAGTTCATATTTCGCAGAAGCCGGGTTTTTTCAGAAAAGACAGATTTTGCCCCGAATCTTGTGCAAGCCTCGAAACGGATTGTGACAGAATTGGGCCCAATATGAACTTCATGTGGAAGGATCGATTTCTGATCCGGGGTAAAAGGTAGTCTGAATGGGCCCCCAGTGAATTGGTGGCTAATAGAAGATTTGAATGGAGGACTCTCTAGATCACATTCCAAGCCCCTATGTCATAAGAGTTAATATTATTTTTAAATGAAACTAATTAGGCATTGGAAATGAAAACTCAAGGAGACTGATTCTCCCTAATTAATAAATCAAAGCCAGGCAGCTTTCCCAAACATATTTAATTAATTTGATGTTCTAATACTGGAGAAATGTCATAAAACAATTACAGTTTGTGCTATGATGTTGCACTTGCACTGTACCCTACACATTGTTAAGAACATTTAAATTTAGTGAAATACAGTGAAATAAACAGTTAACTGGGGCAAAACAAACTACTGCAGTGTGTTTCAGGGAAGGAAGAACACCTGCTTCAGCTTTCAAGGCTAGTTTGATGGATACACATGACAGGGATTTCCATGTCTGTGGAAGTCCCTGCCAGGGAAAGTTGGGCTTACTTCATTTGTTTTGGAACCTCTGTCAGGCAGCTAAAGTAGTGCTGTTTCATACAACCGTTGGTGTTTGGAGCAGCTCTATTTTAATTGTTTTGTGATTGTTTTGAGAAGTTCTTAAAGAGTATTTTATTTTGTTTTTAAAGTTTTTAACATATGCATTGTTTTAATTTTTTTAACCTGTTCTGCATTACCTTGGGAACTAGGTAAGATATAAATACAACAGATACACATATGCAGTATGCATAAGGATTTTGTAGCACCTATGAAACTAATTGTGCAAAAGAATTTGCTGCATAAGCTTTTGTAGACTAGAGGGTAGAACAGATGGGCAAGAAAGAGCGCCCCAAGTCCACTTCCGGTCAGAAGCCCACTATCCGCATGACCCATATGGCCACAGGCCATGAACACAGCAGCCAGCTGGCACCACCAGGAGTCAGACTATCCCAGATCCTTTTTGCTCTGATCCTAAGAACTGGAGTACAACTTCACTGCAGCTTCCGGCCATTTTGGTGGTATGCATTATTTAAACAGCACACTTCCAAAGTAGCCAGTAGCTGCTTCCTTTGGCCTGTCTGTTTGGGCCCCGGCTGTACTTCCTCAGATCTAGTCTATGGCAGCTTATGCTATAACTTCTTTTGCAGTTAGTCTCAAAGGTGATACAAGATCCCTTTGCATAATGATATTCCAGACTAACATGGTTATGTCTCTGAATTCAACACACATATATGCATACATAAATAAATCCTTATGATGTTTGTGCTACATTGTTCAAAATGAAGATATTTGTACTACTATATTAAGGAGCATTATATAAATTATCAAAATGAAGAGTTTTGTTTTTCAGAGAGGCCAAGACCCTACATGTCCAATTTAGGCTACAATTGCAATGCAGAAATAATCTAGTTTGGCACCACTACAACTGCCAAATAATCTAGTTTGGCACCACTACACCTGAGAATTGTAGTTCATTGTGGCATTACATCTCTCTGACAGAGAATGCTAAATGTTTCACAAAACTACAACTCCATAGCATAGAATTTCATAGCACTGAGTCATGGTATATAAGCGGTGTCAAACTGGCTTATTTCTGCAGTGGAGATGTAGCCTTAGTTACAAATATTAAGTATCAACTCCTGGCTTGACCCCTTAAACCTACCTTAACAACCCGTATAGGTTGCAAACAATGGAGGACTGTTTCGCTAGAAATCAGAGCACAGAAGGATGACATCCCACAATTGATTTGCAGTGTGGTGAAGAATTGTGAGAGGAATCCTGCATAATATTGTCGCAGCCATTGCTTAGACCAGCTTCCTGGAGTTTGGGGGGGGGACTGCGGGGGGGCATTTATAATCATGGGAATAGTGCCATGATAGTGAATATGTAGCACAACTGAATATGGAGCAGTTACAGAATAGTAACTGTAGTTTATGAATATGTAACTGTACTACAGGATGCCAGACATACTTAACAAGCAGTTAAGTTATGGTGAATATTTGTTTACTTAATTAATTTGCATCCTGACTTTCCCTCAGCACATTTAAAACAAAGTACAACTAAAACCAATTAATACAATAGTTTAAATAAATTAAACCATGATTCTGTTTAAAAACGCAAGTTACAAAGTTTAATAAAACACAACCACAACATGATACAAAAAAGATACACAGCACCCCTGTTAAATGCTGTATGGCTGCAACAGGTTAAAAATCAAAAAGGTCTTTGCTTCCTGACAAACGAAATGTCCCACAAAAGGGATTTCCACAATTGGGTAATAGTCATTGAGAAAGTGCTCTCCCATGCCCTCACTAATGTCCCTGTGATGGGTTTATTCAAAGTGAAGTCGAAGGCTTTCATGACTGGCATCCATGGTTTTTTGTGGGTTTTTCGGACTATGTGGCCATGTTCTAGAAGATTTAAGCTTTTCAAGGTGCCTCTTTAGAGAGAGAGAGAGAGAAATAGACAAGAAAATGGAAAATGATCTTGGGATAATTTTGTAAGCTAGAATGTATTGTGGGATGCCATCACTATTATTATCTTTGTTTTCCTTTTCCATTGTATAGGCTGGAATTGTATATAGTTAACAGCTTTTGGAGTATGATTTGTGTTGATGGCTCTGGAGAAAATCCAGCCATTAAAGATTTAATTTAACTGCTTTTGAGCCACTTGGATTTTTTTAAAAAAGGTTTTTCTTAAACATATCCCAGTGTTGCAGAATCTGACAAGAAATCCACCTTGAACTATGTGCACTTCAGCTGTCTTCCACCTCCCCCTTTCCCCAAGGCAAAATGATCCTGTATTCAGCAGGGTTTTATCACAGTATTCTAAAGGACTCACACAGAATGCACCTGATAGAACTGAACCAGAATGTCATCCATGATAGAAATTATGATCAAGACATGGTGGATACATAATGAGAACCTTATCTATTTTGCAGTGGGCTGTGATTGGTAGAGAGTACCTTTAGGGGGTTGTTTACAGAAATCAGGTCTCCTGCATTAAAAGGGTGGGGGAAGGATTGTGTAAGTCCTTGTTCGGTATTCTTTTTGTTTCCCGGCTCTGTTGCCTGACATAATAGATACTAGCTGTACTGAAGGTGCTCACATAATGAACAGGCTTGCTTGACTGCAGCTGAAGAGACTGTTCTCTATAAATAAGGAAGCTTCAGCCACAAAGACAAAAGCTTTGACCTGTGCTGCAATAAAATGCACTGCTCTCCATTAACATCAACATGAATAGTATGATTCCATTTAATAGCGAACTTGGGTGGTCGAAGGCTTTATCCAAAAGCACAGAAGATTGTAAAAAAATAAATAAATAAAATCCACAAGGAGCCCTTAACTTCCAGGGCATTGGTCCTGGAGATAAGATAATATTGGAAGAATTCCTCTCATTTTCTGCACAGGGAATTTATCATAGTGAAAATTGGCTGTCTGGGAACTGTAGTTCAGAAAGGCAACATTTCCAAGGTCTGAAACTTACAGTGTCATATTAGAAGTGTCATATTAGGCTCTCTTTTTTTTCTTTTTTGCTAGCATTATTGTTAGAATTAGATGAAGGAATGTTCTGTTGCCTATATCATGACTACACTAAAATCTGAAATTCTTTCTCTGTTTTTATGGACATTTCCTATCTTGGGGAGAAAAGTGAAGGTGGAAGGCTTTCAAAGCCCCACGCAAAGTCTCTGAAAGGAACATGATTTTGAGGCTACCTACAAACCAGAAATTGAAAGTAGCTGAGACCCAGGAACTTGCTCCACCCTTGGAGAAAAGCAGTTCCACTGTAGAGTCTGAGGAGGTTGTCGAATCCTCTCCCTACCTATTCAAACTACATTGAATAAAGGCAAAGGCTCATTAAGAGGACTTTTTTCTGCAGCCACCCCTAGACTGTGGAACGAGCTGCCGGAAGAGATTAGACAGCTGAATACGCTGTCTGAAATAAAACAGCACTGCAGACAAATCTCTTCCGGCAGGCCTATCCAAATGATTTTAAAAGCTTTAATTTTAAACGATGAATATTAAATATAGATTCTTTTAATACATATATGTCTTATTTGTTCTTTTAAATTGATGTATGTTTTAACTGAAGTTGTGTTTTAACTGACACATATTTGTTGGTGTTTTCTGCCTCAATCCATGGGGGGGGGTAAGAAATACAATTATTATTATTATTATTGGCATATGCATATGTAGTTTCCCTATGTATGTCCTTTTGGGGGGCACTGCAGAGGTTGGTATCCACTTCTTCTCTTTGCAGTGCCTAACCACCTCAGGACTTATTATACAACCTTTGAAGCCTCCCATTCCCCCATATCATCATTCCATACCTGATGGAGCGTGGGAAGGTTGCAAGAAACATCTGGCTATGTTCCTATAGCCAGGTATGAAATGATTACAGCAGCACTGTGGCCTCCAGAGGACCCCAGTCAATCTCATTGCTGATGGAATTATTTCACATCTAGCTACGGGGACATAGCCAGACACTTCTCCAATTCTGACCGTTCTCCATGAGGCACAGAATAGCTGGTTGGTCAGTTCACAGAGAACATAAGACTGGGTGTGGTATTTGACTCAGCCTAATCAAATACTAGGAAAGGCCCATATGCACAATTAGTAAGTGCCATGCCCTTTAAGAAATCATATTATTTCAGATAGGCATATATTATCCTAAGCTTTATCCATGGGAGAAAAAGAGATCAGACTATGCTCATATTTTCCCATTGTTTCATTACTTACAAAAATAAGATCATGTAAGCTGGTCCTCAGAATCACATATCCCATCACACTGAACACATTTCTTTTAAAATATGCTTGCACATGGTTCTTTACCACTCTAAAAAAGACTGTGATGAGAACACATGAGCAAGCGGTTTTCTCCTTCTGCCATTTTCATGCTGTAAATCTCCCCCACCATTTATTTAGCAAAATGCACATTAATTTTAGTACATACCAAAACAGACACATATTTTCATGTAGACATTCACAGAAAATATTCATGATACAGAAACCAGATGAGGCAAACTCAGAAAATTGTAGAAAGCAAAATATACTTGCTGGGCAGTATATAAATACAAAGATATATTATTTTATTTCACCTTGCTCATATTATGGGAATTGATGGTTAGAGACAACTAAGAGGACTAAACTATTGTATTGTAAAAAGGGGAGATACTTCATTCTGAAAGAAAAACCAAAAACAAATTCAACATTGAGATTTCACATATAAAGGAGGTAGTTTTTTTAAAACCATCAGTGCCTTTAGACTCCCCCCCCCAAAGCCCTTAAAATGAGCATATATACATATACATGTCAGAGAAACATGTTTTATTTTTATTTAGCTTTCAATACATTTTGTTCACATTCTGGGGAATCTATGGCACACATTCCATGCCTATGGCTGTGTGCTCTTTTTTGCAAAGTTTTTGAGGCACTCAGCACATTCCTTTGAGTAAGAGAAGTAACACAAAGAAAGAAGAGGAAAAACTCCCACAGTGATTTATGCAGCTCTCTATGTGTTTGAGGTCACCAAATGTACTACTGTACATGTCAAGAGTTCCTCATGGCATTCAGGGAAGGTCGTATATGATGCCAGATTTCCCAGAGCAGAGAAGAAAGATGGAAAGACCTGACAATAAGGAGATTATATTGCCCAAGGAACAGTTATTGCAGGAAAATAAGCCAAGAATTGTAACATGAATTGTGGCACTTCTATTTCCTTCCCCCAAAAGTGACTGACGCATGTTAATGGATCAGGATGTTCCATTAAATCAGGCTGCAACACTAAACCTACTTAATAGGAATTAATAAATGATTATATGTGGGACCACAATGCCCATTTTCTGAAACTATCCAAGTGACTGGCATGAACAAGTCACAACACTTGACTCCTTATTGAATTAGCAAGAACCAAATGGCTTAGCTACATACTAATGATGCAAAGAAAATCTAATCCATGATGTTTAACAGTATATTCACTGTATCTCTCATGTCTTGATGTGGCAATAGCCTTTAATCAATTAACCCATGCCCTTAAAAAAATTTTTTTTAAAGAGCTTGTTTCACTAAAACCAAAGCAAACTCATTTATGATTGCTGGAATCCTTCCATGTGCTTTTCATATTGTCTCCAAATTGCTGACCTCTTAACAGGAGGCAGGAAGTGTAGAGTGAGTTAGAAGGCTGTAAAAATAATCACTCAAACAGCCCAGCTCTTAAAGTGCTACACCTACATAAGTCCCAGCGAAATAAATATGGACATTGCACACGGCATATTGAAGAAAATCAGTTCCTTTAGACTGAAGAACTAGGTATTTGATTCTGGCAGCTGAGAAATGAATGTGCATTGTTACCAAATGCAATCAAAACAGAATGTATTGTGAAAAGACTGTTGAAAAGGGGAGTCCCCTGGCCCCAATTTCTAGCAACGAGGGCTGAATGGCAGATAAAGAAAAGACCTGGTCTCAAATCCCTTCTCAGCTGTAAAACTATTTATACAACTTGAGTTCCATCCCCCATGTTTCTGACACTCAGATGGAAATGTTGTTGCTTATGTACCCGAAACGTATGCATCCTATTCATAAGAGGGGAGGATTGACAGGCTTGAAGCAACTCCAAGGTCTTTCAGAGTTTGCTGCAGTTGTTGTTGTTCTGTGCCTTCAAGTAAGCTCTAAAATATGTCTGATATATCATAGGGTTTTCTTGGAAATATTTTATTTGGAAGAGGTTTGTCATTGTCTTCCTCTAAGGCTGAAAGTGGTTCTTGTCCAAAGTCACCAAGTGAGTTTTGATGCTTGAACAGGGATTTGAACCCTGTTCTCCCAGAGTACTAGTCCAACACTCAAATAACTATATCATGTTGTTGTTATTATGAGCCTTTAAGCTGACTTTTAACTAGGGTTACCCTCTTCTTGGCAAGATGTATTCAGAGTAGGTTTGCCATTGCCGCCTTTTAAGATTGAGAGAGGGTGACTTGCCCAAGGCCATCTCATGGTTTTCATGGCCTGATTATGAATTCAAATCCTGAACTCCCAGAATCCTAGTCTAACATTCAAACCACTACATCATGTTGGCTCCCTATTCCTACCAATAACCTCCCACCCCTGAAAAAAGCAAAGGAAAAAAATCCCCAACATTTTTGGGGGGACCTCAAGGAAGAGAAAGCCTTTCAGAACATCTCAATGAATACTAAGTGTGCTCTGTAGCCACCAAATGGTGTAAAAACCCTGCTGAGCAGAAAACCTAGGAAACAGGGTGAGGGGTGGAAAGAAGTACACTGTAACAGATTAGGATGGACTTCCTGGTTAGAAAAGATAGCCTTTCCACTGTAAAAACTGTTGATAAGTGTTACCTGTGGGGCTAAATTAAGCGCCTTACCTCTGCCGAATTCAATTCAAATTCAAGATACATCCAGATTTTATCGCACATATTTTTGCCGCTGATGCCGCTGGGTGGGTGCATCCTGGGTAACATCCAGCTAGAATCCAAGTTCAGCCATCCAATTTTCAAAGCTGGGAACTTTCTGGCTTTGCAAATTGGCTGGCTGAACTCAGATTCTAGCCGGATGTTACCCGGGATGTACCCACCTGGCATTGCCAACAAAAATGTGTGTGATAAAATCCAGTTATATCCCAAATTCGAATTGAATTCAGCAGTGGTAAGGCACTTTATTTAGCTTTGAAATAAGCCCCTGTCTCTACACAATGATTTTGTGAAGCTGAAACAGGGAAAAACCATGCACGGTCCCCTGGAAAAAAAAACCTGGTACAGATGTGCAAAAAGTCCAATTTAAAAAACATAGGTTACATACATGCCTCTAAAATCTAGGAGTTAACTTTCCAGAAGATGACTTATAGAAGAATCAGATATCATTATTAATGTATTTATATTCTCCTTTTCCTCCAAGGAGCTTCAAGCAGCAACCTCATCACCATTTTATTCTCACCACAACCCAGGCCCCATTCCCACTTACAGATAAATTGATGTGCGATCCAAATCGATTGATCGATTTGACATTGGAGAGTGGTTCCCACTACATTTGCCCCGATCGCATTTTCTGGCATCAAAATAACCCACTAGTGGTTCGCATTCAAGATGAACCGATTCAAAATGATTCGGTTCCAGCCACCTTCGCATGCAGTGATGACGTCCGTGTGGCGCCGCGCCATTTAGATGTTTCACCACGTGTACATCATCATGACAGCCCCCGTGTGGATGGGGGCGAGCCATGATGGCGCAGTAGGGCTTGGGAGCATGCAGACACTCTGCTCTCCTTTGCGTCAGTCTGTACCGGGCCTCAGTGAACTATCTTCCTGTACTATATTTACAGCCTAATCCTATCCATATTTAATTAGAAATGTTCCAGTGTGTTCAACCTACTGCCAGGTTGTTGTGTACAGAATTACAATCTTGGTTAGTTGTGATTTAGTTTCCATAGAAAGATATTGCTATGGGTCTAGATTAGAAATAGGATTAATCTATTTTGTTGTTGGTTAGCATTCAAGTGTATTACTTTGTATTCCATGCCACATCAATCCTGATTTCTTTTTAAAAAATCTCAAAATGCCTTGAAGTATGTTCTCTTAACATGCCATGTTCAAAAAAAATATGCATTTAAATATGTTTAACCTCTGAGAATACAACTGAAAGCAACATTTGAAGACTAACAAAATTCAGAAGATAGCTAAATTTTGATCCTCATATTAATCTGAGTAGTATAGTGTTCAGAAAGGAATTTGCAGAGATCAAGCATCCTAAGGATAGATGGTAAAAGGAGAAGAAAATCAGCTAAATAAAAGAATGATATCTGAACTCTGGGATTCCACCAAATATTGAAGAATTTTAGGGACAAAGAAGGTGGCAGTAGAGTGTCATTTACTGAAAGATTCTTTAAGGTTCGTGAGCTGTAAAGAATAGCGACGTGATGCAAAACTGAGAACAAGAACTAACACTTTTTTGCAATTAAAAGATAGTAACACTGTACTCTAATTAGTTCTCTCAGGAAGTAAAGATGTCTCCAGTTAAGTGAATGAGTGACAATTACTTGGATTATTGTCATACTTAAAATGTCAGTGCTGAACGACCGCTTCCAGCTCATAAGAATAAATTCTACACATTTAAGTGTCAGAAGCAATAAAGTTACATATAGACATGTTTTAATGGAAATAAAAGTTCACACACAAAGTGAGTCCAGTGGAATACAGTGCTAAAAACCACTAATGACTGACAGAATACATTGTCTCTTCTCATAGGCACTGATTAGAACTGAATGTACACAAAATGGAAAATTGAAATATAAACTTCTAACCTGCAGAATTAGAATTTAGTCCACAATGGTTCTAATGCAGTAACTGGTGCCAAGGCTGGCTTAAGAATTTGGCAGCCTTGGGCAGCGACTGGCCTTGTGAGTTAAAATATATTCCCTGACTTTGACTACTATAGTATAGGTACTGTTTTCCCACAAGTACTTTTCTACATCACTAGAAATAAATATGTACTTACTGATAAAATAATAACAAATGCACAATATATATGTTGCAAGCTTTCGAAGCTTCACTGGCTCTTTCATCAGGCAAGGTGTTACAAACCAAACAGGTGAAAAAAAATTAAAGATGTTAGTCATAGGACTGCATTTTACTGTTTCTATTCTTAGTTAAGATGGTATGGAGGGGCATATCTTGCAGGCTCGCCCCTCTTCCTTCTGGTCATGTGGCAATTGGGAAATTTTCAAAAACCAGGAAATTTAACATCCATTTGCATCTCAACAAAGACATTTCCTTTGCAATCCAATAGGTCTCCATCTTTGTGAGGCCACAACAATTTCACCTTGACTTGGATGGGTGGAGAAGTAATAGGGGTTGCTCTTCTGCCATAGGGACAGAGTACACACAAGGGTATAATTCAAATTACTGTGGATTTACATATATTCAAATTGGCACTTAATTGTCTTCATTCTTCTGTGCAAATTTGCATCTGTTTACCCTTCCCCTGTCATAAATGCACATCCATGTGAAGCGAATGGACAGCCACATGTTTGTTAGTGTTCATCTTTGTGGATACTCTGGTAAACAACATGAATCCTTTCTCTGCAGAGTTTATGGAGTAAGGCAAAAAGCCCAAATTTCTCCAAATTGCATGTGGCTAGGTCACATTCTATTCTAATTGAATGAGGAGTATTTGAATTATGTAGACAAGGCTATAGGGAATAAAATGTCTTGTCCCATTGGATTGGGCCCATTTGCAGTGGTTCTTGGAGTAGAGTCACCTGTCACTTCCAGGCAAATCCATAATAGTTCCACCAACAGAAAGTAACTACTAGAGTTCATTTAGCCTAGGGCCAGTTCTACCATTGGACAAAGTGAAGCAATCACCTCAGGCATCACATCCTGGAGGCAGCATCATTGTCCCCTTGGCTAGTCATCATCACCTCCTCACACAATTCCCACTTGATGAAAGACAGACATTGTCTGACATGGATCCTGTTCTCAGCTGCCCAGACACAGTGAAGGATGCTACTGCATTTTCTGTCTGGTTGGTTTTTATGTGTGCAATGGGGAGGGTGGTATCATCTCATCCTTCACCTCAGTAAACAAAAAGGTCTTAGCTTTTCTACCTAAGGGCCCCTCAAACCTCACATCATCACTGACTTCATCACTGGATTATACTCACAGTCCAGTATCAGTCCTCAAACCCTTGGACCAAGCTTCAGAGCTTCATGTTCCTGAATGGGAAATAGGGCTACTTCCTACAGCATCAGGTGGAGGCATGCAACAAGACACATGGCTCTTATTTGTGCTTCTATGGACAGGAGACTGCAAGGCACATTACTCCTTCCACACATCTTGGATAGGCAGAAATAAAAATAAAAACAAAATACTAGTATACCTGAGGAGCACTGCCTGTTCTATAAAAACAAAATTAGATAAACATGAAAAGTTAAAGGGATGCTGCAGGGTAAAGGCATCACCCTCCAGCTCTGAAACAAGGGTGGGAATTGTTTTGCTCTCCAAATGTTGTTGAACTCCTCCTCCCGACTTTCCTCATGCTGGCCAGGGCTGCTGGGAGTTGCAGTTCAAAAACATAACATGATTCGCACTAGTGCCCCAAAGGGATCTTTTTAAAAATTACTCAAAATGTAGTCAACAAAGAAACCGAAGTGCTTCACACTGGCTGTGTGACTATGTGATAGGGCTGCAATTTTTCCTCCTCTGTTATAAAACACATCAGCTGCAATGATTTATCATATGATTACTGTGTCATTAATTCTGTCTATACTATAGAATATACTTATTGCTGGCTTGTCATTTTGTTTAATGAAGAAACAACATGGCTGTAAGCCTTCTTCATTGTGCTTGGCCAGGAAACTATTTTCATTTAAACATACCATAATTTGCTAATTGCTTATGTTCCCAGTATCTCAAACATTGCTTCTGGCATAAAGACTTCCTATTAAAAGTAGAAGAAGAAAAAGATGCAGACACGCTGCCAATTAATTAAATAGCAAGGCAGTTATACCCATGTATTCCAAAAAATTTTTTTTTAAAAAAAGCATCTCCAGAAGCAGAAGCTAGGTGAAAAATCACTGAACTGCATGCACATTTGCGTTTGATATTTTATGTGTTGACACATGTAAAGGGGGCTTGCTTGCTTATGTAAATCCCAATTTGCATGCAAAACCAATTGTGAGCTCACATAAATGCAGAGAACAGCTGAGAAAAGAGGGTATAATTGACAGAGTATTGCTCTGAGAAAGCATGAGAAACTGTGGCTCAAATCCAAGCTTATCCTGGACTTCTTCAGCTACAGAATGGGGGATGACTAATGAACCCTCTCATACACTGGGTTTATGTGAAGATATATTCATCATAATAATCTGTAATGGATGTTGAAGTTCTCTTAAGACAATAGTTTTCAAACACTGTTCACTCAGATCTGTTGTTGTTGTTGTGTCCCTTCAAGTCATTTCAAACTTACCTAAAATGAACCTATGGGGTTTTCTTGGCAAGATTTGTTCAGAGGAAGTTTGCCATTGCTTCCCCTGAGATTGAGAGCATGTGATTTACTCAGGTTCACCCAGTGGATTTCATTGCTGAGCTGGAAATCAAACCCTGGTGTCCAGAGTCATAGTCCAACACTCAAACCACTGCACCACATTGGCTTTCAGAGGATCTGAGGTCCATTCAAATCTTCCTGAGCTCCTCAATAAAGAATTAGGTAATGTTATTGTTTGCTTTCCTAAGTGTAGTAAGTCTCCCTTAGAGTGGTGAGAACTCTTACACTAAAATACAAGATATGCTCTGCAATTCTCTGTAATATATAGTCATAGGAGCGTGCTCAGCTGAAAAGTGGTAAGGAAAAGGAACATGCTCTAGTCAAATCTTGAAGCTGGGTGTGCATATGCCATAGGGGATATAACACATGCTTTTCACTCCATTTTTTAAAATAGATGAATAATAGATAAGATCAGGGACAAAGGTTCTAGCCTGTTCTGCAAGAGTAGTTTCTACCTACTCTGAGATTTTAATGTAGAGAAGCTGGAGTCTGATCATGAAACAATTCATTCTGCCACATGATTTTGCAGCATATGTAAAGCAGGAACAACTGGATTTGGGGATAGGGATGTAATTTTTCACTAAGGGGTGAAGCAGATTGCCCTAAAGGAGCGACTCCATGCGACTCCCTTTCAGCACTGGTTCAGAGCTGCAGAAACCACATGCTGTGGCCCTGATCCGATGCTTTGCCAGTTCTAAAAGAAATGGCAAAATCACAGTAGATTCCACTGTATAGTTCTCTTTGCCTTCATTTCTCATAACTTATGGAGATAAATGAGAGGGGGGTACATTACAGTAATATTTTCATTTGCTTCCTAATATTTACTGAAGGCTTCATGGTAAAGAGTGTGGAAGATAATGAAAGGTAAAACTTCCATCTCAAAAGGTTTGATTCATCCAAATTATTGGGACAATCGCTTAGGTTAAATGTTTAGCCCAGAAGGCAGTATAAAATCTCATCAAAATTCAAGCCATGCATAAATGATCTCAACCTGCAGCATCTATTTACGCCACACAACATGCCAGTCACATTTCTCACACAGCAGATTGGAAGTAATGATCAAACAGATAAGGATGAAAGACTAAACATGTGCTATACCAGCCATATATAATTCAGTTGAAGGCAAACCTATTAATAGTGTCCTGCAACAGCTTAAAGAGTTGTTGTTGTCGTCTTCCCAGGCAATAGAAAAATATGTGTCAGCTTTTATAGAAAAAAAAGAGAAAACGGTAAAAAAAAACCCTAATAAAGAACATGTGGCAGAAGCCAAATTTGGAAGTAGGACATGAGTTTGTGAAGTTGAATGGTGCTCTGATAGGCCAGGAAAAACAAACATAATGCAGAAAATGGACATTGGATGATGTCCATGAGATGACAGCAATAAATGTGTCTCAAATGATAGATGTTCTTTTATGCGGTTTGCTATATATGCATATAAAATTCTATTACTCACACATATCACTCTTATGTATAATACTGTAATATTCTGAATCAATCCTCTTTTGCCTGGAGATAGGATAAAAGAAGAAGAGGGCATACAGTAGCTAGGATTGCAGAAAGTGATTTTAGCCTGGCTCCATCATGTGACTGAGCTTATCAAAGCAAAGGGCCACTAAGCCCAGAGCTGTTGTGATGGCAGACCAGCAGGAAGCTGGAGCTACACAGAGCCATCATTGAAAGATTGAAAGCAATAGTTATGCATGGGATCATATGATGTCTCCCCAAATGTAAATAACTTTAAAGATCACATTATTCACCAGAAATATTGGTCCCTTTATTCGATGTAAAATCCTGCGAACTGGTTTAACATGCCACTTTTCTGACTCTTGAACTAAAGCTAAATTCATATCCATTTAACCAGTGGAGATAATGTAATAGACAAAAAGAAAATTAATGCTCCCTTCATGCAAAGTGCTACAAGATCTTGCTCACCTCTGGCAAGGCAGGGCTTAAAAAAAGTCACCATGCTGGGGTTCAGCATAATTTAATATTCCAGCTAGTCCAGTGTCAGACCGGAAGAGAAATGACTTTTCCTTCCTGTCTTCTCTCATTTAATGCAAAGCAGTAAATGAAATGTTACAAGGCATTTGCACTGGCATGACAAATTTCAAGTCAATAAGTCTTCCGACTGTTGCCAAGATGTACACTGAGATTTGGTGCTTGGCATTCAAAATTAGATAACCTTACTTGAGTAACTACATTCACTGTATCTACAAGAACGACAAATAAATCAACAATAATTGAAGTACTAAAAGTGTCTAATTTCCAGCACAGTGCTTCAAGCAACAACTGAAATTAAAAAACTGTTAAAATGCAGCTACATACCCATACAATCTTGTCATGAATGCACTGAAGCAAAGGTTAACAAAAAGAATGAATATGCATTTTCAGCTGAGAGCAACATTCTTCCATACATGGGTGGGGATGAACAGAATAAATGCCAAGCCTTTGGTTGAAATCATGTACCTTATATTAAGACTTCCTTTGCATATATCTCAAGCAATAAATATAGAGCCAGCTGTGCATAGTTGGTGGTGATGGTGGTGGCACCCTGCAACAGAGCATGGGGAAGATCCTTTTTTGGACTACAACTCCCAGAATTCCATGAAAACCTTGGATGGGGCATCATGTCTGAGTGATTCTAGGAGCTGTAGTTCATAAAGTAACTTTCCTGACCTCTGCCTTTACTAGGAGCTTTGTTGGCAACTGGTGCACAGGATCATTAATGGCACATTGTACTTGTATTGGAATCCTATGAACAACCATGTGAAAGTACAACCAGATCGAAAGCATGATTGACACAAGGATACAGCAATCAACATTACTTGAACTTAGAACTCCAACCCAGCCTTCCTTAACATGGCATCTCTCTGATGTCTTAGATTACAATTCCCATCATACACAGCCAGCATGAGCCCTGTAGTCCAGCACACCAGGCTGGAAAACAGGCTAGGAATTTGTATGTCAGTATTTCATACTTCCAGAAGCACGCCAGTACACTGGCTCATAAGATGAAGTTACAAGTCTTCATTTTATTCAAAGGACATGTTTTACGACCAGCATTAATGGCCTATTAATATTTCAGACTATTATACCTCTCTAGGGCTGTCTGTAAATATGTCTCCAAGTCCCCTACAGGCCATTTGGGAGCATTTTGAAGCAGAGTTTTTGGATCACAGGGGTGCTCTGTGGATATATGCAGCTTGTGAGCCACACTTGAGAAACTATCAGATATTCAGGGTCCTCACTGGTCTCCAAAGACAACTGGACCCCCTGTACAAAATCAATTAATATTTGTCTCCAATGTCTTTTAGAGGTCAGGATGGAAATTTCACCATGTATCTCCAACCCCAAGCAATGTTGAGCTCAGGACAGACCTTATTTTTTTACAAGAAGTCAACTTGTAAGCGACTTACTGATGGGGGGGGGGGCGAGGAAGGCCACTCTTGGGTCTAAAACAGCACAGAAGGCACCAAAAAGGTGTAGGAATTGTCCCCCATATTTCCAACAAGATGTTTGGAGAGGTCTGAATGGACCTGGTGGCCACACTTTCCATACCCTTAGATGATGGTGTTCACTGCTTTTCATGCCAAAGCAGGAGTGGGCAAACCTTCTGTTTGCTCACTCCATATAGAGGTATGAACTGCTGCCTGCTCACTGAGAATGAGGATGGCATCACTCAAGGACCATCTTTCTCATATGCTATCTATGGTTGCTAAAGGTGATATCTCAAGAGCATTTCAAAGAGAACTCTTATTTTGAAATTTACAGGTAAACTATGCAAACGATGTATATCAGATGATGATGAAAACCTCTGTAATTCCAACATCCATGTCTGATATGGAAACTTTTGTTTTTATGTTTTGTTTGGAAGCTTAAAGGTAAAAGGGATCATTACCTGGGGGAACTGCTTTAAAAATAGCACACAGGAATGCTGCAAAAACGATCAGTTGAACCAGAGGATTTTGTCTTACATGGTCAAGCTAAACCTTGCAAAAGCAAACTGTATAGATTGTTTGCAATCATTATACCTCAGTAGAAAACTAAAAATCAAAATTGGGCAAGATATAGGAATAAACGCTAGGAGCCTCCCCCCCAAAAAAAATCACCCCATTGCTCTCCCTCATTTCTTTAAAGCTCAGCTAGAGAATGTAATTCACACCTTCCTAGCATTTGTGAACAACTGTTTCAAATTCTCAGTTTCCAGAACTTCCTATTAAATCAAGAGGCAGATAAATTATACTTTTATTCACAACTGGACAGGTGGATTTTAAAAACATCGTATTCATAAAATGTATTTACCTCTTCTCTCCTCTCCATCTCCACCATGTTTCTCTTGTTATGGTTCATTGGACACCAGATTTCCTCAGATGCCTAGTCTCCTTCTGAGAAGAGATACTGGGGGGAGGGAATTCCCAGGGAATAACAAAAGTTCTGTATAAATCCAAGGTTCTTCACCTTTGGTGCTTCAAATATCTTGCATTTCATCTCCCCAAAGCCACAGCCAGTATGGTCAATGGTCAGGGATTCTGGGAGCTGAAGTCCCAAAAATCTGGACAGAGGTTAAGGACAGCTATCGTAAAGGCTTAATCTGACATCTGAAAAACTGTGTTCAGTCAAGTACCCTGAAAGAAGTGTGAGTCTCAAGGATGGGCCACATGGGTGATTCAAGGAGGTTTTTTTGTACCTCTAGGGGCCTGCTGTGGGCTGTGCCTTCTCCCCAGATGGCAAGAAGTTAACTTCTGGAGTTTTAAAAGTGCTTTTCAATAAAGTAGCAAATCCACAACCTGTTCTTTAGAAAGGAATTGCCACTGAAACACAACAAAAGCTCTCAAACGGATAGGAGGTACTTATGATCTACTCCTTTATTGACTGTCCCTGTTTTAGAGCAGCATCAGTTCTCAAAGCAAACACCATGCCTTAAAGATCCTGGAAGTCCCCTTCTTACCAACAAAATACAAAACTCTGGGCTGCACTACATGGGACATCATTATCACATGTACAAACCAGAAAATTCAGTGATCCATTCCACTCCAAGTTTTTTTTTTTTTAAGATTAATATGTCTCTCTCTCCTAGGATGTGTATCTTTTATTTTCTCTTTAGTTCAAAATCCTTTATATTTTTCTTTAGTTAGATGGTTATGTTCTATGAGATGGCTAAAACTAAAGGAGAAAAGCATACTTTTAGCCATACTTTGATAAATATGCATTTTTGAGATGAGGTATTTCATGGGTTTACCTTTGTCTTCAAAGCAATTATCTTCCCCTAAGTCCAATGTCATTCTGGTGCTGCCTCCATCTCATTCTCCATCAGCAACTCTCAAAACCACCTGAGAACTGTCTCTGCAGGATTTCCCAACCCTCCAGTTCAGGGTTCAAAGAACTGCAGTCAGGAAGAAGGATCACCACCTTCTGATTTCACTGCTGTTCTGCCAGTAGAAGCTCAGATACTTCCCAGTATGTGTGAACATACGAATCTACTTTTTTCTGAGTAAGACAATTGGTTCATCTAGCCTAGCAA
The DNA here is from genome assembly GCF_019175285.1 of Sceloporus undulatus. Classification (NCBI taxonomy): domain Eukaryota; kingdom Metazoa; phylum Chordata; class Lepidosauria; order Squamata; family Phrynosomatidae; genus Sceloporus; species Sceloporus undulatus. The sequence goes on from NC_056525.1 coordinate 169,921,338, forward strand.
CATCTACTAAAACATAGGTCTTCAGGATCACATGGTGAGCTTTGCTCCTGAGCATTTTTCAAACAGAGATGTCAGGGACAAAATGTGTGCTTGACTACCGAGCTTTTGCTATTGATCCCATATCCTTTATGCTCTCTCTTTTTATTGAAAACATTAATCATCCAGATGGAACACTTGAAATACATAGAACATGTAGGGGTCATTCCCACTGGCCTATAATGCGGGTCAGGATGCGAATCATGAGTGCATCGTTTCCATTTGAGCACGAATTCGACCCGCATTGCTCCAATAACATTCCCATTGAGATTCGAATCTGAATCGATTTATCTAAGAAAACCCGAATTATAGGTCGTTAAAGCGGTTTTAAAAGACAGTGTTTTTAAAGTGAGTTTTCTTTTGCCTCCGGAGTCTGATTCGTGGCATCCGAATGGGCATGAAAAGGCGTCTGATTCGGGAACCTGGAGATGGGAGGAGCAGTGCTCAAGGGGCTGGCCTCTTTCTGCATCGCCGGCACCATTTTCTTCCATTCGCATAGCCTTTCCCCCAGTGGATTTGGAAACAGGGTAAGGCGATTGCGCTACATTGAGCTCTAAATGCAGTAAACACATTACTCCCCCTGCAACCTCCCCTCTGCTCCACATTCATAGACTGATGTGTGAGGAGAGCCATTGAACACCATTTTTAACTATTATTATTATTATTATTTTCTTTTTTCGCTTCTGCCTGCAGATGAGCTTTCCAGTACATGCCTGCTTGATCATCCCCCAGACAGCCCAGGGAGCAATGGGGGAGGCAAAGGGATTTGGGGTGATTAGAGGCTCCTTCTCTCTTTCCCAGAGGAACTATGGGAAGACGCAAGAGCCTGGATGCCAAGGGATTTGAGGGGAATAGAGGCTCCTCTTCTCTCTTTCCTAGAGGGAGTCTGGGAAGACACAGAAGACCCTTGGATGCAAGGGGTTTAGGACGAATAGAGGCTCCTTCTCTCTTTCCCAGAGGGAGTCTTGGGAGACACAGAAGAGACTGAATGCCAAGGGATTGGGGGCAAAGAGAGGCTCCTCTTCTCTCTTTCCCAGAGGAACTATGGGGAAACACAGAAGAGCCTGGGACCCAAAGGGATTTGGGGTGAATAGAGGCTCCCTTTTCCCTTTTCCGGAGAGGAAAAGCACCTCAACGACTGATTGGCTGTGACGTCAAGTGCTTAAGCGCTTGATTGACAGCTGCTTTTAAAAAAAGGTTCCGGAAGGGCAATGGGAACGGGGAGCAAAATAACCCGCTTCAAATTACCACAGGGAAAATACCAATGGGAACGAAAACAGGAGTAAAAAACCCCGGGTCTGTTTGCACCCATTTTTAATGGGAATGATGGGTCAGATTCGAGTCAGAATCTGAGTCAGAATCCAAGTCAGAATCGCAGCGAAATAAGCCTCTTTTTTTTGCCCAGTGGGAATGGCACCGTAGATTATATGGAATCTATAGGAACATCTGTTTCAGTACAAGCCTGCCTGAGCTAGAGCAAATGACTTTCAAATCTCTTTCATGTGTGTTCTGTGATTATACAGGTGTTAGCATATCTTCTGGAATAATACTATTACAGTAAATGGGATTTTGTCGAGACGAATACATGCTGAGTTGCAGCTCTGAGTTGTATGCCAATTAATATTCCCTAAATATTTGCAGTACTGCAGTGTAATCTTGTACCTCTTAACAAGTGTCATAAACTCCTGAAAACATTTTTATGTTACTTTTTATCTTCTTCTTTTTTAAAGAAACATTGGGTTTAATCAATCTTTCCTATTCTTCCTTCATTCATTCATTTGTATACCACTTTTTAGCAAATAAGAGTTCCAAATATAGTGAATAGCATATTTTATTAATGTAACAAAAGATGTCAGTAAAGCCCAATAAAATATGATAAATCAATAAGCAATCAAAACAATGTAAAATAGAATATTACAACACGAAGAACTAACAAACTGGGCCTCAAGCTCAAGGATGAAAGAGTATTCTCAGCACTTCAACATCATAGGAAAAGCCCCACTGGATTAGAACAAACCCCTGCCTATGTCCTCATTCTGTGCCATCAGGGGCCAAGCAGATGGCTAATGGAGACATGTAGGCAAGACATGTACACAATGGCACCAGCCTGCTGACACATCCCAGTAACTGAGATTCAAAGGCATATTGCTTCAGGTACTTAGGGAATATGTGACCATCATGACTAGACACCACTGATCTAATCACCTTTTGTACCTGCAGTACATCTTGTGATGAGCTAGCATGACATAGTGGTTTGAGACTTGAGTCTTTTAAAACACAGCTTTTAAACCACAAGCAAAACAGAAAAAAGCTCCTTTGGCAATACTTATCACATGACATCAACTCCAAAGTGTGGCTTCTATGTCTCCGAAGTGTGGTTATGGCATTCTTCAATCACAGGGAAGTCTTATGAATAGCCTCCCAATCTCACATATATTTTATTAGTTCCACTGTGCAATAATACAGAGCAGGCATTGGGCAGCCAGTTGGTCTCAATGCCTCCTCTTCTTAACTCCCTCTCCCCCTGCTAGTCCCAAGTAAGCCATTATTCGATTTTGTTTTTTGTTTACTTTCTCCCACCACCATCACTACCACCACCAGCATCACAGTACCACAATGGCTAGAAGCAGTAAAAAGAGAGATAAACAAGAAAAAAAATTAGAAAGGGATGGAGAGTAAGGCATGCTGGGCAGGGAAATGGGGATAAGGAGGAGTCTGGAAAATACAGTCCATGCCACAGACAGCCTCAATAGCATTAATGGAGGGACAGTGTGATAACAAAAGCTCCCAAATGGGTATGTGTCCAATATCTATCTCTAACACAAATGATGTAAGAAAAAGGCATGTGAAACAAACTCTTTGGACTACAACTCTGAAAACCAGGATTTGTATCCCTGCTTGGCCATAGACCTCCCCCCCCGGTGACCCTTGGCAAGTCACACTCTCTCAACCTCAGAGGAAGGCAACAGCAACCCCCCCTCCCACTGGACCAAATCATGTCAAGGAAACCCTGTAATAGATTCACCTTGGGATCACCATAAGTCAGAAACAACTTAAAGGCATGCAACAACAACAACTTATGATAGTGAATGTTACCATTTATCTACTGCAGGAGCAGGGAAAGTGGAGCCTGCCAGGATCCTTGTGACGGCTCATCCCACCCATTTGAAAATATTTGAGGGTAAAAATTTGGTTTCACCCTGCAAAATGGCCAATAATTTTTGACTTTCTTTACTTTTCCTTTCAAAATCTTTTTTATTAATCTTCCTCATAGAACCTCCTCTTTAAAGTCAAAACCTATACTCTTAATTGCTAGAAACATGGATAGATAACAGAATATATTCCTGAGCTCACACCAGAACTTGCCGGACTAGAGGCACCATCCTCTTTCCCTCCAAGGGTCAAAAAGCAGTTAGTTAAATACCTGTCTGTAATAGACAATAACCTCACCCAACACTTCTGTGTCAATACAGTCAGCCCAAACCCATGGCTAAAACCTTGCCATTGTATCAACTTGAAGACAGCCTGAAGGTTATGCATTAGTTCTGGTTGATATCTAAAAGCAGCCACAACCATCCCAACATGACTATTACAGCTGTTCAATATCCTGTTGGGATAGATGACAATGATCCTCCAAGAGTTTCAGCTAAATTTCTAGGCCTCAGGTTACTGTCCCTCTAGCCATGCCTCTTTAACTGCCATCTAAAACAGTGGTGGCTGTGAACTTCTTTCTCCATGGGGCAGTGTGGTTTTAGACTGAATTTCAAATGAGCTACCTGAAATGTGCAATCCTATCCTCAAAATAGTTTTAGCACCTCAGCTAGCTCCTTTTGAACTAAAATCCAACATGGATTCATCCCCTCTATTTACATGGAAGCCACCATGGACCAAATGCATGCACCATTCAGGGCAGCAGTAAAAATTCTCAGACAGAGATGGGACAGACCAAATGGAATAGCTCACACATACAATTTCAGACCCAAGTGATACCCACAACAAACGTCAAGTCAATCATCCTCTCAACACACAATCTCACTATCTGTAAATTGCATAACAAAGAGAGTCATGGCTAACTGGTGGGTGTGGGACTTTATCCAGCCCACAGAGATACCAAACTAACATCTATAACCTTTATTTCTTGCTAGTTATTCTTGTGTAAATTGCAGAAGTCTAGCTCACTGCCCTTGGTAAATGGAATGCTCTTCCTTCATATTGGGAGAACAGTATTTATATTCTTGAGTATTCTAAGGATAAGTACTACTTTCTCTGCCCTGAAATCAAATCAGTCCCTTTTCTCTGGGTAATATAGCTGTCAGTGAGGAACAGGCACCCTTCAAATCCACAAAGCCATAAAATGAGGCCTAAATGATTACTTTCTTCACACTCAGGTCCATCTGATTGTCAACATCTGAACTTGGATTAAACTTTGGTACAGTATAAATAGCTCATGAACAGTCTGAGTTTCCATTGCTATATATATTTCTTCTCCTTATAATCTTCGTTTCCTTGTTAAAACAGATTAATATTAACAAACATAGGATATTTACAGTACCGATAGTTCTTCAAACTATATCCAATCCTTTCTTCCCTGTATCAGGTAATTGCAACTAAAGCATGCCACTTATCTGCTTTTACTGGTCATTTCTGATTTGTGAATCATCTAAAATTCCTGATTGCCAAATGTCCAGCTCTGTGTCCTTTCATCACATAAAATTACACATATCTTCTTGAATCTATACTGTGTAATATCTCCCTAGCAGTTCCAAGATATCTGAACCTTATCTGTTGTGTCATGTTGGATTACAGACAGCCAGTTCTATTAATTTTGGTCACCTCAATCCTCATCTCCACAACTGCATCAGCAAGATACGCAGGCTGGGCCTGATTAAGTTCTCCCCCAAACCTGTTCTATTCATAGCATTTCAGTGGAATTCTTGTGGGGCAGCAGGTTGTTTACAGCAAGGGATGAGAACACTGAAGTCTACTGTGGTAGACTATTTAAAGTGTGGAACATAAACCAAGTTCATATAGCATAAACGGGGTTCATAAAGTAAATCATCAGGGAGTATGGAAATGTAATGAACATCCTTTTCAGAGTGCATGGTTGTTGCTGCACATGCAATGTTTTCACTGAAGTCCTCTTTAAAAGTCTCATTTATCAAATGTGTTTTAAATTGGTGTGCATGAAAGAAAATGAGCAGAGGATGTGTGTTGTGTGTGTGTGGGGGGGGGGGAACTGAGAAAATTCAGATACATATATAGATTGCAGCCCCCAAAAGTGTTATTGTTGTATTCTTATTCTTTTGCAAAACAGATACATTGGGCAAAACTACCCAAGATTATAGATCTGTTAGTACATATAGTCAAACCCTTAGTCTGTGCATGGGACCATCCATCAAGTCTCCTTGCATGTGGGAGACAGGGAAACAAAGTGGTGACACAAAAAGGATTGTGAAAACTGGGGAGGGCTTCTGTACCTTTAATAGTTGTTTAGAAGAGAGATTTTCAGCAAGTGTTGCCTGTTACCTGGTTGCGTGACATGCAAGACCTGCTGAACCCCTCTACAGTTTTCTAACTGACAACCTCAAAAGGATTGGTTGTACATGGATTCTGTAGAATGGGATGACAAACACAAAGTTTGACCAGGAGACAGTGTATGTGTGTGTTTGTGAGTTTTGTGTTTTAAGGCCTTTGGGAATATGACATACTTTATGGCCATTTCCAACAAGATGAAAAGTACATCTGATCACAAATGTAGAAATGGTAGCAACTGACTATTTTGAAAAGCAGTGAAACTGAAACACTAAGGCTTTATTTCATCCAATGGCAAACAGTTGAAACAAAAAGTAAAAGAGAGCTCAGGGGCAGTCATAAGAAATTTTTTCCCAAGCAGCCAAGATTAATTTCAAATATTTTGAGCATCCAGGCAATTATTTGCTTCCAATGGATAATTCATTCTGCTCCTTACTTACTCAGTGTAAAATCAATCTGTTCTGTTTGTATGACATAAACAACAAGCAGTTTCACAGGAATGAGCCAAACCATATGTGAAGGTGTTTAAGAAAGCACAACAGGGAATACACTGTGCAAAGAAGCATCTGCATTTATTTCAATGTCAAATCACTTGTGTGTTATAAAAAGGGGAAGTTTATTGTTTTATTAAAAACAATGTTGCTACGCTGCAGTGCTTACAATTAACTCTTGCTTTCCCTCAAGCTCTCAAATTTGTTTGCCCAGTGAGGAAAGCAGATTGAACAAAACCATTTTGGGGTTGGTTTTTTTGGTTGTTTTTTTTTTTTTCAGATCTCATTTCAAAGTCCATTTTAAAACAAGCTTTATATTCTGACAAAGGATTTACTGTACAATCTATTTACTCCAGATAATATAGGAGTACATGCACAACTGCATTTGTTATATCTGAGTTTGTTACTATTGTTGTTAAAAGACCACACCTCATAGGCACTGTAGTCCTGAGGAAAATGCCTCCTCAGTCCCAAAGCATGTGTTAAAATATTGTTGGCTTCATCACAGAAATGTATAGAAGAATTAGAGCTGTCTTGTAGTTTTAACTACAAAGAATACAGTTATTTAGTTATATCAAAAAATGGGGAAGGGAAATATTATTAACGGAAACATCAGAATGATTGGCCTAAATGAGCGCTGAACAAAGTGCAGACCTGTGGCCACATACATGCCCAAGGCTGTTTCTTTGGGCCTTGCCACACAACACAAGCCACTTCAAGATGAGGGCAAAAAGTCTGTGAAAGTACAGGAATAAAATAATACTCAACTAGTGTAATATTGCTGAAGTACTTTAGCATTTTGACTATAACTCCTGAATAATAATTGTAAAAGACTCAGAAGAAATGGGTAAAAATCCCTTTCTGAAACATGAGACTGGATGTAACACATGATCAGTGGGAGTGAGAGGGAGGGGAAGAAACCCAGAATATTTCAAGAAAGAGACCAGATGCAACCTGTGTATACGCAGGTACAATCAAAACAAAAAGAAATGGAAACTTCTTTCTCATCTGGAAGTACCCTCAGTTACAGCAATATGTTTCCACTTTAACTTCTATGGTTCTATCCCAAGATGTCCTGGGGTTTGAAGTTTGGGGAGGCACAAGAAGTGTTTTTGCTAGAGATTTCTAAATGACCCTTAGCAGTTAAGTGCAATCATGGTCATATAATCCTATAGTGTAAAGGGATTCCTTGGTGCTTTCTGCACCGGCATTTGGGACGTCCGGAGGACGTCCCATTTTAAAAAAGGGGCGTCTCTTTTAGACGCCCCTGGGCCTAGTACGGACTCTGTCCGTACAAGATGGCGCCGGCCCTTCTACATGGCCGGCGCCATCTTTGCGTATTGGATGCTGAGCGTCCGTACGCGTCGCGTCCCTTGTGACGTAGCGAGTGCGCCCCTGGCGCCTCACTACGTCGCAAACGCGACGGAAAAAGAAGCTCCATTTTGGAGCTTCTTTTTCAGTCCACAGGGGAGCCGCGCCGTGTGGAGGCTCCGGCTCCCCCATGGACTAGCCGGCGGCGGACTGTACCCCGCCCTTGTCTTCTCCAAGCCACCCTTTTCCTGGATAATGAAATGTGTTAATGGAATCAATGGGATTTACGTGTGTTGACACCATTCGGCAATTGATTCACTAGGTTTACAGAGATCAGCAATTGGATTATGCCATTTTATTTTACTAAGAGTTTTCTGCTGTAATTGTCCCAAATATGTTGTGGGTACAAAAAAAAGTACTCTAGAAATGAAATTCATATATCCTGGCTTATAATTTTATCAAGTAAATCAGGCATCTCATATGGTAAGAACAAGTGCAGACCCACACGGTGGTGATGGTGACAAAAAAAAAATACAGTAAGGATTGTGAAGCTATTCGAACAGTGATTTCTGTGGAACTCCAGGGACCTTTTACACTATAGTAGTAGTGTATATAGTATGTTGTAGTAATATGATTCCACTTTAACTACCACACTAACCTCCTATGTAATCCTCAATTTGTAGTTTGGTGAGCCACTGCAATTCTGTGGCTGACAACTTCAAATGCCTCTCTCTAAACTACAGATCTGGGATGCCGTGGGATGGAACCACAGCAGTTAAAATGGAATCATGATCCTATAATAGTGTAGTGTGAAAGGACCACTGGAAGATGTCGAGACACAAATTTATGTACTACACTACAGCATTGTGCAGGTTTAAGCAATGTGTGGCCCTTCATATTGTATTGAACTGAAAATCCTGACATGTCTCACCATTGGGTATTCTAGTAAAGGCTGATGGAAGCAGAAGCACAACTTCTGCAGGGTACATATTCCACACCCAGCTCTATTGCAATATGACTGCAATCCACACATTATGTTTTGAATTTAAAGCAACTGTTCTACATTTATTTATTTATTATTTTTGTTTTACTATCTGGATCAGCAGGGAACTCCTCATGAATAGGTCACATGGGATGCATGTACACTGTAGAAATAATGCAGTTTGATATCACTTTAACTGCCATGGTTCCAACCTACCAAATCCTGGGGTTTGTAGTTTTGTGAGGCACCGGGACTCTTTGGCAGAGAAGGGAATTAACCTTGCAAAACTATAAATCCCAAGATTCCATATGATGGAGCTACAGCATATTTCCTTAATGGAAGTTCTTCCTGTATGCATGACATGTCCCTGAAAAGAGTGGATGATATAAATGACTTCAGTATCATCCCTGTGGATTCAACATTCTTTTTAAAATGAGGAATTAGAATGTTATCTACTTGATTCTATGCACATTATGACAATACATGCTATATTAGTATGGAGACACATTAAAAGCAATAAGGGCATGTTTCTGGAAACTGCTACTATCTTGCTCTGTGTGTGTGTGTGTGTGTATATGTGTATTACAAGGCAAAGATAAAGAGGCGCCAGGATACTGAAAAAGCCCAAGCTATTTTCAAGGCGACTGTTAGCTGATAATTAATACAGTACATGTATAACTTTGAAGATGGCTGGTAGTACAGTATTTTATGATAAATAGACTTTATAGGGTTTTTTTAAAAGCTGAATTTTGTAAAAAGGCTACCCCAATAAATGATTTACCAGCTCCAGTAAAAGATCAAGGAAATTGCTCTGATTGCATCTTAGAGTATCTGAAACTCTGATGTTTATGGAAACCAAAAAAGCCCCCAGACCTAAAGCCCCATTAATTCTTTCTTTTTTGTCCCTAATCATCTAACATAATATATTTTAAAGGAATGAAGCCTAAGAGACAAGTCTAGGATCAGAAAAAAAGATCAGCTCTACTGAGACAAAGTTGAAAGAAAGTCAAGAGACACAGAAATGAAGAAGGTAAATAACAGAAGGCTTAGCAACCTCCATGAATCTGCCTGGCTTCCTCTTGAAGTTTTGTCCTACAACTCCCATCAGCTACAGACAACATAGTCAATATACAGTTCATAGTCAGTCAGGGAAGAGGAGACCTATAGGGTAAGATATGAGAAACACATTAGGAAATATTGCCCTAGGGCTCCTGGCCCTGACACCCGGCTTTGTCAGGAATTTGTCTGTCTCAACCAGTATTATCTACTCTAACTCACAGCAGCTCTTCAGAGTCTCATGCAAAGGATCCTTTTCTATTGCCTTTAAGTGTATCTCCACAACACACTCTCAGTAGCATGATAGCACTTTAACTGCTGTAGCTCTATCCTGTATAAACCTTCCACTGGGTTTACACCAGATTGTGGTGGGATACCTAGAATTTTCTCCTAGAGAGTTGTAATGTTGTAGTTAAAGGGAGTGGTCAGAGTTCTCTGGAAGAGAAATTTAAGTATGTCACCAATCTACAAATCCCAGGGTTCCACAGGAATAGCAACTAAACTGGTAGCAAACTGTTACAACTTGGTAGTACAGATACACTCTTTTTTAACTGGAGATGTTAGGAACTGGATCTTTTAAAATGTTTGCATATTTGGTATGTGCCTTGCTATTGAACTCTATGGTTCCAAATCCATAAATGTAAAGATTTCTGTTCCACTGCAACTCAGGAGGCAATACATTGTTGTTTTCATTGTTGATCTCAAAGAAAGCAATGAGTATTTTTTGTTTTTTTCCTGCTGCAAGAAAACTCTGCCGTTTGTGAAGACGATTTGCAATTCAGGACTTATATTACATAAAACTTGCATGTGTTTCATTTTCTGTTCAGGAAACATCATTTTTACCCAGGAAATTCTATTTAGTATTATTTTCTGATTTGAAAATGCTGTGGTTGGGGACTACTGCACAAAATTCACACGTGGGTTCTCTGTGGAGGAAAAAAATTCAAACATGAAATTTTCTGTACAAAAAATATTCTGCACAAGACATCTTTTTTTTTCTGTATAAAAAAGTGTGAATTTTGTGCAGAATAAGTCCTGACTTGTAAAGATTCTCACTGATCCAGTTCCTTTTGAGAAACACTTCCAATTCTTCTTGAGTCAACCATTTTTAAAAAATATTTTCAAAAACTCTACCCATCCTGTTCTGCAATATGTCTAGAACCAGCAAATATCTGCTCCACAAACAAGAGCTCCTATTGACTATGAAATGAGAAAACTCAGCCAAGGTAGAGTGTAAGTAGGAGCACTAACTAGTATTACCCACTTTTGTATTACCGTACTCATCTGGACCACTGGTGAATCAAAAGTCAGCAGACCAGCTATGGACCCTGGTGGGTTGGGAAAAATAAAGCCTGTCTGAGAAAATGTATAATGGTTATCAACATCTTCATTGCCATTGTCATCACCATCACCACCACCATCGTGTTACATAACCATTGGTCCTTCTCATTGTTAAACTTCTGTTTTGTCACTTATGAATGTTCAGAGTAAAAGCCTTAATTGTGATCTTCTGTGAACCACAAAGCACCAGTGAGAATTGTTAAAAACCATAACTTCCAAAGCAAGCATGTACCTCATGCCTAGTTAGAAAGGGAGAAAACTGGACCGGGGTACCATTTTTTACATTTCAGTCACTTCTACTTTGAAAATTGTATATACACTCACACTATATACACAAACACTATCTGTCTATCCATGCACTATACACACACACACACTTATGCAGGAAATGGCATCACATATTCCACTGTGGTCCTTCTTCCCTTTTAAAATCTAGGCAATGCTGATTGTCAGAGCTTTGCCTGTATTTTGACATTGTATTAGATGGAACAAGCACTTCTGGGTCAGGAGGAAGGAGAGAGAGGAAGAGGCTGCATCTAACTGAAAACCCCAAGGCAATGCTGCGGAGGCTGAATATAAAATTAGGATTTGGCAAGAATATTGTGGCTAGAACTGCTACTCTCGCAGCTACTCTTTTCAAAGAAGCGCCTGGGGCTCTTTAATAACCACAAATGGCCAGGAACTCATTTTTATGGCTTATTCAAACGGCATCACTTCCAGCAACAGAAGAAATGAAATGTATTTTCTGATTTTAGAAATGATGAAGAGCCCTGGTACTAAATCACCACTTGTTTCAACTGTCATGTTCCCTTAGATAATGTTGCCACTCTTTTTTGCCCTCCCAAATACATTTTACATACTCCTTCTACATGAGTAAAGCAAAAACCAATTCTGAAATACAGATTTGCTCACCGTACAGAGATTCTGTGTTTCTCCAACTCTTCCAGATAAGTTGGTTTATGTAAACCTGTTTCGCCAGCCCCTTGCCTGATTCCAGGACTTCTTTGTTCATGCATACGCTTTGGATTGTTCTGATTCTTCTAAAGACAACCATAAGGAATATAAGAGATCATAAATAGGGAAGATGTATTATAAAACATACAATGCATGGTTTTTATTTTACCGTTTCTATTTTGATTCTTTTCAGAATGAATATATGCATTTAAAAATACTGTATATACTCATATATAAAAATACTGTATATACTCATATATAAGATTGAACCAAAAAAAAAAAAAAGAGTTGACTTATCCACAGGTCAATGTAATTAGTGTACTTTAACTCTTATAAAAATAGGACCCACCCCTGGTGAAAAGCAAGAATGTAATCTGTTCTAGAAGAATCCATCCAGCCTTTTGTGTAAGCACAAACAGATATGCCTACTGAAATTTTGCAAGTTCTTTGGCATAGTTTTCCTTCGCTTCATTCTTTAGTTCCTTTGTTATATGCCCCTAATTTTTACTCTTGACTGATCCATAGGTGATATCAAAATCCATGATTTTGGCCTCCAAACTTGCCCTCGACTTACACACGAGGCTGACTTATAGTTAAGTATATACAGTAGTCCTGTAAACTCTGCAATGAAGCTTCCAGGTTTTAAATGACAACTCCTAAAGAAATGTTGTTACAACTGACTCACACATTTTACATTTGGTCCTTTATAGTGTACCCAATTTAGCAATGTTTCATTGGTCTTGAGACAGACCAAACCAACAGGTAGTATGACCCTGATTATTTTAGATTAACAAAGGGATAACTTTGGATGCAGATACAATGGACCCTAAATAAGTAAGTGTTCTTCTTGTTTTCTGTTACACAGGCAACTTGGACACAAAATAATGGATTTAAGAACAGGAAAAGAGATTCCACCGAAACAATAGGAAGAACTTCCTGACAGTAAGAGCTGTTTGACAATGGGATATACTCCCTTGGAGTATGATGCAGTCTCCTTCTTTGGAGGTTTCTAAGCAAAGGCTAGATGGACACCTGTTGAGAGTGCTTCAGTTGCATGGAAGGGGCTTGCACTCAACTGCTCTTATGGGTTCTTCCAACTGTATGGTTATATGATTCTTGTTTCAGATATTTTATAAACTTAGTAGTGCACAGTTAGATATTTTATTGTAATGTAGATAGTAGGGTAAGCAGTAGGGAGGAAACCATTCTTTCTCTTGCATACTTTAAGCTTTTTCAACTTCAGTTCTGTGACTACTGGAGAAATGACTAAAGGAGTAGCCTCAGCCTCCTTTAGCCAGATCTAATAATTATTAATATTTTTTCCAGCCTTGAATAGGATTTGGTAATCTTAAATAGTTCACCTGACCAAGTACAGTACTTATTTTTCTACATAAATATTTTCCCCATAAAGCTAACTACTTTCAGTCTGTTTCGGCACACATAAAATTTTAAGAGCAAGACTGCCTGCCAGAGAAGACTCCCATGGGGCTCCTGTGTTGGCCTACACCTGTCTTTTTCAAAAGTACACACTTGCCACTTCATTGGCTGACAGCACACTGACAACATGGGCAGAGCAAAGAACCTACCCAAATCGTGCTATGGGATGCTGCAAGGATTTGTCTTGTCCTCTCATATACATAAATCTGCTGAATGGTTTAGGATGAGAGGTCATCAGTTTAGAAGTGTAGCTTATGGTGGGACAAAATGAAAGCATTGCCCCCAAATAAAAATTCTCCATTACCATGAATTTTGTCTTTGGTCCCCAAATGTCTAGCATTGAAGTAATTTAAGTCTTCCATTGAGCATTTAGAAATACAGTTTAGGCATCCAAAGAAAAGGGGCAGGCAAAGTTACCAAGAGAAAGTCAACACAGCAGACCTTTCCATTTACCCAGACCTTTGAGTGTCAACTGCCTGCTCCAGAAGGTGTTTAATGGTGGGGTAGGGTGTTGTATTTTTATTGTCTTTATTATATTTTAACTGCCTTTAAAAAAAACTGTATTAATTGCATTTTTTTAATGTTAGAGGGGTCCTAAAGGACCCTAAGAGACCATGTGCCCATTGTTTTCATGAATCTGAGACCTGGTATCAATAATCAAGTTGGGGGTAATTCAACACTCAAACCACTAAACCATGCTGGCTCTGCAACCTGTTGGGATTTTTCTTCCAGATATCCCCATCATCTGATGTAAATTGGATGTCAACAAGAGAACCTTCTTGGGTTTTGTAACCTCAGCTTTGGAATTCTCTGCAGAGAGCCTCCCTGAGATATCTCTCAGATGCCCAGTGAAGACTGTTCAGGCACAATTTTTTAGACTTATAGATGAGTGTATGTATATGTGTGTGTGTGTGTGTGTGTGTGTGTGTGTGCAGCATGTTGTGTTTAAGCATTGGACCATGACTCTAGGGGTGGGGACCAGGGCTCAAATTCCAATTCAGCCAGAGAAACCCACTGGGTGACCTTAAGCAACTCACACTCTCTCAGTCTCAGAGGATGGCAATGGGAAAACCCCTCTAAAGAAAGTTGTCAAGAAAATCCCATAAGATTGCATTAAGGTCACCATAAGTTGGAAATGACTTGAAGGCACACAACAAATACCAAAATACAATTTAAAGGACAATCCCATAGACTTAAAAGACCACATAAATAACAGATTGAACTTCTATTGTGAATAGACCATGAACCAAAAGAACTCAGGGCCAAAACCAGAGCCATATCAAAGAAGAATAATTAAAGATGTTGGACCTGCAGGCAGGATACAACATGGCAACCTGCCTGCAGATCAGCCCTGTTTCCACCGCTGGTACCTACCTGATTCAGTATGACAAAAGGCAGGTCTTCAGATACTTATTTGTTGTGGTATGTAAAGGCAAAAACAGAGATCATCCAATATAAATGCCTAAGCTGACAGGACAGAAATCAATGCATTTGAAATGTGGTACTGGAAGATGCTGGGAATGGTTGAGGGTGGAAGAAATAGAGGAAGACCACACACCAGATGGCTGGACTCAATTAGGGAGGTCAAGGGCATGAGTCTACAGGACTTGAACAGAGCAGTGGAGGACAGGGAGTCTTGGAGATGTCTTGTCCACAGGGTCACCATGAGATGAGGTCACCTTGAGGGCAGTTAATAGCAACAACAAACTGGATGATTGCTCTATGGATACTACAGTCTACCAAACTGACAAATACGGAAGAGGCGGGATATAAATATATTATTATTATTATTATTATTATTATTATTATTATTATTATTATTATTTCTAACAGAAAATCAGGCCTGAACTCTCACTAGAAGCCAAAATGGCTAAATGGTGGTCATGGTACTTTGGGCATAATATGAAACAGCCTGACTCATTCTAACGGATGATATTATTCAGCAAAGTTTGAAGGCACTAGAAAAGAGGAAGACCACATTACTGATGGACTGACTCAATAAAAGAAGCCATGTTTCAGAGTTTGCCAAATCTGTTGATGACAAGCTCTCTTGGAGGTCTCTCCTCCATAAAGTCCCTGTCAAGTCGAAGATGACTTGACAGCAAATAACAGCAACAAAGAGGCCTTATGATTTCAAATCACGTCGCATATGCAAAGTGCTGACACACTAAGTTAAGTATGAATCAGAATTATACTGTTCAAGATGCAAAAAAAGGCTTTAAATGGATTATGCATGAACTTCATTGGGCCATGTTTGATCATGCACATGACTCAAACCAGATCTTAAGTCAAAGGCATGTGGGTGTGGCTCCAGGAAGCATTTACTTTCTCACAATGATCACATGAGCATAAGTACTTTGTGCCCTTTAATAACAAGATGTTAATAACTTAATTACATGCAGCCCAGTGCTCTGAACAACATCAAATAAGATGTCACTGCTTTGCTTTTTAGGCCAACAAAACATCAGAAGACCAGAAACAGAAGTAATTTAAGCAGAGGCATGAAATAGCACTGAACATCAGGCATTTTCAAATGCAACCTTTTACTCTTTCCTGAAACAAAGACACTTTAGTTTTCTAGTTTTTATTTGAAAAAAAGACAGTGAGCATGACTCAGACAAAAGAAGGTGTACTTAAATCCCTTGAACAGCACTTAAATACTTAAGAGGGTTGCAATCCTATACCTGCTAACCCAAGATCAAGCCTCTTGGAACTGGGTGAAATCTACTTCTGAGTAGACATGTATAGGTTCATCTGTTAGGGTATGTTTGTGTGTGTGTTTTCTGTCTCCAAATGTTTGAAGTTCCACTATTAACAATCACAACTGAATATAAAATTACAAAGACCACCAATTACTAGGAAGCTGTTTCGCTTAATAACATGATAGTATAATATTGCTGTTCTCATTAACTGCCCTCGACATCCCCATCCTCCACTGCTCTGCTTAGGTCCTGCAAATTCAGGTTTGTGACCTTCCTGATTGAGTCCATCAATCTGGCATATGGTCTTCCTCTTTTTTCCTACTGCATCTACCTTTCCTAGCATTATTGTCTTTTCTAATGAGTCATGACTTCTCATGATGTAGCCAAAATACAACAGCCTCAATTTAATAATCTTGGCTTCCAAGAAGAGTTTAGCCTTGATCTGTTCAAAGGCCCATTTGTCTGTCTTTTCGGTTTTCAGCAATATCTTCAGCACTCTTCTCCAGCACCACCACACCTCAAATGAATTTATTTTCATCTTATCCATTTTCTTCACTGTCCAGCTCTTGCCTTCATACATGGTGATGGGGAATACAATGGCCGGGACCATTCTAATATTTGTGCTCATCTGTTTAGCTTTACTCTTTAAGATCTTGTCTAGTTCTTTCTAGCTGCCCTTCCCATTCCTAGTCTTCTTAATTCCTCACTGCAGTCTCCATTCTAATTAATGTTTGATCCAAGGGTGCAAGAAATCTTTAACTATTTCCATTTCCTCATTGTCTAGGTTGAATTTATGTAGCTTCTCTATGGTCATTATTTTTGTTTTCTTTATGTTCAGCAGCAAGCCTGCCTTTGCACTTTCTTCTTTGTCTTTGCCTAGTAATTAAGTCTGTGATGTTTTCTGCTAGAAGTATGGTGTCATCTGCATATCTTAGATTGTTGATGTTCCTTCATCCTATCTTCACTCATCCTTCCTTTGATTCTAAACTTGCTCATTTGTTTTTTTCATACAAGTTGAATAAGCAGGGTGATAAAATACAGCCTTTTCTGACCCCTTTGCCAATTGGGAACCATTCTGTTTCTCCATATTTTCTATATAATATTACTCATATTAAATATTATTGACATAGAATATAAATAACGTAAGAATATATATATATACCTTTATTAATATGAGAAATGGGAGGCATTACAAGAACTGGAATGGCATATAATCAATAATGTAGTCTCTTCCATGTCAAACATGGTTTCTGTGTGCTTCCCTACATAGAACTTTGGTAATTTAAGAGTTTCAGGATGAATATACACTGGCCAGAATACTCCAGGTTGCTTCCAGGGCATTCTGACCCCAAAGCTGCTCCAAATTCTCCCTTTTACATGAGAATCCTGGAATGATGGCAGACAGCTGTCTATGTGCATGTCCTGCTGTGCATCCTGGCACTGCTGCCACTGGTGTGAGTCACTCCATGTTAAGTCAAATGCAAGGTATGCATTATCAATCATATGTCTGGGCACCTTGATGTGAGCTTAGAAGGAGTGACCTGTGCCAGTGGTGGTGTTGCCCTTCAGCACAGTGGGAATCACATGTAGGCAGCTTCTCAGTGTCACTTTGGAATGCTCTGCATTTTCCTGGAAAATGCAATGGTGAGTTATTTTAAACTGGGTTAAGGTAGGGATGGTCTGGATTCAGTGAAGAACTGCCCCTCCCTTATGAAGACAGTCTGCGATAAAGTCAGGGCTTTGCCCCTGTGTCATTAAGACAGGTTATGGTAATGATGGGTGTAGGGGACCAGTTTAAATGGCCCTGTAGACATGCCCTCAGAATCGATTCCTGCCCTATAGAGAAGTTCATGACCACAACCAAAGCATTATTACAATTGCCTGATGCCTCAGGAACTGAGAAGAAAGCCGATTGACCAAGGAAACAATTGTACTGTGGCAGGGGAGCTAATAAATGAATAGGTTCATTTCCTTCATTAATCTTTTAAAGGTAGCCCCGCCCTAATAACAAAGTATTTTGTATGTGCCATTGGCTGATATAATTAGCTCAAATTTGTATTTTCATTAAAGACATATAATGCAGACAATGATTTTCAAAATTAATAAAAACTGGAGAGTTTTGAAAATATAAGTAATTGTATTTGGAATCAGACAGTGGTAGACCATTATCCAAGGCAGGGTGGTGGTGGACTTCATCCTCTCACTGATGGGTGAGATATCTTTCAATCTCACTATCAGCCACTAGTAGAATGAGATATGATGTTGCAAATATACTATTTTTATGGTTCTTTTTTCTTTTTTTCTTTTTTGTCTACAGAAAAACACTAATGTGATTCTTTGTTGTGTCATGACTTTCAGACCTAAACCATATTCTGAAGGAAGCAAGTAGAAACAGAAGTGGGAAGGGTCATTAAACCATAAAAGCTAAGAAAAATCAGCAAGGAAAACAACTCTTCAGTTACAACTTCAAAAATTGGCAGGTAAGTTATAAAGAGGTTTATTTAGCTTAAGTCTTTGGTGGTGCAGGAAGAAGGTGCTCACTTAGCCATAAAACATTTTATTGGCATTGCTGAGTTCACAAAACATCAGCTGTTCTCTTCCACCCTGCCAAATGCATAAAAACCTCCCCCAGAAATGGTGCTTTTCTGGAATAATTACAATAACACAAGAAAATGGCAGAATAATTTTTTAATTATTGAAAAAAGAAGTTCTACATTAATCCTTACTTTGCAATGTCTGCCATGGGTTTCCTTCACTGGGAGCATATAATAGTATTTGTCAGGATCGCCAGAGTTGTTTGCATAAGGCTCATTTCCTAAGCACAAAAGGTGAAAAAATACCATTAAAACAATGACTCTAAACATGCTTGTTTAAATAATCATGTCTGAAAGTTTTAAATAATTTAGGATTTATATTCTTTGCCTCAAGAATAATGTCTGCTCTGCTCTAGACATCATGAACTAGCTTAGAAAGGTCACTAACTGAGACTCATAATCAAATAAATACAAAGAGGCACAGCATACTGTTGATGTCCAGGACCTGGGATGAGTTCAAGCAAACAGAGCATTTCCTCAGAATTATGTGCTTCCTTGCTTACTCTTTATTTGTCTTGTGTGGGAATGTGCAGTGCTTAACCAGTGTGTGGGATGAAATGGTGAGCAAAGGATCCAAATTTCAGCAGTAAAGCATATGCTTCTGTAGAGAGGTCACATTTCCCCCATCAATAGACCCCTTTGTTTCTTCTCTTCCATCCACTGTGGAAATGCAAAATTTGGTGTGACCAGAAGAAGTTACTTTCCTAAACTACAGCTGCCATAATCCCCCAGCTACGATGCCTGTGGGTTCTTGGGAGTTGTAGTCCCCAAACGTAAGTTTTCTGAGCTAGGGATTGAAAGAATATTCAAAGAATATTCAAAAAAATTGTTGAATTTTTTTTCACATGTCAACAAACCCTAATAAGAAGAATCCCCGACGGATGAAAATCTTCATAGTTTGCAACTCATTCTGCACAAAATTTATTCATATGCATAGCAAACAGAATTTTCTGCACAGCAATCAGCTTTTCCTAATTATTTTCTGAGAAGATGCTGCTTGCTTTGCAAAAAAAAAAAGAGGATGTTTTGTGCACAAAACAACACACATGCATAGCCTCTCTCCTTCCAGGCCCCTGTTATGTTGGAAGCAGGTAGATGAAACTAGGCCACATGGGTGAAACTAGGCATGACATTTCTGTCCTTACAGGCTTCAGTCTGCATAGAGAATGGCACTGACAGCAACAGTGAGTCAATGGTGGTGGTGGTGATGGTGGTTCCACAGCAATGGACAGGCAGTTGAATACCCAGAATAGGACAGGGATGACTCATTGTATGCTGCTCATGCATTTGCACCTCAGTTTCTTTCTTCTCCTCCCACTTTCCCCCCTTGTTCTCATCTTACCTCATTGGCTACAATCTGACTCCAAGGTCTAAATGTAGGTTGTATCCATTAATTCACCTGGGGGAGAGAAGGATGGGCAAACTCTTGACCTTCCCAGCAGGACCAGGCAAAAGCAAACAGTTGCAATCTCTCCTAATTTGCGGGCTCTTTCACATTAATAACTTTTGCCATGGTAACCACTCTCTGGTATTCTTTGGCCACAGATATCCCAGGTTCCATATTCTATGAAATTTTGGAGGGTATGAAAAGATCAGGTGTTGGAAAGAATACTGTTTCTTCCTCTTTATTCTTCCTGGTTTTAAAAGCAGTGCACTCCTTAACATACCCCATCAGCAGTGGCAACTGTATGGTGTGAAAGTCAGAAAGGTCTCCACTCCTTCACCTGTATCTCTGTGTCACCATTTTCTAAAACTTGTTTCCCTCCTAAAAAAGCATGACTTGTGCTCCTGCCTCTCCAGTGCAAGAACACATATAATCCATCAAGCTAGCAAGGAAAGAAGCATTGGATTGTCTGAATCAAAACCTGGAGATAAAAACAAATTAAATGCTGCTGCTTAATAATTTTCATGTGGGTTGCTGTGCTTTAATTTGTGGAGATTTCTCAGCGCTTGTATTCTTTCCTTTATTTTCTGTATCACTGAGCTCATTACTTTTAACTCTAGATAGATTTCCTGGTAAAACGCAATGTAATTCTTCAGTGGCCATAAACAGTGAGAAGCTGCTTAAATTAAAGATCAATAAAAAAAATACAGGAAGAGAAAACGTGTCATAAATAAAATAAAGAGATGCCTGCAAAAGAAAAAAAAATGCTGTGCAATTAAACATGATGAAAATCTGAAATAAAATTAAGTTCAGTTGTAATACATTTCTCATTCCTTTTCTTCAAGAAAATTACCAAAGAAGTGGAAGGGATTTTTTTTTCTGCCTGTAATTTAAATGTTAAGCGGCCAGATGTGTGTCTCATGCTTGAAGAGTTGAAGCTTTGCATTATTTAGCATATTAAGATTCACAGAATTTAAAAAAGGCTTCCTTTACTGCCTCGAGGTTCTAATTAAGTAAACCTTAGCTTGATACATTTAAAACTTGCAATACAAGAGATTTTGCTTCTTTCTTGGATTTTTTTCCTTTTTTGTTCTTTCTCTACCACATCAATATAAGAAATATGGAAAATACTTAACATGCGATAATTTTTCTTTTGCTTGAGGAATTAAACCTATCTATTACTTTAAGAAGTTTTTAATAGGGCCAGCAATCAGGAAGACATCTAATGGCACCAGACTACTTTTCAAAAATCTAATCGTAGGGGTTTTTCATAGTTAGTAGACAGGAAATGTGACTTATAAAATTCTTTGTAAAATTTTTCTCCGAGAAAAGAATGGGAAGTGCAGCTTTCTTTGCTAAACAGCTCTTGCTCTCGCTCTCTTATAACATTTTATAATTGACCACAAAATGCTATAAAGTGCTAATTAGAAGCCCTATCAACTATGAGATGATGGAAAGACCAGAACAGCTGCACTACAAATTGTAATTAAAATGAAAATCTCACTGACAAGTCTAGAGACAATTATAAACTATACTCAAGCACAGATATCTCTGCCTTCTTATAAAAGTACAAAAATAGAGTATTTCCCACTTTGTTGTAACTGTTTTACTAAAGCATGCTCAAGATCATTGCATTCTTTCACATCTTAATCCCATTGATTTTGCAAGGTTAAAAGATGATTTCAAATGACTCTAAAATAGTAAATGCCATATTACTCCTAAATACTAAGGGGGTGTGATCCTCCTAAATTTCAGACTGCAAGTGTAGTATTGTCTTTGGGTGTAGCCAAACTCAAAATTAAAGCAGTTTGACACTATTTTAACTTCCATGATTTATCCTACTGAATCTTGAGATATGTAGTTTGGTGAAGTATTCAGCCTGGCCTGTCAGAGAGTTCTAGTGCCTCACAAATTCCAGGATTCTATAAGGCCCTTTCCAGAAGGGCCTTTTAGTACGTACTGTGTACGTACTAGGGTTGCCTGGGGGCATCTCTTCCAGACGCCCCCAACCCTAGTACATACACAGTACGTACAAAATGGTGGCGCCTATTCTACATGGGCGCCGCCATTTTGATGTCATGACCACGCCGCCTCCAAATGGGGCATCGCGAACGTGACATCCTGGCGCTGCAGAAACGGAGCTCCTTCCTTCATTTGTGTTGCTGGCGCAGCCTTTACATGAGCAGCCCCTTTCTCTTTTCCCCGCCACTGTCAAGGTGTCCTTAGGGCTTGAAGCCCCAAGGACACCCCCTTTCCAGGCCCCAGGAAGTGGCCTTTTGCTGTTTTCTGTGGCCTGGAAAAGTGGCAGATCAGGGCCTCGGGGCTGCCACTGTGGTAGCTGAGGCCCCGATCTGTCGGGGAAAGGGGTGGGTACAGGCCACCCCAAAGGGGCAGTCTGTAACATGCCTAAAACAGAGTCATGGAAGTTATAGTGGTGTCAAACTACTTTAATTATACAGTGTGGCTACACCATTCTTCATAGTGTCTAATTTTTTACCTGTCGGATGTTTCTGATGTCCTTGAAACTTAAAACATGCAATTTCATAACTGCATTCTGTGAAAAGTTTTACAATACTGTGAAAACAGTATCTAGGTCCAGCCTTATCTCCCCAAATTACTGTTGGCTTTGTCCTGTGAAAACCTGAGTCTGTACAGTGATGTGGTCCTGAAAGTACCTAGGATAAGCTTTTGCTGGGGGCAACCAGCACATAATTCTGAAGGTACATGATTGTGCTCATGATTACAATCCTAGTTCACAATGGTATATGCTGGCTGTTGGTTCCAGGACATGGATATCAATATCCATGGATGCTCAAGTCCCATTACATACAGTGGCAAAGTAAATTGGTGTCCCTTATATAAAATGGCAAAATTAAGCTTTGCTTTTTGGAATATATATATATATATATATATATATATATATATAGTTTGCCTTTTGGAATATAATACACACACACACACACAAAAACAACAAATCTTCATGTGTGTGCATGCATGCATGTATCTCCAAGCTGCAAATGGTTGAATCCATCAATACAGAATTCATGGGTATGGAGGGCCAATTATATTAATGAAATTAATTACTCTTGGGTCTCCACAGAATGTCTGGTGAACTGATTATATCTGCTTACTGAGATGTATTCTCCTCTAGGTTGTAAGATATGTAAAATAAAATGAACTCTTAACTAGCTTCTTTGGCTAGCTCTGAATAGATACAATGGTGCTGCAAAAGAAAAGATTTTTCCACCATAATCACACACATAGGAATGGATGAGAATTTTGTTTTTATTGGTTTTATGATAAAAAAAACTTACAAAATTGCAAATTTCATCTTAAAAGTGAAGGGAAGAATTTGAGATTAGAAGGAATTGAGCCATTAGTTCTTCAGAATTTTATATTCAACCATGCTGTGATGCTAATCTAGTGGTGCCACTTCTTTTTTCCTCACAAGCTCCTAATCTTGTCCTTTTTTTTTTTTTTTTGATAGCAGCAAGGGATCACATGATCCTCTTCATATGCCATTCAATAGCTTTACCTACAGAATTTGGCCAGAGCAGGTAGATTGGAATTTTCTTTGGCTCCTTTTTGGCAAACCTTATTCACATTCTAAAATTTCTTCACAGAATCAACAAGGGTTTTTTTTTTAATCCAAATGTTTGAAAAAGTGAAACTGACAGCTTTCTCATCCTTTCCCTTCTCCTTTTTCCAGGAGTCTAATAAAAGTACATATTACCTATCCAAATCCAATACCCTATCCATAAGCAAGGGTACCTTTGTTTGTAGAATTAAGCATCAATACTCTTTTGCTTCAACAATGTCACTGATCTCTTTGAAACATTGCCTATAAGGAATTATCGATGAGAGAAGCTTCCAGGGTTTTACCAGGTAATTATATGTACATCCCATATATATTGCAGGTACAAAGAGACAAGCTGCATGCCAGAAGCCATGGCTCCACTGAAGTTGTATGTAATGGGAAGTGATATAAAAGAAAGCCTGCTGTATTTTCACAGCATTTGCTCCGTAAGTCAACTACTGAGCATAAATGTCATCTCTCCTAGGACCTTTCCAGGTGATATAACTACACAATTTTCTTTTATTCCTGTATGCACTCTAACACCAGTCCAGTGCCACTAATTGTATATTCTAGGCCTGTGCAATGTGTGGTGCAGAAAGTCAAATACACAGTCTTCCCCAGCCAGGGAAGGGTGCCTATTGGAGGCTTGATAAATCTCCCAGTTTTGTGATTTGTTTGTTTGTTTCACCACCAGCCTGAGTAGACACAAAAAGTGATGGAATAGTGCACTGAGCTTTGCGGGCATGGTTGTGCAGTCCTGTGTTAAACAAAACCTTTATTAAAAAGGGTGTTTGGGAATCTTATTACACCCCACTAAGAATGTGATTCTATGGAGATATTGTCTTTGCATGTAAGGATTATTAATTACTGTATTCTGTTTTTAACAGGTATTCTGAATATCCTGAAGTATTTGAGGAAGTTGTTCTGAATAGAAATAAAAATGGGTTGTGTGTGCAAAAGGAGGGTTTTGTGAGGGGGACACTATTTTTACAACCTTTCCTCCACCAAAAACAAACAAACCCACACATGTATTTCCCCACAGAATAATTTACTGAAACAATATGAGATATGCGGATATCGGGTGAAAATACAAAAGTTCTCACCTCTGTGTCATTTTTAACAATCAGGTTTCCCAACTGTTGGGGCGGCCATTTTGGGCCAAGAAATAATAATTGCAAATATTTTTGCATTCCCATATATTCTTGCTCTTTGGCTCATAAAGAGACGTGTTCCACACAAAATTTCATCCGTCAATAAAAAGGTAGTTAAAAACATGTGGGGTGCTCCCAGACTTTGCAAGTTTGCAACTCCCTCCCTAGGGAGGCTAGGGTGCCTCCTCCTTGTTCACCCTTCTTTAGCAAGTAAAAGATTGCTCTATCATAAGGCTGGAATGAGCTTTGGACCATGTGCTATTTTGTTTTGTTGACAGCCAAGATGGAGTTGTAATTGCTCTTCCAATCAAACTCAAATAGAGGAAACAGAAAGTTTATGACTGCTGTTCCCTGGGATTTGTTTGGGTTAGATAAATTGGAGTGGTGGAGAGGAACAGTATTATCAATACAATGGAGTGAAATTATGTGGTGTACCTTCAGTTCTGAGAAAATAATTAGCAGTCAGAAAAGAAGGTATCATTTCTTTTATATACTGTAATCATAAATGGAAGATAAAAGACACCTGTGATGAAAACATTAGATTCTGTGATGAAGAGCCCTGTGAAATACACTGTGTTCACACATTTATTTGTGTATTGTTTTGCTCAACAGCTATTACACAAATGTCTAGAAATGCATCTGAAAAAAAATTGTGATGGTGCTGACGATGGTGCTGGTGTGCTTTCGAGTATTTTTTGACTTATGTTGAGTCTAAAGCAAACCTATCATGTTTTTTTCTTGGCAAGATTTGTCCAGAGGAGTTTGCCTTTGCCTTCCTTTGAGGCTGAAAGAGTGTAACTTGCTCAAGGTGACCCAGTGGGTTTCCATGGCCAAGCGGGAATTCAAACCCTGCTCTCCAGAAACATAATTCAATGCTCAAACCACTATAAATGCTAAGAAAAACAAAAGATAAAATTTCAGCAGCGCAAGATTACAAAATAGTAAGAAATAGTAAGAAAAGGGCACTTAAACACCAACCATCTCAGTTAAGCTTATGAGAACAAATATTTTATATACCTAAAAGAATCATTTGTGAAAAAATCCAATATCCAAAATCCTTAGCATACTAACCCATTTTTTAAATGTAATCTTCCTACTTTCAGAGATGAGGTAAGATTAAGCTGAGGATCTGCCTTTTTACCTGTGGCATTTCAATTTTGGAAGCCTCTCCCCATGGAGGCCTACCTAGCATCACACCTGTTATAAAAGGAGAAAGACTTCTTTCTTTTATTAACACAAGGCTCTTATGGCTTCTGTGAGGTTTCCCCTCTTTTATTTCTTTAATTTATTCATTGTGTAAAAATCCTATTTAAAATATGAAAAAAAGAAATGAAACCAAGTTAATGAAAAAAACAGTAAACTAGCAGATAAATCCACATTTGTGCATTAAAAAGTGGTCAAATAGCCAAATATGTAATCATGTGAAGCTGATGTCTGTATATATTCTGATTTTCCCCTGCAGAAAGTTGCAACCATATTACCTGGGGTGGTGAATTTGCTGCAGTTTGTAGTCTGAACTTTAAAGAACTGAGCTAAGATCTTAAACCCAACACCCAAACGCAACCACAAACCTTTAAACTTTGAACTGAAATCTGGATTCACTAGTCAGCTGGCATAGAATCCACTAGCCACAACAGGACGTATTGTTCCATTTTCAAACTTTCAGCCCTTTGTGAAGTCAAAGGCTTTTTCGGGCTATGTGGCCATGTTCGAGAAGAGTTTATACCTGATGATGGAGAAACGCCAGGAATAAATTCTTATAGAACATGGCCACATAGCCCGAAAAACCCACAAAAAACTATTTCAACCGGGCTTTTAAAATGAATTCATTTAAATAAATAAAAACAAACAGTGGCCAACAGTAGGAAGAAAGCTGAGGGAAGTCTGGACCTGGGGAAAATGCCAAAAAGGCATAGGGTGTACAAATAAGATCCTGGGAGAATTCTTTTTCTAGACCATAACTTCCAATATCCCTCAGAATAGTAGCTATGGAAGGATCAAAGACTGTAGGCATGATAGCTGTGTGAAATCTCCATGTTCCATGTGTAGTGCACCCATATGCCCTACTTTGCAAAGCATGGTCTGCTGTCTGAAGGCTATTCAAAGGGCTGTCCAATCCAAGTTTGAAAAAGGTCCATTAGAAGAGAAGAGAAAGAAGTAAAAGCTTTGAAATCACCCATTATCTCCTGGATAGCAACTTGAACAGACCACAGAGCCTGCTGTCACACTGCAGGAATAAAAAAGTTTGATACAACTTGGACTTCCATGGCCCAGTGCTATGGAATTTGGGGATTTGTTGTTTGGTTGGCCCCAGAGCTGTCTGACAGAGAAGACTAAATATCTCACAAAAGTACAAGACCTAGACATTTATAGCATTGGACCATGGAAGTTAAAGTGGTGTCAAACTGCTTTATCTCTGCAGCGTGTATCCACCCCTAGTCATAGTCTTGCCCACCCTGATGAGATACAATATTTCTGTTTGAATTAAAATAATTATTTCTAAGTATGGTTCATGTATTTTCTGATTCATACCACAAAAAACTGTCCCAAAAACTTCAGAGCAAGACTAAACAAAATTCAGTGAAATCTGAAAATATATGACAAATTCAGATCTTAAACCACAGTTAGATTTAAATTAGAAATGGTAAATTGCGAAGAGTTAAGACATAATTCAAAACTATTGTAAACGCAGCACTAAAGGAAAATAAAGCATTCACACACTAAAAGCTCTTTCCTCTGCAAATGATGCATTGTCAACTGCCTTCTTTTAAAATTATTTTTTAAAGAAAGCTCTTTCAATTGACCACAGAAGGGAAACAGGAAGGAAAGGAGCCTAGCCTTACTTGTAAGAAAGTCCCACAACCTAGGAGGACAGTAACAAAGGCTTTTCTTGCATCCTCACCAGACATGCTTCTAAGGGTAGCAGAACCACAGAAAATCCCTCCTCAAAAACTTTTAAGAGAGATACATATGGTAAAATGTGTGCATGTGTGTGCTTTCAAGTTGCCTGTTGACTTATGGTGACCCTATGAATTTCATAGGGTTTCCTTAGACAGGGAATATTCAGAGGTAGTTTTGCCACTTCCTTGCACTTCAACATAGCCAACAGCACCTGGTATTCATTGGCAGTCTTCCATCCAAGTATTAACCTGAGCTGACCCTGCTTAGCTTTCAGATCAGACAGGATCTGATTTCTTTAGGGTATATGGTCCTTCAAATAGTGGCTTCAAATAGCTTGAATCTAAATTATATACATATAAATTAGCATATTTATGCAAGTGATTTGTGGCAATTCTTTCTTTCTTTGGTTTACTTTTTTCTCATTTTTCTTCCTTCTTTTTGCAATCCATAAATGGCCACCATAGCTATACCTCTGAATAATACATGTTAAGGGCAAACAATGAAAAAGGTAGTGTTACTGCTTCCATGCCCTGCTCACAGTCTGTCCAGAAACATATGGCTGGGGAATATGAAGTCTAAAGTGGCAATTCTTTGTCTTTTTTTTATAAATCATGCTCTGGCCTCTGGAAGTCCAAGACCCTTTCTCAATTCATTTGATCTTCAAAACCATATTAGTAGGAAAAAGTAATTTGGAAAGGAGACCTCTATTAGCAAGGGATGTTGCTAATAATACTGGTGCGAGGGAAAGCAGGCGGGGGACAAAATACCATCATCCATGAATATAAATAGCCAAATAAAATGCAAGGGATGTAAAAACGTCATAGAAACACCAGCCTTAATCTGATGTTGTCAGTACATTCTAGGCACACCTTGTAATTGCAAACACATTGGGCCTAGAAAAAACAGGGGCTTTAGAGACAGATGAGGCCTGTTCATACCTTTTCTGCAGCACTCTGTTTGATCCTTCACATTTGATTTAAATTTGTCTGCGGCTTCATCTGCCTAGTGAAATAATTGACAGATGATATCACTGAGGGTGCGGAGATGTGTGTTTTCCTAATCTAAATACATATGCAAAGCAAATCTATTTCCAAAGTGTTAGCAAATCATCCGGCGTGATAAAAGCTCTAACCTGCTGGAAACATTTCAAGAGCTGATCCTTTCTTTTCCTCTGAGTTTCTTTTGACACACACTGTTCCCAACCTCTCACAGCATTAAACTGCTTTCCCACTTCCTTTTCAACAGTGGGAATACTTCCCTTATGGGTGTCAGAATCTCTCACAGGGGTCAAAGTTCACCCTGCGGAGGAAATGACAAGCTGTGAAATGTAAAAGAACAATTCCTTCCACATGTTTCTTTGCTCCAGGAACACCAAAGCACTGTCAGCTGGCATCAGTTTGGGATGGCCCAGGCACTGGCAAAGCGGCTCTGTCAAAACAAATTTGCCATTAAAGACCTGCACAACTTTTTAAAAACTCTTACTGTTATTCCTTCAGTAGATCGGATTTACAGAAACCAAATGGGGTGCATTAATAGCAGGGCTATGGGAGAAAAAGACAGTAGGGCATGATCCAGCTGAAGTGAAACTGTTGTATGTGTTTTTAATTTACAGCCACTGGTGCATTCTATCTGCTGTGGGCTTTAGTTTGAATTTTAAATGAGCTATTCATAAAATGAAAGTGTTGAAATCTCTCTTTGAAATAGGTTCAAAACTCTGGATAGCTCCTTTTAGGTTCACATTAAAACACAGAACAAATTCCCAGTCCAAGTGACATGGGACACACCAATTGCCTTGGCCTACAATTAGGAGTGTCTAATCTCTCCTTTCTTTAAAATGGGATAAAGAAATACTGAAGTCTGACTGTATTGTTCCCACATTATTGCTACTTGATCCTAAGCTTGCTTACTCGAACATACATTAAAATTTGTTATGTGTGTACAAGTCACTTAATAACAATATGTCTCACGTGACCCTCAATGAAACTTCCTATCAAGGATCCTCTTTATTTGTGAAAGGAAGCGCTACATATATATCCATATATATGTCTGAATGCTTTTGACAAGTTTCCTTTACTCCATCTCAGCTACTTGGTGCTGTTGTTGTTATGTGCCTTCAAATCATTTCTGACTTCATTGACCCTAAGACAACCCTATCATGGTGGGTTTTTTTCTTTTTGCAAGTTCCTTCAAAGGGTCTTTGCTGCTGCCATCCTCTGAGGCTGAGACAGTGTGATTTTCCCAAGGTCACCCAATGAGTTTCATGGCCAGGTATGATTTCAAACCCAGTTCCAAAACATTAGCCAACATGACCAATATTTGTCATCATGGCAACAAATTGAGGACACCAATCCATTGGTTTGGAGAAGAATGGCTAGGTAAGACATTTCTGGTGTTTTGGGGGCAAAAAATGGGTACTTATTTTGGCAAAAGTGGCATTTTTGCTTCTTGTTTTAAGTGTAAGAAGGTAGGGCTGCTAGGCAGATGTACACATCCCTAGGTAGGGGAACTCTTGCTTTGTAGTGACCCAGCTGCCCGTATCTCACCCAGCCAACACTAACAAAATGGCAGTAAAGATTTCAAAAACTGTACAGTACCTAAAACAGTGAGTGGTCAGTCACCATTTAAAATAGCAAAAGGAGGTGCTATGTGTGCCTATGTGCAGAGCACAAACAGTGACATCTTCATCCTCTCTTAATTCCCCACGACTGCCTATGCAACATACGTACCATGTTTAAGATAATTATGGGCATTTCCAGTCATATATAATACTAGTTTGTGCATGCTTCTGCTAGTGTGGTGGTTCCTGGCCTTTTCTACGCCCTACACTCCTAGAAATTGTTTGATTAATGTTAGCACCCCTTATAAATGTAGTACCGCATTTGAAGATGTCTAATTTCTAATTTTTGAGCCACAAATTCAACCCCATACAATAATGCAGATGAACAAACTGAAAAATAAGCATTTAATTTAGTGCACAAAACTGAGCAGTTAGATTCTAATTTATTCAAGACTCGTCACTCAAATACACAAGCCATCCTTTGTTGCACCCCCTGAAAAGCCATCTTGCATCGCCTGGGAGTGTGGGCACCCCAGTTTGGGAACCCTTGTACTAGCATATCAAATAAGAGCTTATAAAGAACTTGAGAAATCATCTCATGCTAAATTTTGCCTTGGCAGCTTTTATTTTGTCTTGGCACTCTCTTTTGTTGTTGTTGCTGTTTGCTTGCAATTAGATTGGACCTAAATGCTTTCAGATGTCAAC
>NC_056525.1:169952058-169991118 GCF_019175285.1 Sceloporus undulatus
AGGAAGGAACAACAAAGAAAGGCATTTGACAACAATGTTGCTTATGTCACGACAGATAGATCACAGCAGCACTTAACAGAATTTGAATCAGAGATCAAAAGGAGCACAGACTTGAGAACACATGCAAAATGGATTGTTGAAACACCAGCCCCCACCGCACCCATCCCCTGGAAAATATCATATTACTTTTCAGAGGTAGAATGGGTCTCTCCCCCCCCCCCCTCAGCTCATGGGAACTTCCAAGTGTGAATGAGCTGTCAATGTCTTTTTCACAACCAAGACATCTTCTATTATGGCCTAGTCTAGAGCCTATTCTGAATGTAGCAAACAGCCTGCCTTTGAAACATATTATATCTTGATTTAAAAAAAAAAAAACCTGTGTAATTACCATTACCTCTATTTTATTAAAGTCAATCGCAGGTTTGTTGGCTTTAGCAGCTACCTGGATAATTTCCTATACTTGGATCTATATTTCAAAATATATTTATGTGGATGGTTCCTACAGCCCCTCTCAAGTGCTATAGCATAGAGCACAGAAATATTCCTTGGAAAATGGGACATCTCTTTTTCTTTAGAGGGGGATGTGGCTCCAAGGAATTCTAATGATTTTGAATATAGACATGCTCCAGTTTTAATACCTGGTATCTTCAGTTCCATGGGCCTAATTTCCCTAAAGGCACCAGATCCTGTTTGATCTTGGGAGCTAAACAGGTTCAGTCTTGGTTAGACCTTGGATGGGAGTCTGCCAATGAATACCAAGTGTTGTATGCCAGGCTATATTTCAGAGGAAGGGACTGGCAAAACGACCTCTAAGTATTTGTTGCCTAAGAAAACCTTATGATACTGTATTCATGAGGTCATCATAAGTCAACAGACAATCTGAAGGCACATACACATATACAACAAGAAATTTCTGAACTGCAAGCAGCACGACATTAGAAGAACATACAGGACTTACTGTCGGTTTTTTCTAGTGGAAATCTGGCCACTAAACCAGTCTGGCCATAAAATTAGCATATCACCCAGAATCTTGAGACATTTCCTTCTGAATAATATTGATTGAAACTGTGATCCCTTAAAACTGAATATGCAAGCCTTAAAAGGAATGGTAGTTTCAGTATTTTATTTTTGTTGTGCCTGTTTTCCTTTACAGTCTTTACAGGTATCATCATGGTGTCTCAAATGCTACTCTTCAAATTCAGACCTAACAGCTAAAATATATCATTCCCTCTAATAATGAATGCTTGGAAGCAAAATGAGGTCCCTTTTTATACAGCTGTAAAATATTCAGGTTTATGTTTGGAACTAGCAGCCCTCTAAAATTATAGCACAGTAAAAAAAGTAAGTCACTGGAAAAATAAGCAGCACAAACCAGGTAGATTTTGTATGCCTTTCTTGCCATAGATGTGTGCCCCAAGGAAAGATGCAGCCCACTACCAGAATGCACCAAGAGGATTCCAGCCATTGTCTCCAGAACATGGTCATCAGGACTGATAAATGGCATCTGAAAGTCTTCATTAGAAAGCCTTCATTAGAAGGCCATGTAATACAAGATTCAACATAAAGAAATATACAGCTGAAGTCCTATGCACTCTTAACTGAAAGAAAGCAGTATAAGATTCAGCAGGACTAATTCCTAAGTAAACCCACAAATTAAAAAGTCAATGTCTTAAGAGCCATCAAGTGTAACCCTGTGCAATGAGGGAGAAAGCTAAGTAGCTATTACCCTCAATAGATGTCTCTACATTATGGAAGAACACACCTTATAATTGGCATCTCAAAGATGCTACAAGATCTCACTGAGTTATAATTGGTAGTCGCTTTTAGGTTTGCACTGGGGTAAAGCGGGAGGGGAAGAAAACTCTTCTGATAAACTCTTACAGCCCAATCTATTCCTAAGCTCAGGCATGGCTCATGATGAACTCGCCTGATGTTAACTCTTCCTGCTACATATAAGATAGTGTTCTTGGCTGTCAGTTCCTCCTGTTTCCAAAATCTATCCATCAAAAAGAAGCAAGGAGATGGGACAGTACAGAAAAGCCCACGATGTCTTAAGTGCAAGCAAGAGTACTACCTGAGGCATGTTTCCTAGCCCAGCTTTATTTTGGAGCATCTCATATACTCATGCATATTAGAATTTTCTAGAACCTTGGTGAGTCTTGTTAAAGAGCAAGCACCATTCTCATTTCTGTCCTTAAGTCTTCATGGCTTGTGTGTCTCAGCATTAGTGTCACTTTAGCATGGTTTTATGTCTTGTCCTAAGAGAACAAATACAGTGTTTATAAAATCTATCAACTGGCAACAGCTTGCCGCAGATCATAAATGCATTCGTTCTGTTGGAAATGGCAAAGCTGTACGTTTCACCACGTGGTCCCCAGTTCCCTAAGGTTTACTCCTTTAATTGTAAATAGCCAGAAAGTCATCAAGCTAGCGTTTAATAAACTTTTAATTTGAAATGGATTACCACATGTTGTGTTTGTTTGCCCATTATTAAATCTCTTAGCAACATATTACCAGCAGAAACAGCATAGCACGGCACAGATATATATTAGAAAACAAACCCACAGGGGATATTAAGAGCTAATAATATCTTTAAAGAAGGCTCCAAAGTAAATAAATACAAACAATACAAAAATTATTCTTAAGCATTCCATTGTGTCACTCTTTACAGGCTAGGATGCGAGGGGTTTCAGCTTCAGAGAATAATTTACCTAGAAAGCTGTGTTATACAGGACTTTGCAAAGATGCATGCTCATCTGTTACTTGCAGTAATCACTTATGTTTCAGTGCATCTGCAGTTATAAATTAGTATGGTGCAGAGGAACATGTACAGTTAACACCAACAATCCCAAACTGCTTCCCCAAGTTCCTTTTTGTTTAATAATAATAATAATAATAATAAAATTTCATTTATATACCGCCTTTCCAGAGATCAAGGCGGTTTCACAACACGACACATATAACAATAAAAGCAATTAAAAGCATCATAAAAGCAAATCACACAGTAAACAGTCTCACGCTAGCTCAACAATGCTGCTGAGAGGAGAGAGGAAGGGAGTACATCAGGGGTCAGGGTATGCCTGCTGGAATAGGTGTGTTTTTAACCCCTTTTTAAATTGTTCCAGCGAGGCGGCCGAGCGGAGCTCGTCGGGAAGCGAGTTTCAGAGCTTGGGGGCCGAGGTAGAAAAGGCCCTCTGTGTGGTGGTGACATATCTAGCCTCTGGAACCCTTAACAATTGCTTCCCGGCAGACCTGAGTGTGCGGGGCGGATTGTATGGAGAGAGGCGGTCCTCCAAGTACCCTGGGCCCAAGCCATTTAGGGCTTTATAGGTAATAACCAACACCTTGTATTGCGCCCGGAAGCGAATAGGCAACCAATGAAGGTCTTTAAGGACCGGTGTTATATGACTGGTCCTGGAAGTACCAGTGACCAGTCTTGCCGCCATATTCTGCACCAATTGC
Organism: Sceloporus undulatus; assembly: GCF_019175285.1. Classification (NCBI taxonomy): domain Eukaryota; kingdom Metazoa; phylum Chordata; class Lepidosauria; order Squamata; family Phrynosomatidae; genus Sceloporus; species Sceloporus undulatus. The sequence goes on from NC_056525.1 coordinate 169,955,521, forward strand.
AGCTTCCGGGTATGGTACAAGGGTTGCCCCATGTAGAGCGCATTGCAGAAATCCAATCGAGAGGTTACCAGAGCATGTACTACCATTTCAAGGTCCCCTCGGCCCAGGTAGGGGCGCAGCTGGCGTATCAACCGAAGCTGATAACAGGTACTCCTGACTGTCGCATCCACCTGAGATGTAAGGTGGAGCGACGAGTCAAGGAGCACCCCCAGACTGCGCAGTGAGTCCTTCACGGGAAGTGTGACCCCGTTCAGGACAGGTGGAGACACAACCATTCCTAGGCTCGGAGAACCTATCACGAGCACTTCCGTTTTCTCTGGATTCAGGCTGAGTCTGTTTTCCCTCATCCAGCCCATTACCGACTCCAGACAGGTGACGAGAGGAGAGATGCCATCCTTGGTCACTGAATCAGTCGGAGACATAGAGAAGACTATCTGGGTGTCATCAGCATACTGATAACCCCGCGCCCCATGTCTCCGGATGATCTCTCCCAGCGGTTTCATGTAAATGTTGAAAACCATGGGGGACAGAATGGCTCCTTGAGGGACACCAGATGTAAGGGCCCTCTTGTCGGAGCGCACGTCCCCCAGCTGCACCATCTGGAACCTACCAGAGAGGTAGGATCGGAACCACTGGAGCGCAGTGCCCCCGATTCCCAACTCCTGGGCCGGTGTGCAACTGTGCACCTCTAACAACCCAGAAGCCGCCCGGCAAACAAACACAGCCCACAGTCAGCAGTCCTTGGAGGCAGGGCGGGCGGGACCTGTTTACCCACAGCATAAGAACTCAGACTCCTTCAGAGATAGAATTTGAACTATGCCTATTATACAAATATTGAAAACAGTAATTCCAATAATTGTGGCAGTGTCCCAAGAGTCATGGGACAGAGCAGAAATGCCTCTCCATCTTCTCTGATGAACCTCCAGAATCATAGAAAGAAAATCCAATGTCAGTAAACCTTTCTGGTCCTTCCAACTCACCGTGGAAATTACCAAAATGGCACCCTATCCCCTGCGTGTAATTAATATAGACACAAGCCAGGAAAATGCAGGAATCCTCACTTGTCATAAACAAGCTGCTTACATCTTGAACAATTAAATTAAATTCAAGGGTTTCCACTGTACCTTGATTACTGTGTCATCCAAATGAAGATACTTTATTTTTGATTGTTTGTTACAACAACCCAGAGAAAGAATCCTCAAACATATATTGAATGTTTTCTCTGCTTGTTATGAGAGAATGGAAAACACCCACATTCAGATGTCACATTGTATTTGGGGTGGGCAAAGTGTGGCCCATGGGCTAATGAGGCCCCCAGACAGCAATAATTATTTAAGTGTTTCCCCCACAAAAAAATAGATATATGGACTTCTCCTGCTGCCCATACACTAAATGCTGGTGGAGGAAAAGTAGACTTGACCTCTCTGCACCATCATGGAATATGGGGAAGATTTTTAAAACAATAAAAGCAAAAGTGAAGGATCCCTTACAATGTAGGATACTCAAGAGGTTTGTTGTTTCTGTATAGCCCAGAGCAATTAGCTGCTCCTTAAGTAGCCCCCCCCCAGCCCATAGTGATCAGATGTCATAACCACAAAGGAGGACAGGACACCACAAAATGTAGGACATTCAAGAAAAATGTAGGACATGGCCAACTAAAAGCTAATAACACTCATATAAACACAAATTCTTCTTAGTCATGCTCAAAATAGAGGATATTTTGGCATTCTCCCCTGAACAGAAAGCTACAATGGAGGACATGTCCTGGAAAAGGAGAAGATCTGTTCGCCCTGCCCAAGCCACCATGTCCCACACCTACTTTTCACTACAGCTCAGGAACTACAATTCTTTAATTTAGAAGATGACCATACCTGCTGCTAGTAGAGGCAGGCAAATAGCAACCTCAGTAGAAACTGCTGAGGAAAAGTGCTAATTTGTGATAAGGAGGCCTTGGTTTCTCTATGCGAGTGCATATATTACTGCCCCTGGACACTCAAGTAACATGAGATGCTGCTTTTGACTCTGCAAATGTTGAGAATCCCATTGTATTTGGAATGAGCTAAGTGGCGTTGACTTATTGATGAATATGTTGCTGACCTTGCAGTGAAGCAAAAGAGGGTCTTGAATGACAAGGCTGTAGACACAAACTGTTCAGTCCATCATCTTGCTGTCCTCTTACTTCTGTCTTTGAAACACCATTCTTCTCTGCTATACTGGAGTAAACAAGGAGATCTGAAGAGGGTAGTAGGCTTGCCTCGTATTCATTCATCTGATCATCTGAAAACCGTGGCAGTTTAATTATCTGATAAGAGAAAACCCTGTTATATGAATAGGTCAGCCATATGCAAAATTATTCTTCTAATATTCTCAAATGTTCAATCAAAAAGGTTGATCTAGGATTCTCTGGGAACTCCCACTGCAGGGGTCCTTGAGTCATTAGTTTCCTCTTAATTCTCATAATTCCTGTCCTAAATGCTCTCAGTATGCAGTGCAGTAATTTAAAAACACAACTGTCCATCAATTTGTGAATCCAAGTATTCAGTTACTCCCCATGGCCACAAGCCTCAATGGATCTTGTGAGCTGACTTTGAAGTTCAAATATGAAAGCAATGTTTAAGTCCTACAGTTGTAAATACTGACTTATAACTAAATTGAGCCACTACATATTTTCAAGAGGGAGTTTCTGAACAAGTCACCAATTCCTCGTGTAATGGCAGAGGGAGGTGAACCTTCAAGCATAACAAGTTCTTCCTTCTCCCCTTGGTGCAATTATCAATCCCTATTACACACAAATGTTGTTCCCATCCATAAAACATATTAAAGCTACATTTTAACCAGTAGATATCAATTATTGCTTGTACCCATGTGGCACCCTGAATGCAGATTATTAAAGTTACTTCAAACCAACCTGAAAATAGAGGTTGCATAGCCAGTGATCCAAGTCAGAAGAAATCAAATTTTCAATTTTTTGGAACCTATCAATTTTACAGTTGTAGTGACCTCTGAGAAGAGGACATTTGAATTTTCCATCCACTGTATCAAAATTATTGTTATATAAAGGGAAAGCTCCCCAGCCCACTACTCGGTCAATGCAAGTGCTGGTCCCACGAAGAAGAAAGAGCTCAAACAAAAGTATTTCTCCAGGCTTCTCATCCTTTCTGGCTGGAACCTCCTTTTGAAAAGAAGAATCAGCAGTATGGTTATATAAAACTGTATCAACAGCATTTTAAAGAAATTACCAAAATACTTGGATAAAATATAAAGGGCTTGAAAGGCGAGATCCAATTGTTAGTCCCATCAAGTATAAATCTGTTGAAAGAAGGTGATGTGTGTTGAGTGTGATGTGCTATCAGTGGTATGGGTATACATTAGATGGGTCTAACAATGTGATTTAACCCCAACGGTTATATAAAAATATGTAATTACAGTCGGCCCTCACCTTACGCGGGGATCCGTTCCGGATCCCTCCGCGTAAGGCGAATTCCGCCTATGCTCAAGCCCCATTGGAAACAATGGGGCTCATGCACGGCGGTGCAGCAGTGCAGCGGCGCGCGGGGTGCAACGGGCGGGCACGCCCATTCAATTGAATGGGACGCGCCGCCCCTTCCACTCCACGCACGCCCCGTGGCTTGAGTGCGTAAGCTCAAGTCCGCGTAAAGCGCACCCGCGTATGACGCGGGCGTGCTGTACTGAATAACACCAACAACAATATATAATTATTTTATTATTACTTTATATATATATTTTCATGGATTGGACACTGTCAACAGAACTGAGTATTCTTTACTGGGCAACTAGAAAGGGTATTAGATATTCTATTACTTAGGCACAGCCTTTTAAATCCAAAGTACTTGCAAAATTTCTAATTTATACTGTTTCAATTTTATTCGCAAATAGTTTTGATTATGGATATTCCTGGATGGCTAGTGGTTTTTAAACTCTAAAAAGTATAACCAGGTAAGCATTAGATATTTTTTTCATATTAATATTGATAAGCTGAAGTTTGATTTCAACTCCAAATTGTGTCATCTCCCTATGTTAATTGTGTCTCCTTTTCTCTCTTCTAGTAAAGGAACTTCGTTTGTAATGGGATCGAAGGACTGAAACCAACTCAGGACCTCAAAACACAGGAGCTGTAATATGCAAATAAAGCTCTGTGAAAGGAGAGGCTGCCTGTGGTCTTTTTGGAAAATTCTCCATATGTGAATGAAGTCCATGGTTGAATTATTCCATTCAGCAAAAAAGACAATGGCTACTCCAATGTGCTTGAACAGATTGAAGGACACTACTACTCCTTCCCCTAAGGATTTTTTAAAACTGAAACTCAATTTCATTATGTGAAATTTAACAATACAATTAAGGAAAAAAACAAAACAAAACACCTTAGCCATGAACCCAGATCTGCAATTGTTCTAGGTCAAGGACCATTAAGGGTAGCACCTAATCTACATTTTATTGACCAGATTTTTCCAGAACCACTTCATCTTGCTGTGTTGTGCTCTATTGCAAATGTTGAGATGATTACTTGCACATGAGAAAGTGTCTTTTGTAACAGTTTTTAAAAGGGAACAGAAAGCATTATTAATGTTTAAATAACTAAAAAGCAACTATCTTGCCTACATGGGTTTTCTACATGGGCTTGTCTACCTGTGTGAAAAATACCACACCCACCCCAAAGTCAGGGCTGGCAGTCCTGATGATGTACAGTTACTTCCAGGAAGGATTCACAGAATTTTACCCTTAAACCAACTTTGCTCTAAACTAAGTAAAGTTGGGGTTAAATCCCTGTGTTTCCCAGAAATACAGGGATGACTTGAGATTCTTTTGATATGCAGACAGCTAGATCAGGTCTGATTTGGCTTAATCCAGTTGTCCACATGCCAAGAGCTACACTATCCCCCTTTCCTGTTCTGAGCAGCAGAGCGGGAAAGTATGGCCTGTTTTTGGAGCTGCCACCACTGCAGAATCAAAGGCGGGTTACAGACCGCCCGTTTGAGGCGGGCTGCACCCGCCCCTTCCCCCGCTGTTTCGGGGCCTCAGCGTCCAGAGCAGCAGCCGCTGAGGCCCCGATCCACCGCTTTTCAGGCTGCGGGGAAGTGGCAAAAGGCCCCTTCTCCGCAGCCTGGAAAGGGGTGTCCTTGGGGCTTCAAGGGAGGGAAGAGAAGAAAGGGGCCGCTTGGCCCCTTTCTCCTTTGGTCCACTGGGCGCAGCCGTGTGAAGGCTGCGCCCAGCGGACCAAACCAGGAAGGAGCTCCAAAACAGAGCTCCTTCCTGCTCCGCGCTAAGGGCGCACTAAGCGCCCTGGCACGGAGGGAGGACGTCACGTCCGCTCCGCCCCGTATAGAGGCGGCGCGGTCGTGATGTCCTCATGGTGGCGGCCGTGTGGAATGGCCGCCACCATTTTGTGCACGCGGAGCGCGCACTAGGGTTAGGGGGTGCGGAAGCACCGCCCCTTTCTAACCCTAGTACGCGCTCCGCACATACTTTCCTGCCCATTTGTAACGGGCCAAAGTTCCTGCCCATGAGGAAGTGGCAGTGGCTCTGAAGATGTGGGATGGGCCAGCAGGGCCAATGTGGTGTTGGCCCAGCTGATCTGTTTGCACAACAATGTAGCATTGCACTGGATTCAGGCCAGTGCATGTTGTCACCATCATGGTCAGTCTGGAGCCAGTCCAAGGAATAATGTTCCAGACTGCCAGTGTGGACATGCCCCAATTGCTCCAGTGAAGCTGGAAAGTGCAGCAAACAACTATAACAGTAACTAACTATTGCTGATTCAGAGCCTGTCCAGGTCTTGCAATATTCAGATAAAGGCTTTATCTCCATCCTATCACCCTTCCAGGCTTGTTTGGTAAGGACACAGAAGAGAGCCTTCTTACTATCTTCTCCCAGGCTATGGAACTCCTTCTTAGGGAGGTTTGATTTGTGCCAATTCTCCTTTTTTATCCCCATTGGCAGTTAAAGACCTTCCTGTTTAAACAAGTCTTCAGCTTTAACTGACCAGGTTAGAGGAATATATAGCAGTCATACTATCTTTAAAATATGTTGCTGTGTGTCTTTAAGTCATTTCTATTTCTGACTTATGGCAAACCTAAGGCAAACCCTTGTATCATGGGGGTTTCTTGGCAGGAGTTGTTTAGAGGGATTTTTGCCTTTGCTATACTTTGAAGCTGAAAGAATGTGATTTTTCCCAAGGCTATCCATGGCTGGGTAGTGATTTGAACCTTGGTTTCCAGTATTTCACATCTTTTACATTTTTTTAAGTTAATGTATTAAAAGTAGTGTTTTAATATGATTGCTGGTGTAATACTTTTTAAACATTTGAACTCCATACTGTTTTAGCTATTCTGTTTCAGATGTTATCTTTGTATTATTTTTTTTAATTCTAACACAATTCTGGACTTATGGGAATGCAATTTAGTTAAAAGAGAAGAAGAAAAATAAAAGAAAGTTTTTTCCCCCAAAATTAATAAAAATAGTCTCCTGCAAATAATGAGGGGAAGGGGCAAGAGGGGAAGGAGGAAGATGGCACCACATGACTGCTCAATCATGCTGTAGACTCTCACTTGTCATACCTGTGGAGTAACAGGGTGGTAGTGTGATTGGCAGCTTATTGATGGGTTTTCCCCATCAATGAAAAGATAACCTCTAACAATCCTTCAGAGGCACAGCAGCAACAGGTCACGTGTCACACTGTGCAACACATACTGCCAAAGACACTATACTCTTGCTCCAATTGCGCTTTCAGACCTGCATGTGTCTGAGCAGTTTAGCCTATAAGTCTTTTTTGCATTCAGTCATAGCCATGAGTTACCACAGCAGTATTTTCAAATACTCAAATGATTTTAACATGTATTTCTTCAGCTCATAAATTGTAACTAAGCACTGATAAGGGAAGGAAAGCCTTTCAAGGTTGCCTTCTCTGTATAGTGTATGTAGTGTCACTCCCAGGCAGCTGCATGCTTTACATGAATGATTTGTGAATGCTTAAAATGAAACAGAAGCTTCCACTGAAAAATGCCATAACCTTGTGGCAGCTGCTGTTATACCACTGACAGTATCAAGTTTCATTTAAACCAGATTTACCATTTTCTATAAATAACCCAGGGGGGAGTTTAAAATATTAGTTTCCAAATTACTGTCAAAAGATATCCTTAATCAAGCTATTTAGCTCCTTGGTTCCCAGGTGTGTGTGGGAGTGACCAGCTTGTGTAAAATCAGTGTGCATTTCTACTGTCATTGAAGTCAGCAGCAGATAAGAGTGTAACCTCTTTCCTTCTTCCCCCCCCCCCCCAAAATGGGCTACCTTAAAACATATTTAGCTATATTTCTGAAATGAGGTAGAGAATGAAATGAGCAGAAGTAGCTGGGTTATTTTAAGCTTGCCTCAGGATCAGTAGAGTTGTTTCCACTGTTATTTATTACATTTTTAACCAACTCTTCCTCAAAGGAGCTGAGGCTGCTGGTATGGACTTTTATTGCATAACCATTCTGTATGGCAGTTCAAACTGAAATGTAACTAATGAACCAGCGGACTAAGTAGTTATTTCAACCTAATTCTATCTAGTGTACATTGAACAGTCAGACCAACATGGCAGGGCTGAGACATATTTGGTTCTCCAGTTCTTCTGGCCTACAACTTCCACCATCCCTATCTAACATGCCTATGGTGAGGAATTGTGATAGTTGCAAGTAATACTGCAGCATCCTAACCTTTCCTTCTTATTAAAACTGTTGATACCAGGATGCTTGCTCCTATTGAATTGTTAAACACCTATGAATCACCATTGTTTAAAGGATAATTCCCTGCTTTCTTAAACAGAATATAATAATTTCAGCTTTTGAAAATATAACAGTCATGTACATGAATTGGCATGTACAGAATTTCAAGAATGTTTCATTTTTTAAGGGGGTAGATTTGTATAGATGTGTGTTTACTATCTTTGTATTCAGGGATCTCCTATATATGGGAGTAATAAGCTGTCGATGATGATGATGCCTGAGGTTGTGAATCAAGGATGGGCAACTGTGGAAGGCTGGGGAGCACATTTGTCTCCCCCAAGAGTTCTTGGAGGGCCATACTATCCACCATACCTACTCCTGCAAAAATAAAAAAAAATTGCCCCTCAACACCCTCTAGGGACATGGGGTCATCATATTTGGGGGGGGGGGGGTCCTGGACACCTCGCATGCATTTTGCATCCTTTTGAATGGGAGGAAAAGGTTTTGAAAAATGTTACAAACATTTATTTTTACCCCTGAGGTGTCCAGGAGAGCTTCAAATATAGTGGAAATGCCAATCATACCCCTGCATTTTATTTGGGAGCATTTTAAAGGAAAATAATAATAACAATAATTTTGACCTCTGGGTCTCCTGGGAGACCCTGAGGGCCACAGAAATGGCCCTGGGGGTTGCATCAGCACATAAGCTTCACTTCCATCACTGATTTAAATCAATGACTTGTATGCACTTCAATTGAAGCATCAGTTACACAGTACAATGCACCAGACCAGTGAACTATTTAGCTTATGTTTGTGGTGGAGTGGCATCCTGTACCCATTCTTTGCAAAGTCCAGAAGTACAGATTGGGTACAGGATGCTTCTTGCCTTGGCACAAAGGCGTGCAATAAAATCTGTGTTTAAAAGGTTTCAGCCAGTGCCTGGCTCTAGAAAAAGGGCAGTGTGATAGACTCCTAAAACTATGAACAACTCTGAAAATATCCTATGAACCCCAACCCACCACCCTCACTGACTTCTACCAGATTGCATGTCCTCTCCCCCATTAATGGATCAAATAACATGGCCACCCTGCATCTTGACAGCAACAATTCAGACAATATAGGGCCCAATCCTTGATTCTGGTGCAAATTGTCTTGATGATGTATGGCCAGTTCCACTGAACCCATGGTATACTATTGTTAAACCAGATTTTTAAAACTCACCAAGTGGCTGTTTACAATGTGTCTCACTGTGCCACTCACCTGTTGCCACTGATACAAGTTGCTCCCTCTGAGGTCAGGATGTGGTGCCAAGCCATGTAATCGATGCTGGATGCCTTGTTTTCAGCCTCAGAAGAAGTGACTTATGCCAGCAGTGATGGCAGCAAGCAGCGTAGTAGAACACACATGCAAACAGGTGCCCAGCATCGCTCAATAGGTGGCGCATGGTTAAATGCCTGTACTGCAGCCATTTACTCAAAACCACAAGGTTGCGAGTTCAAGACCAGCAAAAGGGCCCAAGCTCAACTCAGGCTTGCATCCTTCCGAGGTCGCTAAAATGAGTACCCAGTCTTGTTGGGGGCAAATTAGCTTACTTGCTAATTAGCTTAAATGCTGTTCACCGCTATGATCTTTGGAATAGCGGTATATAAATAAAACAAATTATTATTATTATTATTAGGTAACAGAGGGAATTCAAGACACCTTTGGGGGCTCCTGGAGTATTCTGACCCATGAAACACAGCCCTAGTTTTATCACATGATCCATCCATAATAAAGCCTTCAAGGCTTGGCTTTTAAAGAGTCTATAAATTAAAGTAACTCTACAGACTATACACTACTGGACATTCCAAGAAAAAAAAGGATGACACAGAGATGCTACCTGGGTACAGGGCACAGGTGCATTGTAATTCTCAATTATAGTCGGAGGATGTAGTTTCCCACAGCCCAGGTGTCAGAGATTGTTCAAAGTGGAGGTGCCCAAAAACAGGCCAGTGTACTAGTCAGAGTAGGGTCTCTTCTTCAAGTGAGAGATGCTGGAAGATGGAGAACAGCAGAAAAGTGTTGATGGATGAAGCTATGTGTTCCACATTTGCTGTCTTATATCCTTAAGCTTATTTGATGCCCTCAGCTGCAGCTGAAGGCACCATACAATTACTATAAAAAATCAGGAGTAAAAACAGGATTGTTGTTTTTTTAATTGGATTTTAAAACTGTTTGAAAAGAAAAAGGGAAGGGAGGGGGAGGGGGGGGGGGGGAAGGAAGGAAATAAATGGGGAAAAATCATTGGATATGATCCTATGGGGAGCACCATATGTCTTATTCAAAATTACTTGGGAATTGACATCTTTAGAATTCACATTTTCTGTTTCACTTCAACAATAATGTTGCCTGATTTATCTGTGATGGATAACCGATGCTGCTTTTTCAAACTTGTAGTGTGAGCAGGGGTATGACAAGGAGTGGAATGCAAAATTGCTCCACATTAAGAATTCTATCACCCCCCCCCCCATGAAATTGTCATTCAGTCCCCCAAATTTCCAGCATACAGTAAATTAAAACTTAAACATTTAGACAAAAAGTTTAAGCATCCAAAATAAGGGATAGGCAAAATTGCTAAGGTAATACAAACACAGATTTTAAAAAAAATAAAGGTGAATGACTTTCAGTGACTTGCTTTCTGTAGTGCTAAAACTATGGAAAATAAAAGAAAATTTCATAGGGGGCAGAATTATTATTGGGGGCAATGCCACCATCTCCCCCCCCCCCCTCTTGGCACCCCTGAATATGAATCTTTTGACTGAAGTAAGAACCACAGCAAAAGAGCCTATGCACCTTAAAGGCACCAGATCCTGTCTTTTCTCAGAAGCTAAGCAGCGTCAGCCCTAGTCAGTACTTTGATGGGAAATAGGCAAGGAATACCAGGTACTGTAGGCTATATTTTAGAGGAAAGAATTGGCAAAACCAACTCTGAGTACTCCTTGCCCAAGAAAACCCTATGAAATTAATGGGCTCACCATAAGTCAACAGATAAATACATAAGAACTACATCAACTGAAGTGAGATTCAGCTGCCAGTATGCTGGGACCTTTTCCATTTAATCTTTTTTGTTTCTCATACCAATCCATCTCTTATGTAGTTACATAAACCTGAAATATATTGGCCTGAAATGCTCCTTAACCCAAATGGATGTTTTATGCACAGTTTATTGGCTTTCAAAAGTCTCCTCAAGATGTGCAGCAACTGAAAATCAAGGCACATAATTTCTTCTTGCTTTGTGCACTGTGTGCTGCTACATTTAATTGAATTAAAACATATTGAGCTAAAATCATCTCTTGGTACTATTTCTGAAAATCAACTGCTTTATATTAGTTTTGTTGTCATGTATTTTACTTCCCCATATGCCAGCACATTTCAGCATAGAAATACTCAAGAGAGAGAGAGAGAAAACACAAGATCTATTTGAATATTTCAAATTAGCAGGTTCAGTTTGGGAATTTTTCTATACAATCTGCTTCCAACAAGTCCAAGTTTTTTAAAAGGAGAGATAAATCTTTACTTTCTTTCTTTGTTGTTTTTCCCAGGAGTTGAACTTAGGAAAGTATTTCACAGAGCCCATTACTTTTACAGTCCCAAAATGACAAAATCCCAGTACGCATAAAGATGTGATTTTTGAACATCTGCCATTCAATTAGATCAGCCACTACCAAATCCCAAACCTATATAGCATAACAATACAATCAAATTTCAATATTACTGAATGTGTGTCCAATTGTTCCTAATTAACAAAAAAAAGATGAATTTTTCAGGCATTCAAATAAAGATTTTTAGGCAGACAACTCATCCTATGAGACCATATTCTTCATCAGTAAAATGCAAACTAACACTAATGAACAAGATGTGATAGCTATTACTTCAATGAATATGATAACAAGGAAGATTAAATGAAGCAGATTTCCATTCAAAGCTTATAAACCTAATGGAAAACAATACAATGGAGGAAGAAGGTAATAAAAACTAAAAGAAATCAAAGGTGAAATCAACTCACTGAATACATCCATATAAGAATATATTCAAAGATAGTGTCACAAGATGTAAAGGAAGGATATGTGAGATGGAGGATAAACTGGGAACAAAGATGTGGGGCTGTACATAAGATCCCTCCCCAAATATTATCATCCACTAGAAGCTTTGCATGAAGACCTGAATTAGGCTGTCTGGTTTTCAGGAGAATGGAGTTACAAAGCTCAGATGACTGGAAATACAAGCTTCACAGAATGGATGAGAAACTTTTTTCTAATGGCCAAAGACCAACAGGTAAATTATATTACAATGTCACTATAATCAGAACCATATGTTCATAGATTCCAGAGTTGCCCAATTATCAAAGGACACCAACAAGCAATGGCAGCCTGCATAGAACACAAGCTACTTTATCTCTAATCCAGGAATCTGGTCAGAGAGGGAGAGACAAAAGAATTAGACATAAGCAGTCTATTGGGATTTTTTGAAGACAGGGAGTAATTATAAAACTCAATTTCACAATAGAAGGTATAATATAATTGAATATGTCAAATAGTTTCCAGTTCCCTCTCCACTGAAAGGTCAGATGAGCTCCACAAATGGAACTTTACTATATCTTCTCTGCAAAAGTGCAGAAGGTCAGGGCATATTAAACCAGTCCGAACATGAAGACTTTTCTGAATCTGAGAAATGTTATGTTTCTTAGCTTATTTGAAGGCACAAATACTTCATCTATAAAAAAAAGAGGCGTAGGGAGAGGGTTGACACATGTACCCTACACATGATCAGGCAAACACTTTCATAGGAATCTTGATATAAGAAGAATAGAAAGTTGCCAATATTGTACTCATCTTGGAACAATTTCACTGGCTTCCAGTCTGTTTGAGGCAGAACTCAAGATGCTGGTTTTGATCTATGAATGCCTACCATTTTGGATGAAGTGTGAGGAACTACCTCTGTGGAGAAAAGGTAGATTGCAGCATTGGCAACATCGAATCAGGGTGAGCCTGGCAACAGCCAATAGAAGCTTAGCCAAGAACAGGTGGGAGCTACTCCCAAGAGCATGTATACAGGAAGAGAGAAGTGTGGTGAGATAGGGATTTGAATAGGGACCAGATGGGGACAGAGCTCTGAGTTAATGTTTGGGGTTTATTAGATCCTGGTGATTTTTTTAAGAGCCAAGGTGGTTGAGCTACACTACTGAAGGGGGGAGTTGGAAGAGGTTTGAGTACCAAGGTTGGAACTAAGGGAGTTCAAGGTGGAAGTTTAATTAAGAGTGACTAGGGGAGTCACAGTTTACTGGAAAGGTTAAAGAGGACAGAGAAAGGCTAAAGGTCATGTGCGAGCCAGGAATATAAGAACCATTTGGAAAATACAGTAAAAGGAATGGTTATACAGTGGCCCCTTATTATCCTCTAAAGTTTGGTTCCAGGACCTGCCGTGGATACCAAAATCCATGGATACTCAAGTCCCATTAAATACAACAGCATAGTCAATTGGTGTCTCTTTTATAAAATGGCAAAATCAAGCTTTGCTTATTGGAATTTAAATTTTAGGGGAATATTTTCAAGCCATGGATGCTTGAATGCTTGGATGCTTGCTTCCTTTCTCATCTTCTGTCAGAGGGGAAAGGAGGAGAGAATGGAAGAATAAGGTGGCAATGCTATGCCTGTGCAGCAGCAACCAGAGCCTGAAGGGCAGGATGAAGCTCCCACCAGTGCCAGTCTTTTGCACGATTTCCTACTTCATCACCACTGCCACATTTTAACCTATTAGCCTACAACAGAGGAGAAATCTAGGGCTTATTGTTTCAACTGGCCTAGATAGCCAGGACGCCTTTTAGTCCCTTCAAACTGGGATTTTCCACTTTTCCAGGACAAATGGCAACGCTAGTAGAGGGAAGATGGAATTACTTTAGCATTCTCCTGATTGATGTTTCTTCTTCTTTCTGCCTCTTGATCCTAAGAAACCAGGAAACTTAGACACTCTGTTCATGGGCGCAATGGGGCACCATTGTTACATGTGAGGGGCTGCACTTCCAGATGCCCCTTGCCCCTCACACGTGACGAGGGCATCAAAATGGCGGTGCCCTGTACAGATGGGCACCGCCATTTTGACGCAATGGACGTTTAGCGGGTTCTTTTTGCGGGTTCTTTTTGCTGCGCAAGGAAGCCACGCGGTTTGTCTGCTGCAGCTTCCTTGCGCAGCAAATCAAGGTGTGGGCAGACCACCCTTTTTGGGCAGTCTGTACCCCACCTTAGCTCAAGAGTTACACCTTGGAGCTTCTTTCACCTCCCATATTTTTTCCTATGGGTACAAAAAAGCAATTTTGGTCAGGAAACCACTATTGGGAAATGGTGGAGAACTTTCTCCTTGTCACTGCTTTGACCAAATTCTTGACCTTTTGCCTTGTCCTATTTTGGCAACGTATATCTGAAAATCTCTTCACAGCTATCACGGCATACCTGCCATGTCAGTTTGACATAGCTGCACAAGCTTCCGGAGAGTCACAAAGGCTCTCAGACACAAGTGTAAACCCTCTTTTCAGCAATGGGGCCCAGTGCCATGTAGGTCTGTTCAATGGTTAAAATAGCATTAGTCATAATTTCACAGGCAGTGCAGCAGAAATGGGCATGAACATCATCAAATATGACCTCTTGTCTTTTTAGATACAGAAAAATAATTGTTGCATCCTGTGTGCTTTGGCCTCTCCATCTGGTGCCAATTGTCTCAACACATCTGCTGCTAATATTTTTTCTCTTCAATGACCAGCAGGGAGTAGCAACATTGCCATGACTGTTCTTAACCCTGACTAAATTATTTTCATCATATCACTGGCCTTGGTTTCTTCTGAACTTTTGTATCTGGACCTAACTTTGCAACCTGGCCTCTGTGAAAAGAAATATAGGGTGGGATTGGGGAAATGGGGAAAAGAACAAGATCAAAGTGTATTTTTATTTCCCACTAGAACATAAGCTACATATGAAATATGTTTAAGGCTTAGAGGTCTGGCAAAATTTGAGAATTCATATCCATTAAAGCACAATGAGAAGTAATGACTTGTTATACTAATGTACATATGATTTTAGTTTAATCTAGGTGTTGTAATATAGTAATTTAAATACAAATCTAAGAGGAAGCCTTCAACCACTAATCTTTGATAAAACAAGTTTTGTGTGCTTTTAAAGACTAGAAACTTTCACTTGGCAAAAATATGGAATAGTATCTTTTATCAAATGCACAATATGTATTGCACATGGATCAGTAAGTGGAAATAGAAAAAATACAACTGAGAGCTGGTGTCCTGCTAGGCAGTTATGATGTCATAAACTAGACCTAAGATTTTGTAACTGTTTTGATACACATTTACAACTGTGGCATCATTGCCCAGACTGAATATGCTTCTACAAGTCACTTTGAAAGTGATGCTGAGTGAATGGGTTCTGCAGAACTGGCAAGTGGGGCACTGAAAGATGATGTATCCAGCCTCCTCCCAGCAGTGAGCAGTGCTGCAATGTGGAGTTGCAACAGGATCATATCCCTGCTTCTACTCATTGTACTAGAGCCCATTGGTAGGAAAGGGTTGGACAAGTCATTGTTCCACTTACCAGCACAGCTGAGCTCCTTTGCTCAGTCCAGGTGCCTGACTTTTAAGGTGAGTTTCAGGAGGTCAGATGAGAGACACTGTAGCTATGACTTTACATATCCCATGGAGGATCGTGGCCATTGTTTATTACCATACCAGTGCTACTAGGAAACAGACATTCTTCAGCTTAAAAAGTTCTTTAAAGGGATTTAAAACTATGAAAATATATATTTGAGAAAAACTATTTTTTAAAAAAAATCCGCATTTAAATTTGATTTTTTTTCATGTGGATTTTTTGGAGGGGAATATAATGCTAATATGGACTGAGAGCAAACTTTAAAATATCTGAAAAATTAAAGCTGTGGGCCAAAAAAGGAGGGAGGGAGGTATTCACACATATGAAATATTTACGTTGTTATTAATCCCAAACTTTCTGTTCTGTTCATATATGCGATCCTTTTTACTGAGTCCCCACCACACAGTCCCTTCATTATTGGGACTTCTACAATTGATTCCTGTATTTCTTTAGTGATAGATTTCTGGATGGTGGCATGGATGATTCAGATATCATGCAGCAAACAGATTTTAAATATATAAAGACCCTGCTTCTGGTGTATTTGGCCACAGAAGCAACATAATTTTATATATATATATATATATATATATATATATATATATATATATATATATTCAAGTCTGTTAGTACTCTGTTAAAAATAAAATTCCCATTAAATAACATGAATAAATAAATAAGCAAGCAAGCAAGCAAGCTTCTACTGATCCCAGTCACAAATGATATTATTCAGCGCAAAAGAAATCTTAAGGCTGCCATCCTGCACACATTGCAAAGGGAAAGGTTTCATTGGACTCTATAGGGCTCATTTATGAGTTCAGAGATTGCACAGAAGGAAGATAGGATAAAGAAATAAAATAAATAAAATTGCAAGTGTTCTCACTTTGATACTTATCCTGGCACCATATGATTCTTTATTATAATTGATCTTTTTTTTTTCATAGCATTTCAAATACTTAGTTTAACCTGTAGTAAACTTCACTACACCCACATCTTAAAGCTGTAATGGAGTTTAGTGCAGGAATCATAACAGTAAAAACAACACTTTTCCCCCTCCAGCCTAACTACTAATACTGCATTGTATTGCTAATAAAAGCATCTTAGCTCCTAGTCAGATGCTGACATAGAGAAAAAGAGGCACGGGAAATGTTGGGCTCATCATATTTTTAAGAATTAATACCTTAGGTCATGTTAATCAGTTTCTGATATATGTAGCTTTCAGAAAGTACTACAGGGGAAAATGTGGGTGTGACTAATAATGACAAGGATATGAACTATATTTCTCATACTATTCTTGTTCCAAATACTACCAATGAACTGGTCTGTAATATGGATTTGGGAAGCCGTACATTAAAAACAAATTTACCTTTTGCAGTGAAATTGGTCATGCTGCTCTCCATTTCCTTCCTAGGCCAGAAACTTTAAGCTTATTATTTTGGTGGCTATAATTTAAAATGAGTGCCAACATCACCTCAACGACTGGATGATAAGTGTCTTGAAACTTCAAGAGAAACCACTAAATTTTTCACAGCATTTGGGTTTCATTTTCAGTATAATAAAAATATGGTGCCCTTTGAATAATGAATAATAGATTCCTCCCACACTTTGATTTACATGCATGGATTAAATGTCATGTTTGAAAAGTTGCTGTTTTATTCTCCTTGGATTTGCCTAAAGAAAAGGAAAATGGTACCTAGCTAGACTTGCAACATTGCTACCTGGCCACACGAGCACATAAATATTAACTCTGGTGATATACTCTTTAAAAATCTAAACATATATTAATCTCTTTCCCATCAGCATCTGTGAACTTTATGGGAACATGAAATGGTCAAGACTCTGTACAGACTGTAGTTTTTCAAAGTAGAGACCACATTTCAAAGCTCTCTGCCTCTACAGTGTGCCTGTGTGTGTGTATGTGTGCAAGTATGTAATCCAACCATGTATTATTATTATTATTAGGGGGAAATACTATTAAATATAATAAAATACAGAAGCTAAATACAAAATATGTTATTTTACTGCTGTAATCCATTTGGATTCCCTGAGATTAAGTGGAACATAAATAATAATAATAATAATAATAATTATTATTATTATTATTATTACTAAACTGACATGATAATGTGCATTAAACAACGTGCTATCACCACACTGATCAAATAAATAGTATAACCAACACTATTGTGTTTTATTACTGTTTTGGATTTAGATTTATTCTGTATTTTTTAAAGTTGTACATCTATTTTCTCAGAATAAATGCTGAACTTTTAAGAATATGTATGACTATTTCATTTTTAAAATTAAAATCTTCTTATGCCTAAATTCTATCCAAACTATCCAAAACTATCCAAACTATCCAAAAACAGCAGTACTAAATAGAATTTAACTTCAAAAGGAGGTGCAAATAAATGGACTGGAATGAAAAAAAGGAGTTTAAGGGAAAGGACTAGGAAGTAAGAATTAGATGGAAGAATGAGTATTGGTTAGAAATATAAGAAATCTGGAAAACTGAGTAAGCTAGGTACAAAAAAACCCTCCCTCGCTCTTCAAAAGTTCCATCTGGGGTAAGACAGAAAATTCAAGTTCCTTTCAACAAGCACTGCAAATGGATTGTTATGTTAAATTGTGTATTTGCCTTTAACTCTCCTTATGGCAATCCCATGAATTTCATCAAGTTTTTTTAGGTAAGGAATAATACTTAGAGGTGGTTTTGCCAATTCCTTCCTCTGAAATATAGCCTACAGCACCTGGCATTTGTTGGTGGTCTCCCTTCCATGTACTAACCAGAGCTGACCCTGCATAGCTTCCAAGGTCAGATGGGATCAGGTGCCTTTACCATATTTAGGCTCTTTCATTAAACTATTGCCTATTATTAGAAGGTAGACCTCTATCAGTCGCTCAACTCCTTGCCCATTTTCACCGCTCCTTAACTTCATGTTCTCTTTACTGGTAAAGTTTTGGAAAATGGAGCAAGTTTTTGGAGGCGTACTTCAGAAATCCAAACTCCTCCCGAAACTTCACAAAAGGTTCAGGTTTTGTATTGGTTGCTTTGAGGGAATCTTGTCAAGCTTTCCACATATTTGCTTAGCATTGCTTACTTGCTAAATTCCTAGCCCCACGTATATTTTATACTGCAGCATGAACCCATTCAACATCATACTTTGAAGACAGACATCCCTCATATCTTTGTAGGATTATACACAGGAAAGTAACCATCAAAATGAAATTTCCTGCTCTTGCCTAATAGTGTAGGCTTGAAAAAACTGGGCAAACTAAACAAGAGGGCAATGAGAGGGAAGGAGGGAAGTGAAGCCAATGGACTTGGGCAAAGAACACTGATTAATGAATAAAAAATATTTCAGGGGAAAGGTCAGACGTTCAAGTCAAACTAGCCCCAAGGCAACTCTAGCTTACATGACCAGCACTTTCTGTATGCAGCAGGTAACCCATGCTGACACTAACTTTGTCAACATTAAGTTGTTATTATTGGAAGGAAGTAGTATTCTGGAACAATATCTCAAATGTATTAGTTACCAGTGTGCTGTCTTTCAACATCAGGCATGAATGTTTATTTTGTACTTTATTGATATTGTGCCTCAATCTCTGCTTTATAGCCAAGGAAAACAAAATTCTACTCTTCATGCTAACTGTCTGGTATTTTCTCTTGTAATACATCCCAAGAATTTAGCATTGCATTTCATCTATCCTGCTTTCTGAGCTTCCTGAAAAACTCCTCTCAAAGAAAAAGAAAAGAAACCTCGTACACACCAATTTGTTCCTCAGAACTACTTTATGAAGGTTCAAACATAACTACCTACTTGGATTCAAACTATAGCTCACAATTATCTCTTTCGCATCAGAACTCTAATGTATGTTTTCCAAATTTGGATATCGGTGGTAGTTGTAGTCCAACCAGAGCAAAAGGAAAAATTAGCCAGAAACATAGCTGTGGTTATCCGATCCAAGGCAGACATCAACCAAGGGCCCATTCATACTAGCGTTTTGTGCCGGGTAGATCAGGGTAGATTCGATAATGCATTCAAAAATGCAATACCAAATCTGACACGAATTGAAGTTCCCACTATGTTTACGTCGATCCAATCTCTCCAGCACAATTTAACCCTCTCAAAGTTCACACTGACCAAAGTAACAACTCAAAGTGGATCTTCCATATCGATCACATTCGATCATGTTCTGGTCTCTCCCCCCCCCCCCCCGTCAATCAAGTGATGCACATCTACATCATTCCACTTCCATTGTCATGCTTGTCGTCCAAGTGTTTATTCCTCCTTCCCCCCTGGCTACTCTATCACTCTGCTGTTTCTGCCCAGGAACAATGTCCAGAATATTCTTCATTTTGAGCAGGACTAAGAAGCACACATTCTATATTTATATGAGCTTTTATTGGGGCATGTCCTCCATTACCCTTTTTGCAGTGCTGCATCCCCCTCCTCCCCAGTGGGGACAAAATCTATCCTGTCACCCTGGGATGAGGACAGGGTGACCAGAGCATCCTCCTTTCCCAGGAGCTATCCTCCATTTCATCCTCCTGTCCAGGAAAAATGTCCAAATGCCCTCCCTTGGGAGCCTGACTGAAAAGCATGCATTTTATTTTTCTATGAGTGCTATTATTATTATTATTATTATTATTATTATTATTATTATTATTATTTATGTAGCGCTGTAGATTTGCACAGCGCTGTACATGAAAACAACTTTTAGCTTTTATTTGGGCATATCCTCCATTTTGCAGTGCCTTAGTCTTCCTTGGTGGTGACATCTGGGAGGAGGAAGAGGAGGAGGGGAAGCCCACTCTTGCCAAGGAGACCCTCGGGCACCACAACCGTTTCTCTTTGAGACTCGTTCGGCGTGAGTTTTCAAAAAAGGCCGCAGCATCGTGGATAGTGCGTCTCCATGCCTCCCAATGAGAGGCCAGGGCAGACCATTGTTGGTGATCAATTTGGCCAAGCCTGAGATGTTGTTTCAGGGAGTCCTTGTATCTCTTCTTTGGGGTGCCCCTCTTACGCTGACCCATGGCGAGTTCACCATAGAATACTATTTTGGGGAGGCGATGGTCCTTCATCCTAGAAATGTGTCCTGCCCAGCACAGCTGCGTCCTCAATAGCATGGCCTCAGTGCTGGTGATCCCTGCTTGCTCAAGGACAGCAACATTCATCACATAGTCAATCCAGTGTATATTTAGAATTGTGCGTTAACAGCACTGATGAAAGCGTTCAAGGAGTAGTAGGTGTTGGCGATAGGTGACCCATGTTTCAGACCCATAAAGGAGAATAGACAGTACAATGGCTCTATATACACTGATTTTTGTGCTTCGCCTCAAGTGTTTGTTACACCAGACTCTTTTGTGAAGCCTTCCGAATGCACTATATGCCTTTGCCAGTCTGTGATCGATCTCTTTATCAATCTTGGCGTCTGAGGAGATGATGCTTCCCAGGTAGGTGAACTGCTGGATGGACTTAAGCACAGATGTGCCTACAGTGATGTGGGGATGGTAGTGTTCTTCTTGAGGTGCCGGCTGCTAGAAAACTTCCGTTTTCTTCAGACTGACTTCCAGTCCAAAGAGCTCTGCAGCTGTTGCAAAACAAGATGTTAGGTGCTGCAGAGCTGCTTCCGTATGCGCAATGAGGGCATCATCGTCAGCAAAAAGCAGCTCACGGACTAGATAGTTTAGACACATCATAGATTAACCATCAAATAGTTTTGCACAGCATGTTCTTCAAACACATACATGTATGCATACACACATACACATATACAGAGTACATATTCCCCTGATTAGAAATTAAAATAAGACTCTTAGCAGCTGTTTCCCCAGTCTCTCTCCCTCAATCTTTTTGTGTAGGCACATGCCAAAATCCCCAAACCTCAGGCTATAGCCACAGGAGTGTTGGTTGTTAGAATCCAGCCAGAGGGGAAAGGCAGACATTCAAGCCTAGCTACCAGGTAGTAGTAATAACAACAGTAATACAGCTGTAGCAGTAGTTGTAGTAATTGTCCTTATATCTTCTTCTCAGCACTGGGATTCAAAGCACCTTACAAAAATTAAAGCAAATGATCTCTCCTTGAATCTGCTTTATGCACACATGAAACAAAGTCCTGGGCTAATGATGGGAGCTGTAGTCCAACCAGAGCAAAAAAGGACAGACAAACTAAGAGATGAGACTGCTATTATCTAATTCAAGCCAGACTGGAGCTAAGAAATGAGAATTTCCAGTGTGATTTATTTACCCAGGTATTATCCTTTCTACTTTCTTTCTCCATTTTTCTCCTCAATTCCAGGGTGATGACCTCCTATTCTTCATCTGTCCTTGCAACCTCCATCAGCCCTCACTAACCCCATTCCTACTAGAACTTTCCAATACAAATTTTCCTCTTTGCTAGTGGTGGCAACAGTATGCAAAGGACTCTTGTAGCACCTTTCAGACTAACTGTGAGAAAAAAGGTGAAGCATAACCTTTCGTAGATTTAGTCTACTTCCTCAGATGCACAGTAACAGCCAGTGCAGGAAACTACTTCCTAACAGGAATGCTATTCTGGATCTTCACTCATATCACATGCTCTTCCCCCAGCTTGGTGCTTCCAGATTACCATTTCTACTTACCATACTGCCTTCACAGAATTTAGGAGAATACAACTCAACCAGTGGAGAGTCCTAAACTTACCAGCAGTCCAGGTTGGGACTTAAATCCTGGAGCGTATGGGTGGTGGCTAAAGGTCTGGCTACCTATTCTGATGTACATTCAAATCAGATCTAGGGAAAGTTACTTTTGTACTACAGGTACCACAGGTATGGCTCCTTACTATTATGGCCATGGGCTTCTGGGAGTTATAGTGCAAGAAAGTAATGACTCCATGTCCTAATATAAACACAGTCTCAGACCAAAAAGTAATAATTGTAAGCTTGAAAGCTCCATCAAAAATACCCTCTCACCAACTGCCAATTGTCATTGTTTGGATATTCAGTACACAATGGTGATTCAATAAACCCATATATATGACTTTAAATAGCACAACCATCACACAAGGCTGTGACCAACACACACACATACATGAGTCAAAATCATTCAGCTGCAAAGCAGCTTGTGCTTATCAGACAAATTTATTCCAGATCAAATGATTCAACCAGTTGCTGACATTTGCCTGGCTGCTGTTGTAAATGACACACAACAATCTTGCCCCACGTGGCATGGTTAAGAAACAAAATAAATGTGCCTCAGTCTCAAAACAGAGCCTCAAGTGTACTTGGGTATATTCCAAAATAATTTAAATTCTGCTTTTTTAGCAAATGGGGGTCAATGAAGCTCAAAACTCAGACAAGGATTTGGGCATTCATGTGTTCATATACACCCACTTGTTCATTTATTATTCTAAAGCTACTTTGCCCAAATCAAATTACATAGCTGACAAGCTGCATAGATAAGGAACATGGAGGGGGGGGGTCTAAACTTGGCTGACAATGCTCTGTGATATAGCATACCATACATTTGGCAATTTTAAAATGAGTGAATTAGGTTGCATTTTAGGGGGTGAAAGAAGGAAAAAGAGCCTGCACTGGAGCTTGAATGTTAACTTTGAAAATTCATTTGATGGTGTTGAATGTTAGATATTGAGAGAAAAATTATTACTACCAACCATAATAACTGAAAACATTTTATTGAGCTATCATTAGTCAATTTATTATTAAAACATAAATTTCCAGGGTTAGATATGGTTTTTTATAAGGAATGGCAAGGAGATTGTCATTGTTGACCCTAAAGGTACATTTTATTACTGGCACGTTCAAGAAGGCTCTTCTTTTCCTTATAAAGTTGTCTTCCTCCAACCTGTTTACCCTCCTAGGGGACTACAAAGTCCATAATATGTTTGTTGCTTGGGAATGGTAAGAATTCAACACATCTGGAAACTGTCAAGTTGGAAAAAGCTGTTCTAAACTCTGGGGAGTCGATGTGTTGTAGAGATCTGAGCTATGACTCTGGAGATCAGAGTTTGCTTCCCTGATTGGCCATGGAAATCCAATGGGTAACATCACACATTCTCAGCCCCAGAAAACCCCATGATAGATTCATCTTTGGGTTGCCATAAATAAGAAACAACTTGAAGGCATACAACAACAAAAAAGTATGGAACCTCACCTTACCACATCAGTTTTCTTGCTAATCTGCATCTCTGTTCTTTTCTTTCTCTTCTTTGGCACTCTCACTATTATGTACACTATTCAGCTCCCCTTGAAACATATTGCTTCTTGAAGAATAATGAGTGATCTTAAATGTTAATAAGGAAAGTCTTGATTTCAGCTAGATCCACAGGATTCCCAGTTTCCTATAAAACACTAAAGATTAGTGTTAGAGCATGTGTTGTTTTCATTTAACTCAGCAAGAATACTCCTAAGTAAGGTTTTGGGGTTTGTTTGTTTGTTTTTTTTAAATACAGGCAGGGATGAGAATATCTAAATTTAACTAGTTGTATCTTGTGGCTCCCAGTGCCAATCCTACCAAACTTCTCAGAGTGTGAGATCCACTGAAGAAAGGGTAGGTGAAGGCCAGAATGAATGGGGTGGTTAGAGTGTGAGAAAAAGAAAGACAGAATCCAAAAGAGAAGAAAATGTGGGTGAAAAAACTTTCTAGTTAATTATCCAAGCACAAAGCACTGTGTGAGGAATAATAAAGACATTAAAGGATTACAAAGGGGGTTCAATGAGATTACTTCTGAGTACACCTGGGTGGAGCATGGGTTTAGTTAAATCAGACTTTTAGTTTCAAACTAATAGTTCCAGCCTTACCAAACGCCCTCAGAATGGCAACTCTTTGCAGTAAGAGGTGGGTAGAAAGCAGAATGAAGGACAGAAATGTTTTTACTTAATTTTTCAAGTGTCTAGTAAATATATGACAGGATGCAGTGGCTTAGTGGTTAGGATGCCAATTCTGACAATTGTAAGGTCAGAAGGTTGGGAGGCACAAGTGCTGCATGATGAGGTGAGCTCCCATCACTAGTCCCAGCTTCTGCCAACCTAGCAGTTCAAAAGCATACCAATGCAAGTAGATAAAGTTGTACCACTTCAGTGGGAAGGTAACAGTGTTTGGGGCAGTCATGCTGGCCACATGACCACCAGAGCAGTCCTCAGACAACGCTGGCTCTTTGGCTTAGTAACGGAGATGAGCATTGCCCCCATACAGTCAGTTATGACTAGACATTCATGTCAAGGGAAAACCTTTACCTCTACCTTTTAGTAACTATATTCAATAAAACCAGAATGAAATAAATAGTGAGGACTACTAAAGAGAGTTAACCACATCTCTGTCAAAAATACTGTACAGGTCAATAGTTGGGGAGGAGTATCAGTCTTCCAAACCTAAAGGTCTTGATATTTGGTAAAGACCGTGGCTGCCTGAGTACTAAGCAAACACATCACTCCATTCCATTAAAACCCCTTTCCCTTCTTCCTCAATGACTCCTCAGTCCCAGCTTATCAAATGCCTCTCACCCATTCCCCTGCTAAGTTTCCAGAACTCTCTTTATTTCTTTCCCTACTCCTAAAAAACTATGGGCCCATACAGACAGGCCAAAATAAAGCTGCTTTGGGTCACTTTGGATGTTTACTGTTTAAGTGATTCATGTGTCCTAAGAGTCCGGAAGCTGCGCCAAAGCCAAGCTCCAATCCTTAGGACTGGAGTGTGACTTTGGCATGACTTCCAGACTCTTAGGACACATGCATCATTTAAAAAGCATACCTCCAAAGTGACCTGAAGCAGCTTTATTTTGGCCTGTCTGTATGGGGCCTAAGATAAAGAAAGTAGTTTAGCATGAGATACATTTCCTCTAATCCTAACAGTCTTTCTCCTTAGGCCTTCCTTTTTTATTGAATCTGTCACAGAAAGGGCCATCTGCCATAATGAATCTAATGTTCTAAAAGTAATCAACTTGTTAAAGTATAAGATTAACTTCAGCGCTAATCAGGAAATCTAAAATCTAGCAAGTAATCAACTGAATAAGCCAATTAATTAGTTATTTCTGAACTTTCACCCACATCTTAAAATATTAAATAGATTATTATCACATAGGAACATATTTCAGACAGACAGACAGAGTGTGGGAATCACTTTGTGTATTTTTTAAACTATTAAGCAGAGAGAGCATATACTCTCCAACTATCCAGATTTTATCTTCTGTTGTACCACTTTTTCAACTGCTCTTAAAAAGTCCCACTTTTTCTTTCCTCCTTCCACTTCTTCTCTTCACCCTCATTTCAACTGTTGCAAAATGAGCTCAAAGGGCAAAAATAGTTTGCACTCCATTAACTGAGCAGGGGGAAGAGAGAGGTAAAAGTGGAATTATGCCCTTCCCAGTAGGCTCAGGCTCAGGCAAAAACAAACTGTTGCAACCTCTCCCAACTAATGTGTTCTATCTCATTGATAATTTTTGCCATCATGACCACATTCTGATGTTGTGTACCAATTTTTGTCTGTGAAATGCTAGAAGGTATGAGAGCCTACTGAAGAAATGTCACTTACTGTGTGGACGCTTTGGTCAAAACAGATCTCCACGTCGTAGAAGTTGCCATTATGTCTGACTGGTAGTGAGGTACCAGCCCACTGTTGACCTTCCACTTTGGACCAGGAAAGCAGCTCACCACCAACTTGTCCACGGATGGAAACCTTGAGAATGTAGCTGCCTTGAGGCACTTTGTCTTTAATACCCCGTATGCATTTAAGTTGGATTTGAATGGGTTGGGACTTTTTAGACCAGTTGATCTAAGGGAAGAAAGGATGCTAATGAAGAGAAAAAAGAAAACTGCACTCCTGGTTGGAAACAGTAAACATGTGTATTCAAAAAAGGGAGTTATACAATGATGGCATTATTTCTTTGTTTTCTATTCTGCCTTTTCCTCAAATTGGAAACCAACACAACTCACAACTGGATTAAACACAAGACACAAGTACATTAAACACACAGTAGGATATAACAGAAGTCCTACTATGCCTGGACTGAGCCTCAGTGTATTTAGTCACATTTAGTTGCTGTCTACATCCAAACAATGATTTCAGAAGTTCTATTCAGGCGTCCTCCTTGAAATAAAACCAACATCATAGCACACTTGGAGGTGTGCAGATGGGTGGCTAAATGCCGCTTGTTTTTGCCCCAGAAGGAGGTGCAGCAACCACACACCATGGTCTCCAGAGGGACCAAAAAGAACCCGCTTCTTGGTGGGGTCTATTGCATCCTGGAAGAGGTGCCATAGGCATGCACATGCACCATGATGATGCCCCTTGTGTGCAGCGCCATTTGGGTGCTGCACATGATGAGAATCATCATGGCGTGCGCCGTGTCAATAGGCACACACCAACTTGATGCCTGGCCAGTACGATGAGGGCTGAGAGCATCTGGACGCTCAGCCCTCACCACACTTATAGGTCGGCACAAAGTGCTGGTGTGTAGAGCCCCTTTCTTGCCTAACAACAGGGCATAATGCTGTAATTTGGAGGGCTTGAAATTTTAGAAGAAACAAATGCTAACCACTTGAGACTATAGTAAGACCCTATAATAACATGGAATTTCTCATGGATTTCATGTTGTTTCTTTGTAGAATACAAAAACTGGACATGTAATATTGCAGTGCACGCACTGTCTTCCTAATTTACTTCTGTAGTAATTTAAATTATTTTTCTTCTTATATATCCATTTCCATTATGAGAGAAGGTTATTTAAAATTGCATCCGACCACACATCAAATTATTTTAATGTGTTTTCCTTGACAAAGTATTCCAAAATTTTTATGATCTACTCCTGTAGTGACCAATAATCTCTCTCTTTAAAAAAAAAATACATCCTACCTTGGATTTATAATGGAAAAGACAGCATATTTCCATATAGATAGAAAGCTCATGGAGTTAAATTAAGTAGTTAAGTAAACACTTGAAGTAGTTAAACCTCTTTTGTTTTTGTTTTCCTCAACACACACCATACTTAACAAACTAATCTGAATGACAATTATTTTCATTTAAATTAGAAAAATCTTAATTAACAATGAAGATTTAACCTTAATATTTTGGCACTGGAATCATGCATATATATATATATATATATATATATATATATATATATATATATATATGAAAATTAACATCATGTGAATGAATAAATAAGACAATCTTTCTAAAACCTCAAGGCAGGATTACTGATGCAGGCAGACTGAGTTATTAAACACATTCTAAATTAAACGCCTCTATGAATTTTATACTGAAATTTATTTTGATAGTTTTGCATGCCAAATGTGACATTTTATATTTTAGATTCATCTTCTGTAGTAATTTTGGAAATGTCATACAAACAAAGATTTTGTCATTTACCAATGGAATTACTATGCATGGCCAGTTAGCCTCCTCTCTTTCTGGCTCTTCTAGTTGTTTCAAGTCAGCAAGCCATAAAAAATCTTTATCTCTCTGAAACACAGCAATTTGGAAGATAATCGAATAGTGACTGGGGGGCAAAAAAACGCCAGTCTGAGGAATTATACCACAATCTCTCTTGCATTTACAACCTTCCCTCAAAGCGAGTGTCAGTTGAGTAGGAAAAGGAGATAGGAGATTCATCATATCTCAAGCTTGTCTCATTTACATGGTGGCAGGGCTGCCTTTCCTCATCTCTTACAGGAATGACTTTGCTTGGCCAGTGCTGAGAAAGTGTTTTGAAAAACTCCAGCCTTGCCCAAATGATTCACGTTTAATGCTTTTAGATGTTCCTGTTTAAGCATATACTTGCATCTGTTGGGATTGCATACATTTAAGTTTGCTAAAATGCTAATTTTTTAAAAGATAAAATAGCAAAGTGAAGGGATTTCATATAAGGGAGGGAGTCAATATAATTGATTTAGTCATTTTGCTGTTTCTTTCAAGGGGAGAAAGCACTCATTCTCTCACACAGACACCCACAAAAAAGATTCACCTTCCAGCTAAGAGCTGCTCCTCCATTTGAATCATTATTCACTCCTGTAAGTTTACTCAACTTGGCTTCAGTCCTCTCTTGGCAGGTTTTCGGTGCTGCTTTCAGCGCCTGACTTTCTGGCTTGCTTCGATGACAAATGGAGGGGGGGGTTAATAAAATGCATAAATTAAAGAAAGCGTTGACCCTTGAAATCCACATGCATTTCAATGCATTCCTTAAATATATACAAGAAAGGCAACAGTGGATGGAGTGTTGCTGTACATTTGAGGTAGGGAAATGTTTAAGTTTTAAGCAGAGGCAAAGGAATAAAAATGGGATCGCATCTAACCGCACATTCATATTTATCAGTCTGGATGGATGCCAAAACACCAGGGGCCACAATCCAGCAAACCCTATGAGCTCATGTTGGCTAGACTGTGGCCAGGAGGTTTTACTCACAGGACCCAGATAGCAATAGCCAGCTTGATCACCAGATGGACAGGACTGGCACTGAAGCAAAAGCACAGCATGTAAAGAAAGTCACCCATCTGGCAATAGAGGTCCTGAATGCAGGACCCTGGAGTGCAGGCCAAGGGAGGCTGGTGATCTCCAGGTCACTTGGGTGGTGAATCTGCTCCTGGTTTTAGTCTCAAATTTAGAGACGCTATCTCTGATGAACCCTATTCCCAAAATAGATTTTTGTATCTTGGATTGCTTTGTTAAAGTTCAGACTAGAATCTGAGTGAATTCAGTATTCTATAGACATGGGAAATGAAGTTCAAGCAGCAGTAGCCCAGGGCTTTAGACATATTATAATTTGGACTACAGCTTCCAGTATCCTGCAGCCTTGATTGGTGAGGATTCTGCAAACTGTAATCCCAAAAATAACCTCAGAAAATGTTATCATCCCATTCAGAATAGGAAGTCCTTCTTTCCTTAGCATACTGTAGATATATGGCAATGAAACCAGCTTAGATATTTTTAATGTTTTTTGTTTTATTTTGATATAATATTTCAGTATAGGCCCAGTATACTGAAGTATACAGTTTGCTGAGAGCAAACAAGAGGCAATAAAGAAGCAAACTCATAGTCCCTATATTAAAAAAAAACAACACCCAAAACCAGAAGTTACTTTCTGTCTATGCTTTCACTTTTCCTTATCCAAAATGCCCATTCAGCTCAGGCAAAGTCCCTATTCCCTGATATGCCTTTCAACTGACTAGGCACACCTCTGTCATATCTGGATTAAGTTTCAATGTGTTTGCCCTTATCCAGTCCATTACTGACAACAGACACTGATTCAGTACAGAGACAGGTTCCTAGGAATCAGATGGGATGGAAAAATAGAGTTGCATGACATCAGCATGCTGGTCATATCAAACCCCAAAACTCCAGATGACCTCTCCTTGCAGTTTCATATGATATCAGACTACTAGTACTGTGTGGTGCGTATTCACACAAAGAGGCAAAATGTTGTACCATAAGTAGAAGCTGTCTAATCTGTGAAAAAGAGCACTTCCAAAGAAATGTGTCCTCATTAGTTGTGTAGCAAATTCTGAACAATCCCTGAAACAGGACACCAAATTAGGATCCAAAAATGTAAGTGACTAAGAGCAAAACAGACTGCCCCTTTGTGCCAGCTTGGGGTGGTGTCAGAGAGCAGTGTTTAGACGCTGCACGCTCTAACACTGCCCCCAAGCCGGCATCATGCCACCCACCCAGCCACATGGTGGGCAGCTTTGCACCACTCTGGCATCGCAATGTTTATATGCCACACACCACAGGAGCACCACTAAGCCATGGTGGCTGTGCAAAAGCCGGCGTTTGGTCAACCCAAAAAGGAGTGGCATTTCACCGCTTCCTTTTGTGCCTGTAAAAAGCTGGGTTGGGGGCATGGTGTGCGGTTGCCATGGCCCCAACCCAGCATTCAAAGGGGTGGCAGTTAGTTGCCCCTTCATGGCCATCTGTTTCAGACCTATGTTCATCTAATCCAGGGGTGAGAATGATGTAGCCTTCCAGATTCTGTTAGCCTATATCTGAGTTGGCAAGCCCCATTGGCTTTATAAAAGACCTGCTACAGCTAGAAAGCTGCAAGAAATTGTTTTAGGTTATGAAGAAGTCCAGATATTTGAATTACAATTCTCAGTAACACAAGCAGCATAGCTCATGCTGCTTGTGTCACTGAGAATTGTAATTCAAATATCTGGACTTCTTCATAACCTAAAACAATTTCTTGCAGCTTTCTAGCTGTAGCAGGTCTTTTATAAAGCCAATGGGGCTTGCCAACTCAGAACCAAGCCACCATCAAATACCTTGGGTTAAAACACTGATAGCTCATAACAAGTCATTGCTGTTGAGAAAACCAATCCCCCAACAGCAACTTTGAGGACAGAAACTAAACTAAGAAAAAACAGTGTACTCCAAAGCAGGTGGCTGCAGATGTCTTGTCCCTGCTATTTGAAAAGTTCTGTGGTTTCCATGCTATGAGATCTGATTCTACCAAACAACTTTTCCTTGTGCTAACCATCTTTTTATCCATAATGTTTTATTTATTTATTTATTTATTTATTTATTTATTTATTTATTTATTTTGATCACAAGGGGAGTGAGAATGGAGGGAATGAAGAAAAACAAGGGAGGGTTACAAACAGGAGATGATGGTGTCCAAAGCCCTGGTAAAATTCAATGAATGAGGCAGGTGGTAGCATGATAATAGAATCATAGAATCATAAAGTTGGAAGGGACTGCAAGGGCCATCCCATCCAACCCCCTGCCATGCAGGAACTCTCAGTCAAAGCATCCACGACAGATGGCCATCCAGCCTCTGCTTAGACCTCCAAAATCCATTCTAAGTCATGATTGCGCGCATGCGTACGCACACACACATAGATGTGTTGTGTGTGTGTGTGTAACAATGAAGTGTGTCTCTAATTTTAATTTTTTGGGGGAGGATGGAGAGAAAGAATGTTTCAGTTAACAGAAGTATATGAAAGGTGCCTTAAATAAACACTTCAGGATTTTGTGGCATCCCTTTCTTCCTTGACCTGAAGGTTAGACAAAGCTTAACCTAATTGCCCTAAAAAGGGAAATAAGGGAACTTATATTATGAATGTTACCATTTAATTCCTGCAGCTGGATCATCTAAGAAAATCTCTTTTCCCAGGAAGAATGGTTGGATTTGAAACTTTGTACTTATTTAGTTTGTTCATGATGGAAATTATTTCACTTAATTTGGTTAGAGCTACATTGACACAAGGGTTCATTAGGACACCCATTTGCTTGCAATTCAATTTAAAATTAAATACACTTTGTTGTGGATTTTATTACTTTTAAACTACTGTATCTATTGCCTTTATTAGCAGCTATTACACAATTATGAAGGTAAACAGTTTTCATTACTCTGTTTGATCTCTTTTAGGGGTACAACATTTCTCTCACTCTCTTTTTCACACATCTAGAAGTTGGAGATGAGGATACATTAGGACTGGGCAGAAACTGATTTGGGCCAAAAATATATAAAATCATGATATTGAATCAGTAATTCAAGAAGAAACCATTTCATGAAATGGCTTTTCCATTAATCTTGTTTCTCTAAACAATTTCATTAACTGTTCAGCACATTTACTTACTTCTGAGTAGATGCATGTACAGACATGTATACAGAGCCAATGTGGCGTAGTGGTTTGAATGGTGGACTACAACTCTGTAGACCAGGATTTAAATCCCAGCTGGGCCATGTAAACCCACTGGGAGACCTTGGGCAAGTCACACTCTCTCAGCCTCAGAGGATAACAATGGCAAACCCTCTCTGGAGAAACTTGCTAAGAAAACCCCATGATAGTCTTAGGGTCACCATAAGTCAAAAACAAATTGAAGGCACACAACAACAACAACAACAACAACCATGTATGCAATGGCATTGCTAAGCTCTCATTTACTACTGCCCCTCCAGTGTCCTTTAAAACAGTTTTCGACTCTCTTTTTATTTTGCATTTTCATTAAAAGTGAAAGAAAAATTAATCTGATTTTTTAAAAAAGAACCAAACCTAAGTAGCTCAGGCTTTAAAACTGGGTTGCTTAGACCAGCAGCTTGATTTTATGTTTTTAATGTGTGTGGTTTTTTTTACTCTCTACACTCTCTCAGACTCAGAGGAGGGGAAAGGCAAACCTACTCTGAACAAATTACACCAAGAAAATCCTATGGTAAATTTGTCTTAATAGGTGCCATAAGTCAGAAATGACTTGAAGGCACACAACAACATCTCTTATAGAAAAAATAAAAATAAATAGTGACTCAGGAAGTTAGATAGTGAGTATAACTGATTATCTTTCAGTGGCTGTTAATAATAAGGTCTGATAGTGCAGACTTTAGTTTAAATAAGTATCTTCTTTGGACTCAAATATCTGTCCCTTCTGTTTACAGGGAATGAATTACAAATAACTAGTCGTTTTAATTATGATTTTCTCCATAACAAAGGCGCTTTACAGACCACCCATTTGGGGCGGCCTGTAGGTGCTGCTTTTCCTGCCGGTTCGGGGCCTCAGCTTCCAGAGCAGCAGCCTCCGAGGCCCTGATCCGCCTCTTTCCAGGCTGCAGGGAAGCGGCAAAAGGCCGCTTCCCTGCGGCCTGGAAAGGGGTGTCCTTGGGGCTTCATGCCCCAAGGACACCCGACGGCGGTGGGAAGGAGGAGAAAGGGGCCGCTCAGCCCCTTTTCCCCTTGCATCGCTGGCGCAGCCATCTAAAGGCTGTGCCAGCGACACAAATCGTGGAAGGAGCTCCGTTTCGGAGCTCCTTCTCACACCACAGAAAGGGCGCTCTATGTGCCCTCGTGCGGTGCAACAACGTCACGTCCGCGCCGCCCCATTTGGAGGTGGTGCGTTCGTGACGTCGTAATGGCAGCCCCTGTGTGGAACGGGCGCCGCCATTTTGTACGTCCTGGGAACATACTAGGGTTAGGTGAGTGCGTAAGGCACGCACTTTGCCAACCCTAGTACGTCCCCAAGACGTACTTTACGCCCGTCTATAACAGGCCAAAGATTACTTGAAACAAAAGTACCTGAAGTTGGTAGCACAGATATAAGTACATTACATTACAATTATAATATAGGCAAAGATAACTTCACTCTTCTTGCTATGTGACTATAATTCTATGACTAAGTTTTAATGACTTATATAGTTAGAAGAGTAAGATGTAATGGAAGACAAGGAATATCACATGGCTTAAAGGCAGGCTAATGCTGTACTTGCTGTGATTGTTGAAATGAAAACAATGTGGATAGGAGGTGAGCACCTTGCAACATCCAATTGCTCTAAGTAATTACAAAGGTACTTATTACCCCCCAAAAGATATATAAATGAAACTTAGCTTTCAAATTATTCCAGTGTTATTCCTGTTGTATGTAGAACGTAACTAAGGTGTGGTGCTTACATTCACATCAGTAGGTGTCACTATAGTGCCATTTGCACAGCTAACAATAGCCCTAAGATAGCATGTACTGGTAGGGATGCAAAGAACATTTGAAGATAAGAGGGAGAAAATAAGTGAAGGGCTTCATAAGTGTAAAAAAACCGTGACAAGGAGATTTCTCCACACACTCCTCTTTCATTTCCCCCCAGTTCTTAAATAGCCTTGAGGACTACAATCCCCACCCAGTTCAGCCTCACTTTCTCCTCCTCCATTATATGGCTATGTAGTGGCTGTCAGGACAGCAGATGTAGGAGAGTGAGGGTCACCGCCAGTAGATCCTAATGACATCATACACCAGGACTCCATAGGAGCCGCAAATGATGTCAACTTGGTGTGCATTGGCTATGAAGGGCCACCAAGAGGTGATCATCCTCACTTGCCTGCCCCCATCCCTTGTGTCAGCCTTTCTGGTGGGAGAAGATGGAGAGATACCTGGGATAGGCAAATCCATCAAAGGCTACCACAGTAATCAATGGGTGATTCTCCATACTTATCTCCATCCCTTACCCTCCTGCCAGTTACTACTTGGTTATAAGGGAGTCCTGGAAAGGGGTCTGGGGAAAGGAAATTTTCTCCTCCCTATAGTGACTTTAAAAAAAATTCAAGCAGTGAGGAAATATGGTTAACCTACTCCTTTTTCTCTGTGGGAACAAACAATTTTAAAAAGCACATCTTTACCTACTGGCAAAAACCTAGCAAACATCTCTAGAAAAAAAAAACCTCATTCTTTCTTTCTTTATGAGAGCAAATGGCAAATACCTTCAGCTATATGGGATTAGACTGTATTTGATTTCTACCAACAAGCAAGCAAAAAAGTCTGCTTCTTTAAACGACCAAAGACAGAGGTAGAAAACCAATTTAGGTTCAGCTAAATGTAGTATTTCTGGTCTATTGTTATCAGCACAGTCCCAAACACAAAATCATTACAACCAGACCATCTACAAAACATCTACAGGTAGCCATGTTGGCCATTTAGCAAATTCAATAGTATCCAAACAATGATACCTTGATAGGACCAACCAAAATGCACAATTGCATGTTGCAAGCTTTCTAAGTCACACTGGCTTCTTCATCAAGCAAACAGGAAAAAGAAATTGATGATGTTAGTCATAGGCCTGCATTTTCTGTTTCTGGTCCTAGTTCAGATGGTAGGCAGGGCTATCTGCAAGCTGGCACCTTCCCCTTTGGCCATGTGGTCACGGGTAGGTTTTCAAAGTCAAGGAAGGAGACATGCTGGATTTCAAGGAAACATCTGCCTATTCACTTCTGAGCGCAATACAAGGTGTTGGTTATCACCTATAAAGCCCTACATGGCTTGGGCCCGAGTTACTTGAGGGACCGCATCTCCCTATATAATCCTCCCTGCACACTTAGGACATCCGGGAAGAACCTGTTAGAAATTCCATCTTCCAAATACGTTGTTACATCCCAGATGACCTTTTCAGTGGTGGCCCCACAAATCTGGAATGGTCTTCCCGAGGAGCTCCGTCTTGTGACCCCCCTGGAAACATTTAAAAAGAGGCTTAAAATCTTCCTCTTCTGTCTAGCCTTCCCCGCTGAAAAATGAAGTTGTGCACTCTCAGTCCCATTGACTCTCTGCCTTACTCTCTTGAATGATTGTTTTTTAGATTTTATATAATTTGTATTTTGCATTTTATCTACTTTATGAGATGTTGTAATGGTTTTATTGGTCTGTAAACCGCTTAGATCTAAGGAAAAGCGGTATACAAATAAAATTTATTATTATTATTATTATTATTATTATTATTATTATTATTATTATTATT
>NC_056525.1:169991128-170023349 GCF_019175285.1 Sceloporus undulatus
ATCTTCTTTGAATTGCAAATAGACATTAAAATCCCTTTGAAAATCTAATTTTTAAAGAATAATGATTTAAAGAATAAAGCAAAATGACATGTTAACTCACAAGAGAAACAGTTTATAGTTTGTGTGATTTAAAATCTTATACATCAGATTTTTGTCAAATGTTTAAGCTTAATCTTGCTAGCAAAGGCTGTATGGTAGCCTCACTGATATGTAAGGAAAAGAAGGAATTGGGAGGGCAGTGAAGAACAAGTGTCAGCAACTAGGTTTTTGTATATAAAAAGTATCCACAGCTTCTTGGAAAAAGATATAGAAGTCCTGTCAAAGCAATCTGGAAGTTGAACCTTAGTTTTAAGGTAAAGTCATTGACAGTTTCAGTCACTTTCAAAACATCATGGAGAAAGTGTTGAGAAAAGGAGGAAATTCTGTTGCTAATGCATACCTTTGGAATATTTTGGGAAATCTTCTGCCAATCTTCTTTGTATACTGGAATATGTCTTTATGTTTTATATCCTAGAGGAAGAATGTTTGAAATTTTTCAAATTGTATAAAGAATATATTTAAATATTACTGTTCTAAAGACCACCTACATATATCTATCCATCCATCTGTAATATATAATGCGAAGCGGTTTTTGTAAAATACCAAACAAAAGGTAATATTTACAGCATCATTGTAATTCACAGATTTAAAAGTAAAAGAATTTCTGAAGTGTTAAAAAAAAGTAATAGAAAACGTGAGAGGTGACAGAACAGAATTGGGACTACAGTACACACCATAGTCATGAATAAAACCTCATCCCACTGCATGAGTAACTTCCATGCTTACCAATAAACTTTCCCTGTTAGGATGAATGGCAACTGGAGGGGGGCATTATTTCACTGGGCCTCATTCATTTTTTATTTTATAGATGAATGGCTAGTCATTCCCATGACATCCAGCATGGTGTAGCAGTTTGAATGGTGAACCTCAGTCTGGAAACCAGGGTTCAAATCCTTGCTCAGCCATGCAAACCCACTGTGTGTCCTCCTCTGAATAAATCTTGCCAAGGCAACCCCATGATAGGCTGACTTTAGGGTTGCCATAAGTTGGAATTGTCTTGAAGGCACACAATAATAAGTCATTTCCATGGAGAAAAATGTGGAACTTGGGGAACAATGCTGCGATATGTGTGTGTGTGGGGGGGGTTAAATCTGTCCACCTGCTAATACATGGAGCAGGGACCATTGTTAGAGATTGCAGGACTCCCTCTTCCCACTCCTGAAGTCCAAAAAAAGGAAGGGAAATAAGTTTCTGAAAATGCATCCTACAAAACAAACAAAACCAGAACATATGTTCAAAATGAGAAGAATCTCTATTTCCTTCTCAAACAAATTTTTGATTGCTACGGAGAAAATATTATTTCATAGAATCATAGGTTTGGTAAAGACCACAAGGGCCATCCAGTCCAACCCCCTGCCATGTAGCAACTCTCAATCAAAGCATCCCCAATAGAGGGCCATCCAGCCTCTATTCAAAAACCTTCAAAGAAGGATATTCCACCATTCTCAGAGGCAGCATGTTTCACTGTTGAACAGCTCTTACCATCAGAAAGTTCTTCTAAAGTTTAGATGGAATATCTTTTCCCGTAACATGAATCCATTGCCCTGTGGAGCAACAGAAAACAAGCATGCTCCATCCTCATTATGACATCCTTTCAAATATTTAAACATGGCTATCATGTCACCCCTTAACCTTCTGTTTTCCAGGCAAAACATACTGAACTCCCTAAGCTGCTTCTCGTAAGGCATGGTTTCCAGAACTTTCACCATATTTACCTCCTGTGTCTTCTCCTATTCTTACCCGCTTCAAGACCATGTTGAATTCAGAGCAACAAGGATAGGATTGAGTTTGGAAAAACCTTGCTCTGGTAGAAAAAAAGGCCTCAGCAATGACTTGAAGATAAGGAGAGAATTGGTATAACCGGGTGAGTGAGATATTGGAAAACAAGAAGTCTCTATCCTTCTCATCAAATACAATGAGTTTTAAGAGGATCTATATAACTCTGAGGTGATCACTGAAAGGATGTTCTCCCATAGAAGGTCTGCTCAGTTTCAACTATGTCTCTGATGTCTTTCAGTGGCAGGGTTATTATTTTGATTCCCCACTGCTTATTTCTTAATTGCTCAAACATGTGGTAGAATTACTGAAGCGATTAGTCATGTTGGGTTTATTTTATTTTTAATACGAATTTTTGATATATCATATGTAGATCAAAAGAAAATGGGTTTGTTCAAAAGAGCCGTATTTCTGGATGGCCCTTGTGGTCTCTTCCAACTCTACGATTCTATGATTCCTTCCTTCCTTTTTTTTCTTTCTAGTTTTCATCATTGATATACTTCTCTTCATTTAAAAACAAACCCCAAAACACTTCACAATAAAAACAGATACAATAAAACTGTAGCTACGAGTGTAAAGCAATAAAACCTTTAAAACCTTTAAAACCATACAGAAAAAACTAGGGGTAGCTGACAGCGGGGCTAACCTACACAATTAAAATATCCCTCATTCAAATTGAATAGAATGTGATCCGGACACATGCAATTTGCCATGGTTCAGGCTTTTTGCAGGGCTTGGGGAGGTCTATTTACATTCAGTAGAAAAAGGCTCTGCAGTTTTTGGAACCAGACATTAGAAGATTTTGGTCAATGGCCATAAAGTTTGAGGAATTCTGGGAGTTGTGCAAAAAATATTTTTTGCAAGCTTTGATCCTCCCATTCTTTTTTTATAGCAGCCATGTTACAGAGATTGATCTGGAATGTGTAAGATTAACTTCATTCTTCAGCATGTCTACAATTTAAGATCCCTTTTCCTGTCATAGTTCATTATAGAAGAGGAATATGGGGTCAGGAACAAGGGATACCTCTTGCATGTGAGAAAGCACCATAGCCTTGATCCAAAGCAGCCCATCCATCTCC
Organism: Sceloporus undulatus; assembly: GCF_019175285.1. Classification (NCBI taxonomy): domain Eukaryota; kingdom Metazoa; phylum Chordata; class Lepidosauria; order Squamata; family Phrynosomatidae; genus Sceloporus; species Sceloporus undulatus. Next base: position 169,994,083 of record NC_056525.1, read on the forward strand.
GATGGGCAGTTTTAGCCAATAGAGCTGTCACAATTATATATATCATGTTACTTCTACACTAGCCCTTAGTGGAGTAACTAACAACTGATTGGAAATTAATATAACATACATGAATGAGAGAGAATCAAAGTGAGAAAGAACACACACAAAGCTGTAGCCGGATAAATGTATCAAATGCTTTCCATGATATGGCTCCACTGAGTATTCATTCAAACACAGCCTGACAGCTGCATACTTGCCAACAACCAGACAGTTTAACATTGTACCAGTGATAATAACCAGATATTCCAGATGAAGAATATTTTTACAGCATTCAGTGATCTAAAAATTCCATCATCAAAACACTTGGACATGAAAGCATTGTCTCCAACTGCTTCCAGACTCCCCCCTACACACACACTTTTTGAAAAAAGGAAAGGAAAGAAACAATGCGTCCTATTATCTTAGTATGTTTATTAACGTATTACCACATATTACAGTACCAAAAATCCATTGAAAATGCTCTTTTATTTTAGGGATGTGCTTTATCCCTAAGTGCATTCTCAAAAAAAAAAAAAAAAAAAAAAGGCTAAATTTTTGGACCAGCCCAGCTCACTAGCAGGCAGATTTTCACCAGCGAATCCATCCATCCATCCATCCATCCATCCATCCATCCATCCATCTCCCTCTCCCTCTCCCTCTCCTTCTCTGTCATAGTCCACACTGGCCAAATAAAGCAGCTTCTAACTGCTTTGAAGAGTGGCTGTTTAGCTGACGCATGAGGTGAAAGTGGATGGGAAGCAAAACAAAGCTGCACCCCGGGGCTAAAAACCAGAGCAAAGAGAAGATGGGATACTCCAAGTCAAGGTGGAAAATGCACATCATCGCACCAGCATATAAACAGGACTGCAGCAAAGGAAAAACACGATGGCCAATAATGCAATGGATGTTCTGTCCTGGGCCATATGCTATTCAACATCTTTATCAATGACTTAGATGAGAGTATAGGGGGCATGCTGTTCAGATTTGCAGGTGACACCAAATTAGGAGGAATAGCTAATATCCCAGAGGACAGGATCAAAATTCAAAATGACCTTAATAGATTAGAAAGCTGGGCCAAAGCTAACAAAATGAATTTCAACACAGAGAAATGTAAGGTACTGCACTTAGGGCAGAAAAATTAAAGGCACAGATATAGGATAGGGGACACCTGGCTTAAGAAGACTATGTGTGAAAGGGATCTAGGAGTCCTAGTAGACCGCAAATTGAACATGAGTCAACAGTGTGATGCGGCAGCTAAAAATGCCAATGCGATGCTAGGCTGCATCAATAAAAGTATAGTGTCTAAATTAAGGGAAGTAATAGTGCCACTCTATTCTGCCTTGGTCAGGCCTCACCTAGAATATTGTGTCCAGTTCTGGGGACCACAATTCAAAAAGAATGTTGACAAACTGGAGCGTGTCCAAAGGAGGGCAACTAAAATGGTGAAGGGTCTGGAAACCATGCTTTATGAGGAAAGACTTAGGGAGCTGGGTATGTTCAGCCTGAGGAAGAGATGGTTAAGAGGTAATATGATAGCCCTATTTAAATATTTGAAGGGGTGTCACATTGAGGATGGAGCAAGCTTGTTTTCTGCTGCTCCAGAGGCCAGAACACAGAACAATGGATGCAAGCTCCAACAACAGAGATTCCATCTCAATACTAGGAAGAAACTTCTGTCCGTAAGAGATTTTGAACAGTGGAACACACTCCATCTGAGCGTGGTGGGGTCTCCTTCCTTGGAGGTCTTTAAACAGAGGCTGGATGCCCATCTGTTGGGGATGCTTTGATCGTGATTTCTTGCATGGCAGGGAGTTGGACTGGATGGCCCTTGTGGTCTCTTCCATCTCTATAATTCTATGTAATTACAAAATACACAAACCAGACAGCCCAACAAGGGGCATGAGGTGAAGGTTGGAGAGTAAAAGGGGCATGTATGGGGAGCCTCCAAGATTGTGCTTTGCTAATTTATCACTGGACACACTGATTTGCTGACACATTGTCCAGGCGATGCATTACACATGCACCTGTGTGGCTGGTCATAATGGCAGGATTCCAATAGAATAGCATCTGAGCAGGAAAAAGGAAGTAAGTGGGTTGCTGTGCAGCATGGCTTGACGCCATGTGGTGTGGATGGTCCATGGGTGTTCATCCTGCCTTGAGAGCAAGCAGTACGGATACAAAGGATCATAAAATATCTTGCTTGGTTTTTGTTGTTGTCATTTCTGAATTAGCGATGGCATTCAAATTCCAAAGCAAGCTTCTTTGAATGCTATAAAAACTTAATAAACTCTGAAAACTGGGCTCTGGGGATATACATATCAAATGTTACTCTTTACAAAAAAAGAAAAAAAAAGAATTCAGCATCACCAATCCAAAATAATTGCTTGCCCAGTGACAGATATTATGTCTGGACTGGATATATATGTGTTTTTCTTTTAATGGGAAGAGAAGGAAAAAAGAGAGAGAGATTAGTCAGAGGTTGTCTTTATCCATAGCATAACTTCCTCATCTTTGATGGTGTTAAACCAGAGGTGAATTTGATTCAAATGTAACCAGGATCTGGGACCACATGTGGAAACAACCTCTGGTCTCTTACAATCAATCCTGACTTTACTCAGCATGGTTATTTCATTGATGGAACTGATCCCCCACCCCACTCCACCCACAAAAAAAGGCACCTTGCCCAAATAACGTCTATCCACACTTTCAATACAACAATTCAACAATAAACAGTGTGTGTGTGTGTGTGTTTCTTCAAGTCACCTGCTGACTTATGGTGACCTCGTGAATAGGATTTTCTTGGACAAGAAATACTAAAAGGTGCCTTTGCCAGTAACCTTTTCTGAAATATAGCCTAAAGTACTTGGTACTTGTTGGGCATCTTCCATTCAAGTAATAACCAGGGCTGACCCTACTTAGCTTCCAAGATCGGATCTGATGCCTTTAGGGTATTTAGGCTGAATTACATAACAGGGTTAGTAAAATATAGGAAATACATTCCACACTTATTGTGAAACACATTGAATATATCTGCCCAGCTAGGTGATTATCTGAATACAAAAGATTGTGAGAGTCTGGTAGCACCACAGAGGCAACATTGATTCGTCCAAGGAAAATGAATGCACACATCTCTATTCCTCTGTGTCAAAAGTGGAACGATATACTTTCTATTCTACCACAAGCTTAATTGCTTTTTCTCCTCATTTCTTTCTATTGTAAGTCATGGTTTGTCCAAACAGAGTAGGATATGACAGACTACCAAATGGGACAGGAGGTAGTAAGTGAACCCCCCAAGGTATCATGTAAGTAATATAATACCTTTGAGTCCCTACCTGAAGGCAACTGACAAATCAATTAAGACTACCATAAAAAGGTAAAAACCCAATTAAATAATTATCTCTTCCACTTGTGACTATTAAGAGCTAATTAAATTCTATATGTTCTATTACATGTGGATTCAAATTCTCCCTTGCCAGTTAAGGAAATGTATTCAGTGGTTACAGACAAGACGTTATAAACATTCAAATAACTATTGTGATTGAGCATGCTGTGAGAATTAAAGTAAAAATAATTAGCTGTTACTTCAACTTATGATTCAAAGCTATCAAAAAAGACCCCTCTCTCCTCCAAAAAAATAAATAAAACACATCTCTGATATATCCTTTCATAACAAGTCAGTGAACTAAGCATTTGAAACTCCTATCATATTTGAAACTCTGTACCATTAGGAGGATCTTATCATAATGGCTGTATTTCATAACACGATGGTGCACCTGATATTTATAAGGAAGTTTAGGCCAGAATCCTATGCACACTAACACAAACATAAATCACCTTGCCGTTTATGATGCTGACTTCTCAATAGATCTCCGTAGGATTACATTGTAAGTCAGGAATGGAAATTATGTGCCCCTTCAAATGTTGTTGGAGTACACCTTCTAGAATCCCTGGTGAGTGGTAAGGAACACTAAAAGTCTCAGTCCAACACCCATCTGTACATTTGTCAGGTCAGGAACATCTCTGGCCTTGAGATTTCAGAGTGCAATCCCTGATATTAGTAGTCCCTACTGATGTTTGTGAAGGGGATGAGAGAAGTGCAAGGAACACATGGTAATATGTTTGTATTCACACACACACACACACACAGAGAGAGAGAGAGAGAGATATTTACAAAGTGGTGCTCACAATCTGAGATTCTGTCCCCTGAGGACTGAAGAAGTCCCAGTTCTTGAGATTCGGAGCCAAGTCCTGCAATCAGGAAATTTTCCCTTGACAGCATGATTCCATTCCCTCTTAGAATTATTATAAACAAGATAATAGTTTGCTCTTTTCTTCTATAATTATGCTAGGACAGTGTATGTTAACATTAGATCCAGATCACTCCATTCATCTGAGGAAGTAGACCAAGTCTACAAAAGCTTATGCTTCAACATCTTTCAGTTAGTCTCAAAGGTGCTATAAGATCCCTTTGCATTGGATCCAGCAATTCTTGTAATCTAGAATTTACTTCTGTGTTAGCAATCCCATCAATTATCTCCATTTTATTTGTGTCTTATAAAAATATACTACTGTCTTATAATGTCTTCCTGTCTCTTCAAAAAAGTAACATAAGCAGCAGGGGAAACAATACAAAAATAACCAGTTGTAGAGACAGGTATTTCTGCTTGCACTGCAGATCAGTAGATGCTACCTACTTATTAGGGATATAAATCTTCATAAATTTCACTCTTGCAGACAAGAATAAAAAATTTCACAATTTTTCTCTTCAGTGCAAAAATGTCATAAAAAACTATGCAATTTTCAAATAAAAATTTTCACTTTAGTGCAAAAAGAATTCAACAAAAACCATGCCATTTTTGAAGACTATTTGTAGTTTCAGACTCCTTTTTTTGTGCAAAAGCACAATGTTTTCACGGGAAACAGCCAAAATGTTATTTTCTCCACAAAAAATGCTCCTTTTTGTGCACGAAATTTGCTTTCTCTACAGAAATGTTATTTTTAATTTTTTTTGTGCTGAACATGCTGTTTTCTGCACACAAAACCTATGTGCATTTTTCACACTGAATAAACCCAAACTGTGAAGATTCTTGCACCTCTAGGATTCTCCTTCTCTGGGTTTCCTGATCCTGACACTTGAGAATCTCATTTTTCAATCATTTTAAAAATGTTTTTTTTAAAAATATTCCTTCCATCCCCACAATTTAGTGATGACTCATTTCAACTTCCCCATGACCCCAAAGCCTGTTGAAAGAGAAAATCCATTTGCTACTGTTGAGAGCAAATACTCATGTTTGGTCCTCACTATGATTTTGGGGTTATAGGGTGAGTAGCTTTTTCTTCCATTTAGCTTTTCCACTTCCTTTCCTTTCCTTTTCTTGTTGGAAGCATTATTCCAGTCAAAGATTCTCATTATGCTTCATCTCCTTTTTGCCATTAGAGCAATGTGAGTGCTTAGACAATATAGGGCATGGCTCTTATCCTATTTCAGATTTCCCCCCAAGCTTTCCCTTTGCGTAATCATAGATGGCAATGCATGGCGTTAAAGCCCAGTGTAACTGGGCAGTCAACCACTGTGACTCCAGCAACTTCTACTTCCCAGCAGTATACCTTGATGCCACACCATGTGGTCAGGCTGTGTGCATTGGGAGCCACTGGTGCAGACAGTGGGGTTACGAACAGCTTTCGGAAAAAACAGGTTCAGGCCACTTTTTCCTGCCCATGTGTTCTGCACCTTAGTGCAACATGCTAGAGACTGATCAGATTTATCTGCATAGGTTCCTCTGAAGGAGTCTGCCTTTAACTGCCAGTCTGAATCCTTCTGTATAAAGGGCTAACATTCTCCTACTTTTCCAGTTGTGCTTCCTCAGATTTCCTTTTTATCCCAAAACTTGTGGGAAATCCTTTCCCTAATCCAGACCTAGTTTGTTACAATGCTCTGGAATAAGTATACAAAGTCCACCTTAGGTTTTTGCTTGGGCATCTGGAAAGGCTAGAGCAGTCTGGTCCATGGACTTGGGTAAGGAAGAAACTACAGAACAATAAAGTTGCATTTTTTAAAAAAAAAATATCTCAGGGGCCTACATTCTTCCTTGCAAGAACTCCAGGACTCTAAACTGATCACTGGTAGGGAAAAGTGATAACAGACCCTAGCATAACACAGATGAAGAAAATAAAATGAAAATGATACAACCTAGTAATTATTCATACTATCAGAACAGGGTTAGAGAAAATAAAAATTCATCTTTCTCAGCTTGCAACAGAGGTGACAAAACAACTATTCACAAAGGGTTTGCAGAATTCTCTTTCAGTTAAGATTGTTGCATTTTGCTTACAAAGCTATCATGTTTAGGCTCCCTCTTGTGTTATTTTGACTGTGTAAGAAGTCACACAGAGAAAATAAGACTGTTAATATAGGGAATGTTTACAATGCATTTTTAACATTTGACTTGTATTTTTTTATTCCCCAGATCACTTATTTAGACTATGAGTCCTTTGAGGATAGGACTACTAACATTTGATGGAAACTGTTGTAATCTGCTCAAAGTTCTGCATGTGGTCTGACAAAATATTCATCAAATAAATAATAAAATATTCCAAAGGCTTTTTGTTTTGTAAATATGGAACAGAGCAAAACAGTGTGTATTATGAAAGAGAGCAATTCCTAATGTAGCCAGGCAATGGTAGGGAAGACAGCAAAACCAAAAATGTCCCAACCTTTGAGGACTGGTGGAAAGTTCAGAAAGTTTTACAGGCACTCTCACAATATAGCTGTCATGATGGGTATGGCCAGTTACAAAACACCCATTTCCTAGAAAGGAAAGCTGAAAGAAAACTTTCTAAAGAATCTGAGTCCAAGACAAAGGTTGAGTTCAGAACCTCAGAACACAGAACCTCTTTGACTCCAAAGCTTGCACACTTAAAGATGCTTCATTTATCAGAAGGCAATCCAATCATTTCTCTAAATCACTTCTAATGTTAACTTTATTTTATCAAATCCCCCTCCCTAAATAGTATGTTTATCCCCAAATAGTACATTTACACCCAAATCACACATAAAGAACAGACTTCACATACTTCAATATGCAAAATCCTTTCTCTCTTCAACTTTATATTCTCCCCTCTGGATCATTGCTATTTTTCTGTCTTTCTTTTACCCTCCACAACCTGAATTTTAAAACCTTACTTTTTACATTAGTTTTTCAGCTCTCTTTTCAGTGACGGTGCACAGCTTCCTTCACATGTGGCCGCCATTGTCAGTGCAAGTCAATCAGAGGTCAGAATGAGGTGCCCCGCATCAATAACATGACTGGGCACCTTGTTGTGATCTCAGTGATGGTGCCTGATAGTGTGGGAAGGCAGCACTGCCATTACTGTAGAGAGCAAAGGTAATTCAGAGAGAGAATTCTCTGGGGCAGCCTGGAGTATTCTGGACAGTGGAGATAAGCCCACAGACATTCAGGAAACTGCAAAAGCACTTTTGCTGCAGTCTTATGTGGAAAAGTCCAGTTACGGAGTAAAGAAATTTATTGTTGGTACTTCATTCTGACCTGTTCCAGTAGAGAGTTGCCAAGGAGAATAATCTCATTTTGAACATCCTTCTCAAACTGGTCAATATAAGGCAGAACTTCTTGTTCTTCAGCTTTCTCACAAAGATGAAAAGGCTTGTTATAGTTCATAGGCCATGCAGAATCATGTTTGTCTTCAACAGGTTTTTCTAGAGACAAGGTGAGCACATGTTAATGTTTTAAGATATACTTCGCTTTTCACTAGAACCTCCAGTCCATCAGCTTAAAACCAGGTGCAAAAGTAGTCTCCAGACAAAAGTTGATTCCAATGCCACAAACAAGTTTTTATATATATATCATCAGCCAAATTTACAAAAAGTGGATTGGACTTTTTACAGTAATGTTAAACATTAGAAGTCAGAAAACTTTGGTGATCTATTGCAAATCACCAAGATATCTACAAAACAGCCTCACCTACTGTCCTCCTCATGGTATGCAATAATTACAGGTAATACTTCTCTACCCTGTAACATTATACTTCTATGATATTTGGGGTGATCTATGAAATATTGCTTAAGTTTTAAATGGAGAACTGCTAACAGAAGGGAAATGCTAAGTTTTCAAACAACTGGCAAGAGCAAGAAAAGGGTGCATATATTTCAGATGTGCAACTCAGTTGTCATTTAAGCTGTTGCCCAGAAGTGCAGGGAACCAACAGCTAAGAGCATCCCTGGGAACGTAGTACCACCTTCTGGAATACATTGTCCTGTAGAAAAGTCCTCTACAGTGCCATCCCACACAGTGGCATCTATCTGCCAAAGCAGTTAGTGCTCCAGTACTCTCCACATCTCCCCAGTTAGCTAAATCTTAGGGGGACACTGAGCCCACCCACTTTGCAGCTCCACTTATCATTACATAGGCAGTAAAACAGCTTCAAAGTGAAAGAGAGAGGGACAGCCTGCCTAAAGATTTTTGTGGGGTTTTCGGACTATGTGGCCATGTTCTGGAAGAGTTTATTTCTGATGTCATGGCCACATAGCCCGAAAACCCCACAAAAAACTATGGATTCCAGCCATGAAAGCTTTTGATTTCACGTCAGATTGCCTAAACTTTAAGTCCATAAGTTTAGATAGTTTGCCCAAACAAAAGGGTTATGCCACTTCATGAAATCCCACTAATCACCCCCGGGTTTTGTTTTTGTCTCCGTTGTCAGTATTGTCATTGAACAGAGCTTGGAAGAAACATGGTAAACTAAATATGTTCTGAATAACAAAGGACAACAGAATTTCTTGAAAATGTTCTAACAAAATATTGTTTATGCAATATTGAAGAGACATTGCTTTTAGAAAGATTTTGGGAGCTGGCCATTATTTATTTATTTATTTAACTATTTTTAGTGATCATTTGCAGGATACATTCCTCCATTTTGTAGTGTGGCGGCAGCAGTAGGGTTAGGGAGGGCGCACCATTCACATGCTCCCTAATCCTAGTACGTACTAGGCTAACGAAAAATGGTGGCGCCCTGTCTACATGGGTGCCACCATTTTGATGTGACGGATGCCTAGCATCTGCATGTCCTGGCGTGCTTGTGACACCACAAGTGCGCCATTGGTGCATTGCAGCATCACAAGCGTGTCGCAAGAAGAACCTGCTTTTTGTGGGTTCTTTTTGTTCCACGACAGAGCCGTGCAGTTTGGCCACTGGGGCTCCCTCGTGGAGCAAACCAGGGCAGCGGGAGACCGCCCTTTTTGGGCGGTTTGTATCCCACCATTGTGTCCATTTAATCTTTCATCTTCCTTATAACTCTCAATGATGAAGATGATGATGATGATGATGATGATGATGATGATGATGATGATTGTGTGCCTTCAAGTGTTTTCCAACTTATGACAACCCTAAAGTGAACCTATAATGGGGTTTTCTTAGCATGATTTGTTACCTTTCCCTAAGGATGAAAGCATGTGACTTGTTACAGATGGGTAATATACTACTTGTACAAAACATTAATGACTGACAACTGGCATATTAGTTGCAATGATTTGAGGCTCTCATCCAGAAGGTGAACCAAAAATTGACAAAATCACACTCAGAATGGAAATGGTTTTTGACAAGGAAAGACATGGAAATGAAACTGGCTGTTTTAATCCAGATCCAATATATATATATATATCAGTTCTTCTCACCATTGCAAACACATCGTTGCATTTGCAAGTCTTTTTGATTACAGCTCTATATATTGCTCTACAAATTATGCTATGACTTTTAATCTGATCTTCCATAATTTTAGGTCAGAAATAATCAAGGGAGTTATCATGCCCACTTCCCCATATTAGGATCACTAAAAAAAAGAAAAAAGACAATTACCAGTTTGTCCACATCTCACTTCATCGGAGTTATTTGCAGATTAACCCATGCTTTTATATCTCTTTTCCCTATCCTTTTATGGGAAAATGTCATATTTGCCCGTTTATATGCTGCCAGACACAAATCTGACTAAAGAGTGTCTTTTCCCCTTTATCTCCATTTTCATCATGTCCTCTATGCAATAAGAACCAGAAACCAAAATATCTATAGCCATTTTTTATTTTCACATTTGCTCAATCAATATAGTCCAGTGATTAGATTTTTGAATTCTGCTATCTAAACAGTCTTATATATGGCCAACCTAAACCCTGCTACCATGAAATACAGAGCTTTGCTTTTGATTTAAACCTGTACATATCTATGTGCTTAGGGCAGCAAGCCTACAATTTATTTCAGAGTCCATTTTATTGAATTCAGCAGGGTTCACTTCTTAGTAGACATTTATAGACTTGCACTATGAATGTTTTTTGTCCTATAATATATTTTTCTAACCTTGCTGCTCTCCAGATGTGTAGACTACAATTCCCATCATCAATGTCTACACACATTAGGGGTGGAGTGAATTTTTGTTGGAATAGAAAGGGAAAAAATTAGAAAACCAGAAGCAAGTTTCTAACAATTTCAGATTTTACAGTTTTTAATGGAAGGGATCATTCTATAGTGGACCTCAAAGATGAAGAATTAGCTCTGCAATCCTCCAGAGCTTGACCCCCTTTGTTTCAATCCAATACATCTGGAGGACATATGAATACAGAAGTCAAAAGATGATTTGTGAACCAGATTTTCATCCCTTTTTTATATTAATAATCAATATACAAATGATTCAGGTTTTTTAAATGAGAGATTTTTGTAGTTTACCATGTGATGCCAACATCCCACTCTCTTCATCTAGAATTGTCATCAGTTTCTCATAGAGAAGTTTCTCATACAGTTTTGCAGGCACTAAAATAAATAAAGCAATGAAGATCAGAGAGGTCTGGCTGACTTCAGAAATTCAGATAATATTTAAGTGGTTATATAAAGGAATTATAAGGTACAGAAACAAACAAACAAACAAACAAACAAATAATAAAATTTATTTATATCCTACCTCTTTGCAAAATGCAATCGAGGCAGCTTACAAAATTAAAATATACAGTCCGAAGCCTCAACCCACCCACCCTTAAAATACAATTAAATAATGTAGAATTTAAAACATAAAACATACTTAAAAACAATACGATAACGGGGGTGAAGTCAGGTCAGCAATTAGATTTTCTTTCTGATAGCCAGAGAACTATTCAGGAAAGGTCTGGTGGAAGAGATCTGTCTTTATAGCTCTTTTATAGCTATAGAATAGAATCATATTTGTTTAAATATGTAATGCATCCCATTGCTTTTTATTGTCCAGTTATTAAAAAGGTTATATTTCTGCAAATATGTAATGTTATAAATGATGCTGCAGCATTTCTCAAAGTACCACATTACATTAATTCATTTTTAAGTTGCAGATATGATTTTCAGAAATGGAAATCATTCATGTGTTCTTCTTCCCAATATGTTGTTCAGGGAAAACAAGATCTTGGGAAATGACACTGAAAAGTAATTATGACAGTTATAATTTAAGGCCACCACAGTTAGTTTACTGAAATTATGTTTACAGCTTTAACATTAATTCTTTGCTTTCCTCTTTCTTCATTGGCCTTCTTGCAGCAATCTCCTTTGCTCAGAATTAGCAGTAAACATGTAGCATGTGTCCCTGCCTGTCAACCCTCAGGTTTTCCAGACAGGTTCTGTTGGAGGCAGGTTCCTCCATGGCTTGTTTTCTTCCTTATATCCCAGACCATACAAAAATAAACAAGTGGACTAAGAATAAAGAGAGGAATTTAAGCAGCTGCACCAAGGATAAAATGATAAAACTGCCCTTTAGAAATCTTATCTCATGTATTATTTCACATCAGTGTATTCAACAAAAGAAGAAGAAAAAGAAAAAGAGGCAGTGAGGAGGAGGACAAAATAAAGGGGGCTTTTCAAAAATAAGTATATGTCTTCTGGATGTGCCTTCTACAAACATCTTTCTTCCAATCTGGGGCAGCACAGATTGATCAAAATAATTATGTTTGGGATCAGGAAAACTCTGTGATATGCTGTGGTTATGTAGATCTCGACCAACCTGAGGCTGGCTGCTATGGCTGACATACCTCCAGTAAATTGGATTTCTGAATGGCTTTCAAGTGACAGTTCAGCCAGAGACATAAGAGGAGAAATTGAAAAGGACAGCCACTTAGATATAGCTCCCCAAGACACAGAAAGGCCTAATATATTAAGTCAAACAAAAGGAACAAATTGGATGGACTTTTCTAAGGACTTCTGTCTGTTCTACACAGCCACCCAAGGGAGTGTTTAATATTCATATGAAGATGTTCATCCTCCCAATCCAGGCTCAATGAGATGAGAATGTATGGGTAGGGTGGAACATTGATAACTTTACTGGAAGATTTGAGCTGCTTCTTCATGGATGTGTGTTTGGCTAATCTTAAAAGGATAAACAGGCAAACAGATCTTTAAAACATTTAGCTTGGTTCTTTGTTAAGGGTGATCATAATTACCGAAGTTACATTAGTTGTAGTCACAGACATATTCAAGACTCATGCAGTGGTAGTTTTCAATTCTATCACAACTTTGGAATTCCCTTCCCTATCACAAGTGAAGACATATAATTTCCACAATTTTCTTACTGGGTATTTGCATATTCCAAAGCGTTTCAGGAAATTATTCTGAACAAGAACACATAGTGGTTTTTGTATGAGAATGGTGGGGGTTTGTGCAAAAAGTAACATTGGTCAAAATCTGACATCATCAGATATAACAGCAATGATGGAGCTCCTTCATTGTAGATGGGTCTGATAATGCCATCCACCCCTCGAAAAAATCCACCTTTTCAGTCTAGCAGCACCCTAACCAAATGGTTTCCAAGTTCCTGAAGATCAGTATACTGGGTGAACAAATAATGATGACAATTCTTTCCATTCTTAATAGGGAGAGAGCATGTTTTACACCACAGGCCAGCAAATTATAGCATATGAAGTTACTTGAGTATCACTTTAGTTGAGTAACTGGAAGACATTTCTGCCTTATGGCTACCCTAAGCATCTGAGGAATCAGGCATGAAATTAGATAATTTATAATTATGGAAGTTAAGGAAAAGAGGTTTGACCACAAGTAAGATTTCAGTTTGGGCTGGAATGGTACATTTCTTGTTCCATTCTGCAACAAGAAGACCAATCAAAATAAGTCTGGATTTTGATTTTTTTTTTAAAAAAAATCCAACTGTGAATTTTGATCCTCCCATGTAAGAACAAAATTATTTCACGTTTTCTTCTTCATCCACTTCAAGATAAGATATTTTCCAGTGGTCTTGACAAGCAACCTTACTCTGTAAGAGCAATTCTAAAGCAAATTGAGAGAGTGATTCCTGCAGAAGCAATGATAGCTGCTATCGTGTTGTGGGGACTTTCACCAATTAACTATCTTGGATGGGGTGTTTGAGTCAGGTAGTCCTTTTGCACTTGTTTAGGTATGAGTGTGTCCATGTGTGTGCATGCATGTGCTTTGTTTCACAGGAGAGGTGCAGAGGTTTTGCACAAAAGGTTTTCATGCATATTACAGAGACATCGGTGAACAAAATCCTCCTGTTTCTGTTTGTTTGTTTGTTTAGAGGCAACAACATGTGTGGAGTGATTTCTCAACTCACTAAGATAGCCTCTCTCACCAAGAATGAGATATTTTAAGGACATTATTCACATCCCTGCTTCTTTCTTTTAGGTTCTTTATTTGAAATGTAGTAATGAGCAATGATGTAACAAGGCAAAGATTTGCTTTCAGCTCTCTTCATACAGCACATCAATCTGTGTGCAGTTCAGAGGTTTGTTCCTTTCAATATGAATATGTTTATATACATATATGGTTCAGTCTATTTTAACAAAATACCTACTACAATATTAGATAATAAGGACAATTAGTTCCATATCCTTGATTGACTTACAAAGGGGAATTTAAAAAAAGGAACTATGAAGATGGGCCTTCCAACTATAATGCTTCTTGCACACAGGAGGATTTAATGTCAAGGGAAAGGCATCTTTTTCTCTACAAAAACATGATTGTCAACCCACAAAGGCAAAACATATTTAATTCTGTGGCATCTTTCTTGGGCTCTTTCCCACTACACAATTATAGCACTATAGCTCCACCTTAAATACTATGACAACGTCTATGGAGTCTTGGGTTTTGCAGTCCAGGGAGGAACCTGATAATTCTAAATACCTTTACCTAAACTGGATACCGCAGCATTCCATGGAATGTTGCCATGGCAGTTAAAGTGGAATCATAGTGCTATAACTGTGCAGTGTACAATAACCAATTTGCCATGGTGAATTGGAAATTTTAAACATTTGTAATTAACTAATGTTCTCGGGTTCCCATCCTCCCCCACCCCAGCTACACTAGAGAAACTTGGTTTAACACAACCTGGAAACAGAAAGGCAGACCAAATGCAACAGTCAGCTACTTGTATCTGTTCACTAACACACTGTCCTTCATCAAAGACTACCAAGCCTTCCCTTCACGTTTAGAGCAGCTAAGACTTATAATTTAAATTGTAAGCTGGATATTTAAATGGAACCGAATTTGTGATCTTTGTCACCTCATTTCCATGAATGGGAAAGAATATTCTGACACAAAAATTACATACTTAATTCTGCCTCACCTTCTTTGCTGACCTCCATCCCACACTGCCTTGGGTTTATTTCCTCATCCATCAGAGGGTCAAAGTAATTTCTGCTGCATTCATTTCCTGTGGAAAGTACATGAAGTAAGGGTCAGTGATTATTAGAAGCACATGAACCAAAATGTTAATTTTGAAATTCGACACTAGCATGCAAGAGGGGCATTTCTGCTACTAGTTTATAAGATTTTTAAAAAAAAGTCTTCTAAGCCTACTACTTTCATAATTATCATCTAGGGAAAGGTCAAAAAAGGTAATTTTGGAAACAGGTTCAGTTTGTGTTACTTTTGCTCAGAACTTAATGAGAAAATTCTCAAATGTAGATGATGGGTTGATAAAAATAATAAAAATAATAAAAAACCTCTCCGCCTAAAATTAATCCTAAACCAAAATTATTCTGAATGTGACTGTTAATGTGTTTCACAGGTGACCTCTTCAATTTTAACAGTTTCAGGTTTCACCACTGAGCTTTCAACATCTGGTGCATCTTTAACATTATTGTCAACCATGGAAGTGTTTAATTACAGAGGAGATGCTGCAAATACTGCCTCATTAATCTGAACAGCAATTGTATTAACTTGGTCTCAGCATCCGCACAATGATTTTGATGGAATAAAAGCACTCATTTAGCAGTTTCAGTTTTGATTGCTGGCTGTGTGTACTGCTCCGGGAACTAATGAAATTTGTAAAAGAAAAGGAGAAATACATCAGCAGGCATACAATCTTATCTTTATGGCCTAAATGGGCTGCTTTATTATTTTCCTTTTACGGGTCTCCTCCTTTAGAGATGTGGACCTGATTCTATCCAGGCGCTACAAATGGCAATGTCAAGAAATGGATGTGTTGTTTTTCCTCACTGTGAGGCTGTTCTCCCCTTTCCACTGTCTCATGCCCCATTCTTGATGCACTGACACATCTAGGATACTTCTGGACGAGGCTTTCATTTTACAGTCTCCCAGCCTCAACCACGGGATTTTAGGAAGTGTCCAAAAGACTTAGTCTTCCATTTGAATTTCATTTCTAACCTCCTGTCTTCACTCACCACTTTTTCTGATTTTCATTTTTTAAAAAAAATTGCTACAGTACATTGATTAAGATGGGAAAGATGGAAGCCTTTTGGAAGCTTTTTCAAAATGACTTTAGTACTAAATCTCTGTAACCACCACTAGACATTGGCCCGTTACAAACAGGCCTAAAAGTACATGCTAGGCATGTACTAGGGTTAGAAAGGGGCGTCCCTTCCGGACACCCCCAACCCTAGTACGTGCTCAGCACGTACAAAATGGCGGCGTCCGTTCTACATGGGGGCCGCCATGATGACGTCACGACTGCGCCGCCTCCAAATAAGGCAGCATGGACGTGATGTCGTCGCACCACACGAGGGCGCCTAGAGCACCCTTTCCACGGCGCAAAAAGGAGCTCCGAAACGGAGCTCCTTTTGCAGTTTCCATCACTGGTGCAGCCTTCAGACGGCTGCACCAGTGACGCAGAGGAGAAGCCCCTTTCTTCTCCTCCCTGCCGCCACTGGGTGTCCTTGGGGCTTCAAGCCCCAAGGACACCCCTTTCCAGGCTGCGGGGAAGCAGCCTTTTGCCACTTCCCCGCAGCCTGGAAAGCGGCGGATCAGGGCCTTGGAGGCTGCCGTTCTTGCAGCTGAGGCCCCAATACAGCGGGGAAAGGGGCGGGTGCAGGCCGCCCCAAACAGGTGGTCTGTAACCCACCTTTGTCACCCTATTTAATACAGGTGTATTTATTTATTTATTTCACTTACATTTCTATTCTGCCTTTCCTCCCATGATGTTAAAGGACTGCTCATGGCTCTCTTCTGCCTGATCTTATCCTCACACCAAACCTGTGAACCAGGTCAGGTTATGAAAGCATGATTCACCGAAGATCAATGGGAATTTGAAGTAGGACCTCTCAAGTCTTATCCAGCCCTCCCACCACTATACCACACTGACTCAGTGGTTAGCAGTAGCCCTTGCTTCAGAGCTCACCATGCTGACACACCAGATACACAGTTACTCCCAGGGCCAATATCAGTGTTGATGCAGGGAAACCTCCTGTGTCCCTCCATATTCAGTACCTCAGAATCTTTGAATGAGTGACCAAAGATGGCCCCACAGGTGATACCAGAGCACTAGCCTCCAAAGCTCTGGAACCATCAATCACCTTAAAGTCGCCTGTGGGTGCTTAACAGCCCCAAATTATGCACACTTTCCTTATTTGTTATCTTTTACCCGCCTCAGAATGAGTTTCAAATGAATGAGCTTGACATGAGCCTTTTACACAGATCTAACAAAAACAATGTCATTATCAGCATGAGATGCATTTTATTAGTTCAATACAGCATGGTCCACGGATGCAAAATATTTTTTTGTAAGTCATCCATCCCTCTACTATAGAAGGTCAATAGGAAGCTCTCTCTCAACATTTGTACATGGCCTATTTAATTCTCTAGGGTGGGAGTAGGAATTATAGCAATAACAAGTACATTTGGGCCTATGGGCCACATTCTGTCCTTTGGGAACCCACAGTGACCTTTCCATGGGTCTAGCACCCCCATCCCCATTGGCTAATAATTGCTTTTTCAGCCAATAAATACATTTAAAACATTTTTTTAAAAAAATCCTTTGTGGGTTATTATATGCTTTTTCAAGCAGATTCCTCCCAAAATGGCCTAAAGGTAGATTGGATCTGAAGTGTCATCATTTCTGCTTTCCTAAAATGGTGGTCATGATAACATCCTGCAGCCTTCTGGGATTCGGGGCATGCCCATCCCTCCCCAGGGTCTCCTATGCTGCATTAATTCATATGGAGTAATCAGCGACCATGATAAAAATATATAGGTCCATACTTGGTCAAGTAGGTATTATCTACATTAGCTCTGTACCACCCCAAAATCCCAAACTGAGCCTGGGCTGTTTACACAATGCCCAGACTCAATCTGGGGTTTCCACCCTTTGTCCCACATTTTAAAAACACATTTTTTTGCCCCGGGTTTTCAAGAAAACCTGGAGCAAAACACAGTGGTGAAAGATGGCAATGGGTATCTGTCAGTCCCTCAGTGTTCCTGCTGAGTTGTTTTGCAGGTACAAGTCACTCTGAGCTTGTCTGAGGTCAGAACAAAGCTGGGCACATCATCTTGACTTTAGAGAAACTCGCACCCACAGCAGCTGTGCTGGGTAGCTCACAGACACCATGGCCGCCCATCATTTTCAGCAGGTAAAGGGGTGTCTGAATTGGGTGGGATGAGGGCCCCAGAAAACTCTGGGGGCCACCCAGAGTATTCTGGCAAGTGTAGACAAGCTTAAAGGGTCATTTAAATGTGTGGTGTTTTATAGTCAATAATAGTTTGCTGTTATGTATATTTTCAGAATGAAATAAAACACTTTTTAAACAACTTCTTGACATATATAGATATATGAGAAAGGAACAGAGATTTGGATGTAAAATTATGGGAATACGTTAACAAATAAAATGTCAGTTTATAGTTTCACATATATTGTAAAGTGCAAAATGGAAGCGCGGAAAGCATACAAAGCATTAGACATATGACAGAGATAACGCATCCAAGACACACTGCAGCAATCCACGGTATATTTGTTTTAGGTTTAACAAAAATAATCTGGGCAGCAGATTCTTTTCAGAGACTAAATGAAACTCTGATATGAAACTAGGTTTAATTTAGATTTCTGGACTGGCACACTTTGACTGTCAGGCTCTGTTCTTTTCATGCAGTAAGTACAAGACCTGAAAATTTGCTTTACCTTGAGGTCTCAATAAAGAAAAAATAAATGAGTTTCATTTTTGTTACTTTATCTGTCAACAACTACGAGTCTGGTATGAATCTTGGCAGTATGTAATCAAAGTCTTATGTAGCGCAATAACAGAGCTAGTCCACCTTATTCAGTGTAATTGTTTTCCTCTAGCACAAAGCACTGTGAGAACATGCTCCCTTTCAGATGTTGGCAGAATAATTCACTTGGGTATTAGAAGAGAAAATGGCAATGTGTATCTGTATATGGATCCTTCAGAGCTATGAGTGATATACTACCAAAAGTACTTGCAAATATACAAAGTAAATTTTGATACAGACTAGCCTTGGGTACATCCTCAGTTACTCATATTGCTCCATATCCTGTTTTTAAGACGATAGTGGATGATACAGGAAAATGAAAAGTATCCATATGATTTATCTTGCACGGGTTGGCATCCTAGTTGATTTTCCCAAACAATCAATTGTATGCATGGCAACTTCCATGCTAGGAGTCATACAGTATCTATGTTCCTTAGTGAAATAGGATTTCATATATACTAAAGAGCGCTTCATACATGTTTTCTAGCACTTGTTTTCTGTATCCGGCAACATGTACATAATATCTTTTGAACATGCTATTCCTTATTCCAGATGTTCACCAGGAAGTTTGCTCCCAAGAACTCATTTCCTAGATTTTGCATAAGAATAAAATAGACTTTTTGTACATGTAAGGACTGAGGATATACTCTATTCTGTATTTCAAAAATATTCCACTGACTAAAAGAAAATCAAACACACAACACATGTTAGACATACTGATCTTGTCTAATAGAATATTAGATAGGATGCAAAACTGGATTTTAATCCCCACAAGACCTTTTGTCTAGTCTCACTGAAACAAAGGCCTCCTTCACTCTCCTTCAATTATTCCACATTTCTAGCTATTCTGATAATAGCATCATGACATTTATCCAAATGCATTGTTAGACTGTATTAACCCAGCATTCAAAGATGGTCAGTGCTTCCAAATGTTACCATCATAAATTGGGGTATTATTGGTCAAGGGGAAATTATTATGATGGAAGCAATATTTTGTACAGAGATGATGTGTAAATCATGATTGTATCATAGACATGAATTGAGAAAACTTCCAGACACCACATATTTTAACCTAGCTTTACCAAAGCTTTGAAAGTTGATTTTTAAAAGAAACATTTTACTCATCACAGTGGGCCCTTGGTATCTGCTGAAAGTTGATATCTGCTGGGTTTTGTCCGAGGACCCCATGTGGATATTAAACTCCATGGATGCTCCCATAAAATACAATGTCATAGTAAAATGTTCCTTATATAAAATGGCAAAATCAAGGTTTGATTTTTGGAATATATGCAAGCCATGGATGGTTGAATCCATGGATAAAGAATCCATGGATACAGAGGGCAGACTGCACTTAGGAAAGGAACATGATTCATTACAATATTTGTTGTTTGTTATAGAAAAAAATAACTCATTCTGCTACTCATTAGGAAAGGGTTAGTTTTATTATTGTTTAATTATTTAAAAAAACACTTTAAATTTGTATTCAACAGTTAAAATATTACAACAACCAAATATGCTAAAAATGATCCTGTAAAGTAATGAGCAAACACTACTTGACACACTAAAAATGAAATCATGCTATGAACTGTTACATTACTTTTAAAAATTATGACACAGATGGCATTGTTGGTGAAAAATGTAACATGCAGTGGACAAAGCATTACTTCCTAAGTCTGAGCTTCTAAATTGGTCATGAGTTTAATTTGAAGTGGTACTCCACCCTGTAACTGTTTTGAATGTCAGAGTTCAGCCCTCCTAAAAATGGAGTAAAAAAAAATATTTCTGAGCATATGCAATGTATTTTTACCTTATCATTCAGTAATCACAGAACACCCAGACCCCTGGGACAAGGAGAAAACTTCCAGGTCAGATACAGTACGTAATCTCCATCATGTTAAAGTAAATAGCTACTGGTTATATATTTACTGCCAATGGCCTATTTTCTTTAGAGAATTTCTATAGAACTCTAGAAAAAGCTCAGCACATAAAGGCATTGTTGATTTGTTGTTTGTTTGTTTCTCAAACTTTTAAACGTATTAACATCTCTGTTAGACAACCAATGGAAGCATTTCACTAATTATGTGAATTCATGAATAGATTGCCAACTAATTACTAATTAAATATCTGAAAGCATATAACATGCAAATGAAGAGGTCCACTGAGAAATCTGTGTTATGCTTCTTTACATTACACACATAAACAGGCAGTTATACTAAATGTTAACATTACAACAGAGGAAGAGCTCAGCATCTCTTGGATATCTTATAGTGTTTACAGATTTAGACATGAACAATTGGTTCCTCATGAGTTGCTCCCTGGGTTTTTGGCTTGGATAAAATTAGTCCAGAGTCTCAGGTTAAAACTGGATATAACCAAGTAATTTTGGTTCTGTTTTTGGTTACATATAGGGCAATACACACGATTATGAAGAAGCTTGTAAACTTGATAATACAGGTTAATTCCTTAATTGAAATTCCAAAATCTGAAATACTCCATTTTCAAAATTGTCCAGATAATTCACTGTACACAAATGTTGTTTCATACATAAAATTATTTTAAAAATATTGCCTATAAAATTACTTTCAGGCAATGTATATAAGGTGTATATGAAACAAAAAAAGAATTTTCAGACCTGGGGCCCATCTCCAAGCTATCTCATTCTTTATTTGTAAATATTCCAAAATCTGGAGAGAAAAAAAACCAAAATCCAAAACACTTCTGATCCCAAATATTTTGGATAAGGGAGACTCAACCTGTAGTCTTCTGATATACATAAAAACCTAGAATCAGATTAACTGTGTTGCTAAGCATGTTACTGGCTTTTGAATTAATTTATACTTCTTTAGCATTTAATATCTAAGAATGGCATAATCAAGGTTCTAGCTTAGGGGTGGATAAATATGGACATTGATCCCCAAATAAGAATTCTGTCACACAGTGGAATTTTCCTTCAGTTCCCAAATGTCTAGCAATGCAGGAAGTGAGACATCAAATTTTTTATATTTGCTGTGTTGACATTCCCTTGGTATCTTTGCTTCCCTTCCCTTGGAATCTTTGCCTGCACCTTTTCTTTGGATGCCTAAATTGTATTTCTAAATGCTCAGTTGAAGTTTGAAGCTACTTCAGTACTTTAGGGACTGAAGAAACATTTTATTGAGGGCAGAATTCTTATTGAGGGGCGATGCTTTCATTTTACACCCATAGCTATTCCCCTCTAATTAGGGGCAGGGTTGCACTGTGTTTTTTTGTTGTTGTTGCTGTTGTGTATCCTCAAGTCATTTCCAACTTATGCAACCTTAAGGGCAGCTTATCATGGAGTTTTCTTGGCAAGATTTGTTCAGAGGAGGTTTGCCCTTGCCTTTCCCTGAGATTGATAGCATGTGACTTGTCCAAGGCTACCCAGTGGGTTTCATGACCAAGGTGGGAATCCAACCCTGATCTCCAGAGTCATAGTCCAACACTCAAACCACTACGTCACACTGGTTCTCTGTGGTGTGGTAGGAGAAGGGATTTCCACTGCTGTTGTGTGCCTTTCTGTGGTTTGATCCAGATCACCTCCTTTCCTTCCCTTCCTCCCTCCCTCCCCTGGATTTCTTCTATTTGTCTCAAAAGGAACAGTCAGTGGCAACAGAAGCTTTCTTCCCAGAGAAATTAGTAACCATGAGGCCATTGGTTGCAGAGAAAAACCATAAGTCATCTCCCCACCACTATTCACTTGAGTTGCTCTCCCATATCCTTATGGCTGCCAGGTTTCTACCTGTATTTAATTTTTTAATTTTTCTTTTTAAAGACAAGCATGTAAAGGCCAGCCACATGCTTAATGTTTTACTAGTACTTAAAGTAAAAACCATCTCAAAAGGAAGATTTTTGGAGTTCAGTGGGAATTATTTCTAGGAAAGTAAATATATTGAGTGAGAGCCAATATATTTGAGTGTTGGACTATGACTCTGGAGACAAGGATTTGAATCCCTGCTTGGAAATGGAAGCCCACTGGATGACCTTGGATATATCACACTGTCTCAGCCTCTGAGGAAAGCAAAGCTCTGAACAAATCTGGCCAAGAAATCCATGTGATAGGGTTGCCTTAGGGTCACCATACGTCAGAAACAACTTGAAGGCATATAAGAAGTATACTCAGCATGTAGACTAATATGGATATAAGGGTCCCTGCTCTCAGTATAAGATGCACGCACACACACACACACACACACACACACACACAGAAAGATGCTTCAGGAATTTATCAAGAGGAAATTTCCTACCAAGAGTCTCCCAGGCTCTGGAAAAATAGGTGTAATATGCCATATGTGAATTGACAGGGTAAAAGACAAATGTGATCACCTTTGATCTTTGAATGAGCCAAGCTTTCAAGGAAGGCTTCCTCAGAAGTTCTCTGGGAAACAAAGGGGGTGTGTTTGCCAAAAATGCTTCACACAACACTTCTTATTTGGTGAATTTCTTTGAGTCAGCTCACACATTCATCTAGCAAAAAACCATGCATGAGAGGAGGGGGGAAAGCCTTAAGGCCTGAACCTCTGGGTGGCCCAAGACTTTGACAGCCCAGACTGTGGGGGGGGGGGAGTTGTTGGAGTGCAGTGCCCACAATCTCCCACCAATGAATACAGGTGTTAGAGCTGACTGGAGTTGCAGTCCAATAGCATTCCTGAAGGCACGACTATCCCCACCACTTAGGTAAACCATACCACTGAAGTACAAACTCCAGGTTAGAAGGAATCTTTTTATGCTCTTTTTCTTTTCCTCTTCCACATCTTTTTTCATGGTAGACTATAATACAAACCTTAATTGTTGATAAATGTGCCAGATCTCTGATCAGGGTTAGCTCTATTATTAACCATTAGCCAGAGTGAAGTGCTCATCACCTCAGGGGGCAGATGATGAAGGCTTTTACTCCTCTACTCCACAGCTGTTTTCTTCTGTCACACATCTTGTCCTAGGCTTCCCAAAATATTCTGATGGCTCAAGTGTATTAGAGGATGCTCTAGTATGGCCAATGTCGAAGTAAGACTGAATTGGAAGTTGCCTTCTGCACATGGAATGTGGAGGTCACCTTGTCCTTTGTCCTGGATAGCAAAATACCTTGGGCCAGTCCTGTTTCTGATAAAAACTATGTATGGTCAAAGTCTTACATCCAGTGGTCCCCAAACTTTGGTCCTCCTGGTGTTTTGGACTTCAATTCCCAGATGCCCTACCTAGCTTTCCCAACAGTCAGGATTTCCAAATAACCTGGAGAATCTTTTGGACATCAACTCCCAGAAGCCCCAGCCAGCTTAGCCAAAAGCCAGGAATTCTGGGAACTGAAGTCTGAATCATCTGGAGAACCAGATTTTGGGAACCACTGCTTAAGATCTTCAACATTACATCACCTGCAACACTCCCCCCCCCATGTTTTTGTAACATTTTTTTAAAATTAAGATGTAGAAACTTTGGGTTTTATCCACAAATTTGTACCTATTTACCGATCCCAAAAATAAATAGCCTGAACATGGATCTGGGGATGTTTGGCCTACTTTGTATGATCTTCTGTGCCAGTAGGGCATCCGCCATCTCACAAACCCTGTCTCAAAACCCAGGTACTTTCTTCTTGACTGTTACTTATATAGCACAGCAGCCAGCTAGCTACTGTTGCTGAAACAAAGGCATTGCATCTTTACTTGACAGCTGAATAACAAAAGACATTTAGCGAATTCAATTAATCTCATCACTGATTCCCAACCACCATTGCATGAGTAAAACTTGCATGAGTTTGACTTCTACCAATCATGGAGGAAGTTTATTTGTCAGGAAAAAACTGGCACCCACAGCCTTGTCTTGTTCAAGTACATACAAATAACTAAGCATTCAATTCCTCCCCACCTGACCACATGCCCAAGAGGACCGAAAGCCTAATATGGTGGACTCTAGCTCCTCTCCTATGCAGGTTGTTAATCCCTGATTGGGGTTTTCCACTTCAGTACTTCATTTCAGGTAGATAAATAATACAGCCCTCTTTCCTAAGGTCTGCCTCTCTTGCTCCTTTCTTTTGATTTTTCATAAGAAAATGATCTCCAGAAGCAATGTTGTAATGTTGTTCTCCTTTTATTGCTATAAACAGGAGACAGGGAAGTCCAATGGAGAGGGTGAAATGATGGTAGACAAGGGAAAGAAAGTGTGATCCACTTTCCCCTATCAGATCGGCAAGTGCAAGAGAAGAACCTACTTCTAGTGTTTTAAGGTTGACAGGGGAGGGGATTCTTCCAGTCCCACTGCCATTACAAGCTTGTTTGGTGAAGACATGGGAGAGAGCTTTCTCTGTGGCTGCTCTTGCCCTCTGGAACTCCCTTCCACAGGAGGCTAGGCTAGTTCCCTCCCTGCTTTCCTTTCATTTGCAGGCAAAAACCTTTTTGTTCAAGCAGGCTTTTAATGTGCATGTACTTTCAGGGAGACTTCTTATAGCTGTGTGTGTGTGTGTGTGTGTTTAGAGGTTTTTAAAAATATTTTATACTTTTGTAATTTGTTGTGTTAATGGAAAGGTTTTAATTGTGTGCGGTTTTTTAATTGTTTTTGACTGGTTCTTTTTGTGATCTGCCTTTGGTCCCACTTTGGAAGAAAGGTGGCATATGAATGAAATAAATAAAACCAGCATACAAAAGAAGACCATGAAGTAACAAAGTGTTTGTTTCTGATCCTCCCACAACTGTATTTTAGGAATGACAATCTCTCAGGCCATCAGTCATGTATATTACTTAGCCTGTGCCCAGTGTCAGTTGGTATATCTGGTAACGGATACACTATCTGGTGAATGAGGTATGTGAGGATTAAGCAAGATCTAAATGAGAAAGTCAAGAATGTGTGCCCTCCTCCCAGATGTGGCTGGCATCCATTAGCCCAAGGGAAACCTGGTCATATTTGTGAATATCTTAAGGATTCCATATTTCCCCTCCTCGGATGGTTGACTGTTTCTACAATCTACAGGTTTAGTCCCAATTTACATTTTTCTGCAATAGTTAATCAGAACATAAATTTAATCTCATTTAAAAAATCTAGCACAACTCACAAGGAAAAAAAAGAGGCCCGGTAAAACCAGTTCACTGAAGTGTTGAAAATGATTAATTGAGGGTATACTGAAGATTCCATGGGGATATTTTTGTTTCTACATGTTAATGACAATGAATGTACTTACAATATATAATCACATCTGTTTCATTGTACATTCATTATAGCTGAAAAATACTTTCACAAATACTGTCAATGACTGCTCTGAACAATATCTGGAAAAGTTTTTTTTTAAGCTACTTTGGGTGACAGTGCCTATGCTGGTAGAGGTGTTTGGGAGTTGTACTCCAAAAAAACACTAAGTTCTCCAAGTTTCGGAAGAACTACACAGAAGAGCAAAAGTAATAAAAGGTTGTAAGGGTATCAAGAATTATTAAGAAGCATTGCCCATACAAATCTACCAGACAGTCTACAATGCTAGTGGAGAAATTGCTTTGTAACACATACCCATGTGGCATCAGAATTCCTCACTGCACAGAAAATGCACATACCAGGAAAAAGATATTGCACCTCTCCTTTTTACCTGGCCTGTTAACATAATCAATCAATCAATCATCATCATCATCATCATCATCATCATCTATATAGAGACATCCACATACATGGCACTTTACAAACAGTTGTAGAATGAAACATTTATATACTATTCAATAATATAAAATACTAAAATACAATATTAACATACAAAGAAAAACCACACACATAAACCTAATGCAAAATAAAACTAAACAGGCAGTATAGATAATCAAATATACTAAAGATATAAAACATTTCACATTCAGGAAGATTCTGATGAGCTTTCCAACAGGTAATTCCCAGGTGCACTTGGAAGTGGTATCATCACAAGGAAAACTGAGCTATGCTCAGGCCTGGACATTTAAATCTCCTTTAAACTGTCAGTGTTGTTGACAGGCCCCTGATAATATTCAGGAGCATAAGCAAATTGAAATTCTAGCCTGTTTGAAAATGCCTGCTCTATCCGTGCTTCTGCCTTCCCTTCTTGGAAAACTGACTACATCTGCTGCTGTTTGTACAGTCAGTGTTATTTTGCACAGTATAGTTCTGCTGGCAATGTTTTTTTACTGCAGGCAGCAGAGGGCATTGTGCCAGTATAAGACCTGCTGGCTTTCCTGTGGAAATGCCGTGGGTTGAATTGTGTATGAGAAAATAATACTTGCTGGTGTTAATGGAGCTCGTTAATAAACACTATTAGCTGATGCAGCTTTTATTAAGTGGTTTTACTATCAAAAATTTAAATCCACAAGAAAAGCCTGGGATATACTTAACGGCAAGGAATTGCCACAAGGTAAAATTGTATTGACAAAGGGGGGGGGGGTGAGATGGCAGAGAAACTGCAGAATTTTGGAATCTCCATTTTGCCAGCGGTAGGACAACTTATTAAATTGGAGCTGTGTATAGTGAGATGTGTTTAATTTTCTATTTGCTGCCTGAGAATTTTCCTTAGAATATTTTTGCTAGTACAGGAAGCTGCTCAAGCAATTTCTCAGTTGGATTAAACACAACAAAGCATTCTGGATAAAACATTATTCATGTATTGCAGGCATAAGGGATGAGATTTCCAGTCATACAGAGCAGTTTAATATAATGTGAAGGATTAGCTGAAATTTAAATTATAGCTCAGCTGTAGAATTGATCTCAAGTTTGTCTAAGGACATTTTTCTGAGAAAAATTCTGCGACTTTGCTTTTCCTCATACACTTAACAAGAAGCAGAAAGAGAAGCCAGCCACAGTAGAATAATTGTATGGAAAATCTGGTAGAAGCTACTGGCAACCCATGACCCAAGCACTGGGTATAGACAATACCCCATGTCAACACTTGAAGGAACCTTGTGTTATGATGTATTCTGTCCAAACAACCAACAACTTCTCAAAGACACTGGACTTTATCACACCATCTTTTTTTTTTCCCAACAGGCTCCCATTAGTGAAGCAAATGGAAACATACCCATTTGAAAATGTTCAGTATCACACTTTTCTTCAGTCACATGAGAACACTGCTTTGGCAATCCATGATCCCTTCTGCACCAGCTCTGTAATCCCACCTTCCATGCCTCGCCAAGGTTGTTTCTACTCTGTTCCTTTCAGGATTTTTTTAAATTGCTGTAATTGTGCAGTCACACCAAAAAATAAAAATTAGAAAAAATGAAAGCCATGGAGTAAAAACAACCACGGCTTTCTTGGGAATAGTGAAGAGGAGGGGGTAGAATCAAACGTCCGCATAACCAATGTCAATCATTACTGCTGCAGAAGGGACCTATCACACCAGGGAGACTAATGGAATAGGAGCAATACTAGAAGACTAGTGATGGATTTTCCCCATCAATGAAAAAGTGTGCTACAGAAACAAAGGAAATGCAAAGCAGCAACTGAATAGACATGACGTTGTGCAAGAAGGACTGGCCATTTACTACCTCACGTGATAACATCAATTGTTTCACAAGTCTGTTGTATCATAGCATTCTCCATACATATTGGGCTTAATAGATTAGAAAGCTAGACCAAAACTAGCAAAATGAATTTCAGGAGGGAGAAATGTAAGGTACCACACTTAGGGAGAAAAAGGTGAAATGGGAAGATATAGGATGGGGAGGGGGACACCTGGCTTGACAACATGTGAAAGGAATCTAAGTGTCCTAGTAGACCAATAGCAATAGCAATAGCAAGTGCATTTCTATACGGTTTATACTAGCACTCCCTATGCGGTTTACAATGTGTAAGCCAATTGCCCCCAAGCTGGATACTCATTTTATTCACCTATGAAGGATTGAAAGCTGAGTGAATCCTGGAGCCCTGCCTGGGATCAAACTCACAACCTTGTGGCTACTGGCATTTAACCACTGGACCACCAAGGCTCCTAAAGTTGAACATGACTCAATAGTGTGATGCAGCAGCTACAATAGCCCAAGTGATTCTAAGCTGCATCAACAGAAGCATACTGTCCAGACTGAGGGAAGTAATAGTAACACTCTGTTCTGCTTTGGTCAAGCCTCATCACAATTCAAAAAGGAGCTAGAGCATGTCCAGAGGAGGGTGATCAAAATGGTGGTCTGGAAACCATTCCCTTTGAGGAGCAACGTAAAGAGCTGGATATGTTTAGCCTGGAGAAGAGACGGCTATGATAGCCCTGTTAAAATATTTGAAGGGATGTAATATTGAGGATCAAGCGAACTTGTTTTCTGCTGCTCCAGAGACTAGGACATGGAGAAATGGATGCAAATGACCAGAAAAGAGATTCCATGTCCTGACAGTAAGAGCTGTTTGACAGTGAAAGATGCTACCTTGGAGTGTGGTGGAGTTTCCATCTTTGGAGGTTTTTAAACAAAGGCTGGATAGCTATCTATCAAGGGTGCTTTGATTATGTATTCCTGCATTGCAGAGGGTTGGTCTTGATTACCCCCTTCCAACTCTATGATTCTGTGATTCTAATGTAGAAGGCAGCTTCGCAACCCCCCAGATTTCTGCCCTCTTCTCCCCTACTCCTATCCTGAACCTAATGCCAAAGTGCAGACCACCAGGACGTCTCATACTTTTGGAGGAGTAGTAAACTGTATGGTACTCTGTGTCTTCCTTGCAGCTAAGTGATGATGATGCCAAAGTGCAGACCACCAGGACGTCTCATACTTTTGGAGGAGTAGTAAACTGTATGGTACTCTGTGTCTTCCTTGCAGCTAAGTGATGATGATG
>NC_056525.1:170023359-170131766 GCF_019175285.1 Sceloporus undulatus
TTGGCATTCAAAGCCCTAAACAGCTGGGGACCTTGAAATTTGAAGGAGCATCTCTCTCCATATATATATATATATATATATATATATATATGCCACAGACTGAGATCTTCTGGAGGGACCCTCCTCTGTGTTCAACATGTGGGTCACATAAGGAGGGATGACATGGGAGAGGGCCTTTTGGGCTGTGACACCACACTTGTGGAATGCCCTGTCCTTAACCAGTGCCACCATTGCTTTTTTTTCAATGTTCAATATTCAAGATTTGAGAGCCAATTAAAAAAAACATGCATAGTTTTAACTGTTTTAGCCTTGTGATGCATTTTAACTTGTTTGAGTTATTTAATGTTTTTATCTTGTTTAAATTATTGATAAATTGTAAATCTAAATTCTTTATATTGTTTTATGTGTTCGCTGCCCTGAAATTTCATGACAAAAAATAACATAATTTTCATATGTTTTAAATAAATAAACATAAAACATGGGAAGCTAAATTTGTTTCTGATTTATGGTGACCCTAAAGTGAGCCAATCATGGGTGTTTTCTTGGTAAGATTTGTTAAGATGAGGTTTGCCATTGCCTTCCACTGAGGCTGAGAGCATGTAATTTGCCCAAGGTCACCTGGTGGATTTCATGGCCGAGCAGGAATCAAACCTTGGTCCCCAACGCTTAGTCCAACGCTTAGTCCAACGCTCAAACCACTACATCACATTGGCTCCCCTGCTTTATATTAGGTTTATATATTTCTTTTGTTTGGCACAGTACTATCTGTGTGACTTTCTATAAATGTGAGCAGAGTTCTTTAATTTCACCTGTTACCCATTACCAAAAAAATCCCTGGTAATGCCAGGGTCTGAACTTGGGGCCTTCTGCTTTGAAAGTACATATAAGCTAATATCTGAACAACAACAACACCCACCCCTGCAGCCAGGGAATGATCATAGTACTTCTGCTTTATTTGCCAAGCAGGCTAAAACACTTTTATTTTCCCACAACAACTAGAGACAAACATCTATAAGTACTGTGTCACAAAAGGAAATCCCTTTCTTCTGAGTTGAAGGAGGGCTCTTCACTCCTAGTGAAGAGGCTGCATTAGTTAAGGATACAATCTAGTGTGCATTTCCCTGAGAATAAGTCAAAGTAAAAACAGTGGCACTCCCATCAGAGGAAATATGAGCAGCATTGTGCTACATAAGTATGAGTTGACAATCTTCTACTTTCAGTAACACCTTAACCACAAGCACTCCTTGGTGGCCTGAGATAAGCCTCTGCTTTCAGCTTCATACTTCCATCTCAAATGTGGGGATTGTAAAGATGGAACATACGAAGTGTTTCAGACACACTTGAAGAGGCACAATATAAATGGTGAGCATTAAACAAATTCAGAAATTGCAGACCAAGGGCTCATTCATAATATTAAGAGATGCTACTATTGTCACAATAACAAAAGAAAGGATATTCAATAATAATAATAATTATTATTATCTTCATTAACTTCATTTATATCTCATCTTTCCCCCAAGACTGGAACTTAAGACAGCTTACAATTTATATTCTTGTAATAATTCCTTGTTTTAATACATATATTAGTGTATATAAAGATATAATAAATTAAGGAGTAAGAATTCATCCAAGAGCCACAATAGCATAGTAGTTTGAGCATTGAACTATGTCTCTGGAGACTCCAATACCCCACTCAGCCATGGAAACCCAGTGCATGTGATCAAGTCACACTCTCTCAACTTCAGAAGAAGGCAAAGGCAAACCCTTTCTGAACAAATCTTCCCAAGAAAACTTCATATTTAAAATTCCAGTCTTAGGATCATCATAGGTCAGAAATGACTCGAAGGGACATAACAGCAATAACAACAACAATTCTTCCACAACCAATATTTAGATGCCTGCTATAAGAGGATTTTGTTATATGAGTGATGCCTAATGAAAAAGCAATCTGTATATTTTACAAGTGAGCACTACTGGAAAAATTCTGTTTTGCTTTTGGGTACATCTTAGCTATTGACGTGATACAGAAGAGGATGGCTATTCATGAAGCTTTTCCTAGCATGGAGCAACATGCACTTCTCTAGCAAGAATGCAAAGATAAAATGGGAAGAAAGAAAAGAAAGATCTTCAAACGTTTATTTCAAATGTTTTCAGCAATCATTTTGTCCTTTCCAGTTTTAGCTCCTCAGGTTTTCTGAGAAGTCCATTGAAGCGCATCAGGATGGAATGTCTGGTGCATACCATGGAATGCACAGGTTAGATCAAGAACATAACCACTGTCACTCAATCTGATGATGATCAAGAGTGAAGTCTCACCTCTTGGTTCAGAACAGGCTTGCAGCTTGAGTTTTTGTTGGCGAGCTGCAAGGGTGCTATCCAGCTTGTCACGTCTAATAACGTCCTCCTCTGAAGTCTGATATGCTGAAAGATCTGCACTGCTGATGTTAAAAGCTGGATTTGCAATGCCTTCTGCTGCAACTCTCTCATCTTCTCCTATTGGGGGGGGAAAACGCAACAAGGTCAGAAGAGCACCCGAGACAGTGACAAGCAGAAAATTCCATCTACTAATTCCTTTACTGAAAGGCTTGAGTGTGTTATCAGCATCAAATAGCACCAAAACAGAATTAGGTTAAAATTAACTCTTTATTAAAATAAAAAGGGGGGGATAAATGATTAAAATAATTACAAATTGCACCCTGACAAGCAAGAGCAAAATTTTGCCCACAGCCATTTGTCTGTAATTAGTTAATTAATCCTTACACAAATTATGAGCAATAACTCATCAAGCAAGGCTTACCCATCAGAAATTCAGCCGACTTGGATTTCTTCTGCTTAGTTTGTTTCAGAGCCTTCTGCTGGAACTTCTGGAGGGAAATTGTTAAATGAATAAATTAGCTTAAGAACGAAGATCACCCTTTATGATCCACAACTAACACAGTGTTTTAAATATGGGATGGCATTGAAATGTCATTTAATTTACATCTCTGCTAAAGGGGTCAAACACTAATTGAACAACAGAAGTGGAAGAATTAAATAAAAACAGCAGAAGAAAAGTTAAGACAAATGCCAAATGAAGGTCATGCTAAAATACTTCTTTTAAAAAAAGCAATTATAATTAATACAAAGAATCATCATCAAGGAACACTTGCCCTTGGATTTAGCATTCATTGGAGATATTCTCTGAACCAGGCATACATACAGAAAAGTTTTGTCTAAATGCATGCTTATTTATAAGGCTAAATGTATTTTTATTCCCATTCATTTCTTCAGGGTTGGGACACATCAAATACACAGTTGGGAGATTACCGCACTAGGGTAAGAGCGTTCCCCAATGCGTTCTCACGGGCGCGAGCCTGGAACGTGATGAGAGCCAGAACGCTAGTTTACCACACAGCGGAACTCCGCCGTCACCGCTGGGCGTTCCAAATGTGTTCCAAATGTGTTCCAGGGAGGCCATTTCTGGGAACGGTTTGAAACTGTTCCCAGAAATGGCCTCCCTGGAACACATTGGGAACACATTGGGAACACATTTGGAACGTCCGGCGGCGACGGCGGCATTCCGCTGTGCGGTAAACTAGCGTTCTGGCTCTCATCACGTTCCAGGCTCGCGCTTGTGAGAACGCATTGGGGAACGCTTTTACCCTAGTGAGGTAATCTCCATAGTTAGACCAAGGAACTGGATATTTGTGTTATCAACATGCTTGTCAAAATTAGTACAAGTAATAGGAAACACTTTTGGGTACTTTACCCAAAACAATACCTAATCAGGAAAACAGTATATAGAGCTAAAGCTGAGATGGGAATTGTGTGGCCCTCCAGATGTTGCTGGACTGAAGCCCTAGCCAGCATAATCAACAGAGAGAAATGCTGGGAGCTGCCATTCAACAATGTTTAGAGGGTCAGATGATTCTCATCTTTTGAAAGAAGGCCACTGTAGGCCACAAGAAATTGCTTCATGAAAATCTGTGTCTGCTTTGCCAATACTTTCAGTACACAGGGTCATGCAAGTGAGACATTGTGGCACTATCCACCTCCCTGTGGCTGTTTACCTCCATATGGACTATCTCCCAACATCATTTCCTCACCAGCTAATTCCAGTATTGGAAGAGAGATCAATGGAAACAAAACTGGCTTGGGAAGAGGATACAGAGATGAAAATTTTTAATAGTTTATAGCCCATTTTTCCATCAGTTATTCAAGACAGTTTATAGTCACTTCCACTGTGCATTGTGTATTTTGCATTCAAAAACAAGGTTGTACTTCTGCTTTATACATGATTGGGGCTGATCCAAGTTTAAACAAATCAGCCTATTGCTATCACAGGTAATTTTACCCTAACAGCAGAAATGGGAAATGTTAATTTTCAGATTACAACTCCAATGCCAACTCTGAGAAGTGCAGTTCAAAAAAGTAATTTTGCCTCAGCTTGGCCAAGAGCTGGTTTCATCTTAAATCAGTCATTAGATGCATGCAAGTAGATTATTCCTGGTTTCATGTTAAATTTCATATTAAAGATAGCTTAGATCCAGGCCATCTGATGGACTATATCTTCTCATATGATCCTGCCTGGGCCCTGCCACCTTCAAGAGAGGCTTTTCTTTCAATCCTACCAATTACACAACTGGTGTGGATGCAAGGTGTGGCTTTCTTGGTGGCTGTTCTTCAAGTGAAAGATGAGATACAAATAAAGCTAATAATAGTAGTAGTAGCAATAATGAGCCAGTGTAGTCTGGTGGTTTGGGCATGAAAACCCACTGGGTGAGCAGTCACACTCACTCAGCCACAGAATAAGGCAAATGCAAACCAACTCTGAACATATCTTACAAGATAACCTTATCCTGGGGTTGCCTTATGATCACCATAAGTTGGAAATCACTTAAGACACAACAACAACCAAGTAATAAGAATAATGGTGGTGGTGATAGTAGTGGTGCTGATGATAGCATCTAGAAATGTTGTGATGCCTCAATAATGAACCACACATCAAATTCCTGTGGACATTTCTTATTAATAGGTGTCACTCTACCATAAGTACAGTGTGCTCACGTCATACGTGGTCGTGCATTAGGCGGCTTTCAACTTACGCTAAAAGCCACTCGTCATAAAAGGCAATGATGTGCACACCATGCCACCACCAAGTGCATGAGCCCCATTGTTTTAAATGGGGCTCAAGCATTTGCAGAATTTCCCTTATGCAGGGGGTCCGGAATGGATACAGGGCGTAAGGGAAGGGCGCCCTGTATGCTGTACACACTAAAAAAATACATTTTAGAGTCAGAGAAGAGACAGGCTATAATAAGCAGTGGAAGCTTCCATCAGACATCTCTGATGTTTATCACACTATGCTCTTAAAGAGGTACTATTCCAGTGTGACTCCTCTAGCAGCCTCCTGTTGCATGCTGGGATTGGCAGTTTTAAGGAGCTGAACTTCTCTGCCTGAGAATTCTAAATACCCCTCCTTAAAACTGCCAATCCCAGCATGCAACAGGAGGCAGCTAGAGGAGTCACACTGGAATAGTACCTCTTTAAGAGCATAGTGTGATAAACATCTCTGCTATCTGGAAAAGACCATCAGTAAATTATAGACTCCATCCCCCTCCCCTCCAAGAAAAGCTGCATTCAATGCGTCATTTATTATTAATTATTATTATTATTATTAACCTTTATTTATAAAGCGCTGTAAATTTACACAGCGCTGTACATACAATCTTTTTAATTGGACAGTTCCCTGCCCTCAGGCTTACAATCTAAAAAGACACGACACAAAGGGAGTGGTGGTGGGGAAGGGGCCTCTCTAGTAGGATAATACATATACAATACATAGCAATACAGGAAATGATTCAATAAAACAGGCAACAAAAGAACATCAAATAGCAAGTGACAATTATGCAATGCCTGGGAATGCTGCCCTGAACAGGATGGTCTTCAACTCCGTTTTGAAGCTGGTTAAAGAAGTGATGGCTCTTGCTCGCGGGGGAAGAAGGTTCCAGGAGTGAGGGGCAGCGAGTGAAAAGGGGTGAATCCGAGATGGGGCAGAGGAAATCCTGGGCTGTGACAGCAGACCTTGAATACCAGAACAGAGGGCCCTAGTGGGAAGGTGAGAAGAAATAAGGTCTGATAAGTAAGGAGGGGTCAGCCCATGGAGGGCTTTAAATGTCGACAGCAGGAGCTTATACTGAATGTGGAAAGGGAGGGGGAGCCAGTGAAGGGATGCCAACACAGGAGAGATATGGTCACAGCAGTGGGCGGATGTGATAATGCGTGCAGCTGAATGTTCATTTCCAACATATTAGAGACTGGTCCTTGCTGGATCACAAATATCATATATAAGTGCAATAGTGGGGCCTGTTGTTCACCCCAAACACGTGATGGAGGGTAACATACAACACATGGATTTCCTCCCAGTCAATGGAATGAGAAGCCATGAGTTCGGTTCTTTATCCAATGAAGCCATTTTGTTCATCTAACTACTTTTCTTTCCATGAGACAAGGCCATTTAAAAAGAAAATCTTGTCAAGGATAGCACGAGACAGAGGACTAGCTAATGATTATGCCTCACAAATGCTTGTTGGATCTCTATGTGATTTTCTGAATATTTATTATTCTCACTTTTGAAGTACATTTCATTTTGAGAAGGCAACACTTACCCTACTGTAGCTGAAACCCTTTCTTCTATACCTAGAATGGTTGTCTGTGTACACTCAGAAAACAGATGAAATGAGTGTTGCTCCTTTCCTCCCACACCAACC
The DNA here is from genome assembly GCF_019175285.1 of Sceloporus undulatus. NCBI lineage: Eukaryota > Metazoa > Chordata > Lepidosauria > Squamata > Phrynosomatidae > Sceloporus > Sceloporus undulatus. The sequence continues at coordinate 170,030,109 of NC_056525.1, forward strand.
TTTTAAAGTGGTTTTTTGTTTTGTTTTGTACATTCAGTATAAGTAGCCACTTTGGGCTTTCTCTTTTGAGGTAAGTGAGTCCTTAAAATTTTGCTGACTGAGGCTGGCTATAGGGAGCCCCACTGACTACTAATCCATTTCTGAGCATAATCCCATGGATAGTTATAACCTTTAAAACACTATATGGCATCAGCACAGTGTATCCCAAAGACCAAATCTCCCTGTATAATCCTGCCTGCATATTAAAATGTGCAAGAAAGGCCTTTCTGTAGGTCTCACCCCCATCACAGGCATGTTTGCTGAGGACATGTGACAGAGCCTTCTCAGTGGTTGCTCCCAAGTTCTGCCACAGAAGGTTTGGTTGCCCCTCCCCTGCTGTGCAAAGGCTTTTATTTTAGGCAGACCTTTGGCTTTCAACTTCTAGCAGCTGATGGAGTTTTTAATGGGTGTGTGTTATGTCTGTATTTTATTATGTTTCAAATGTGTTTTCAATACTGTTTTTGGCCATTTTTAAAACAGAAGTATGATTAAATTGAGTTTTGACTTTTATTAGGCTTTTTATTTAATTGTACTTTGCTTTCAGTGTTTTTAAGATGCCTTGAATCCTGTGTTGGTACAAAGATGGGATATAAATCAAATATATAAATGCATAGATACATAAATAGACATAAAATTGGTGCCTATAACTTTAAAACAATCTCCATTCTTGCTTGCAACAACATGGCTCTCAGAATAGACAGATGATATTACAAGTCACATGAGCATTCCAGGAACACCTTAGTGCCTTGCTGTCATCTCAGAAGTGAGTGACCCATTGTGGCAGTAGAAGTGCTGGGCAGCTTGACAGGACAGCTGTGCAGATATCTGCCATGATGTAGGAATGGAAAAGCAGATAATGGAGACAGGTAACGAGGGCAGCTGTGATGCCAAGATACTCCTGGCTGCCTCTGGAGAATCCTGGTCAGTGGAGACAAGGCCTAGGTTAAGAAATGCCAATCACAGGTGGTATATTGTGCCACTGAGCCATGGGTGCATACCAGTGGTGGCAATCCAGATATTGTGGACTATAACTCAACAATCCTAGACAGACAGCCAATGGAGCTATAGTCCAAAAACATCTAGAGATCCACATGGTTCCCACCCCTGGTGTATACCTTCATCAAGTATCAGAGTTTGATATAGACAGGCACTTGCCACAGCCCATGCTTCACCAAGGAAGACATTGCCAAGACCCAGATCCTTCTAGTTCCACTGCTTCTCTTCCTTGCTGTTGTTGCTTGCTGGACTGCCTTCTTTATGCAGTCATACAACAGAAGTAGCAACAAGAAACAGTAGGACCAGCATTTTCCATGTCCTCATGCCATTTGGGTAAATGAGAAGCATTAGTGACAGCAAATGGGGGATCGGAGAGAAAAAGTGGCCACACTCTGGGAAGACAATCTACCAAAGGCACCTTGACGACAGAGCCAAAATAGCACATTATACATCCCTTCACTCTCCTTTGGCTCTCCTTTATCTCCATTCTGCTCCCATAATCCATTTTGGTGTGACCCAGAGAGTTCACAATTATTTGCCCTGAAGCCTTAACACAAACTTCAACGGGGTACTCCAAAACAATGGTTGTATTGTTTGTGACCTAAACTAAACCAAAAAGTTTCACTTATATAAAATGAAGGCTAACACACTATTCAGTGTGTTACTTGTCCAGGAATGCTAGCATGAAAATAGCAATATTTATTGTAATTGATCATGTCTAATTTTCTGTGTTTTCCTTGGTATTGCCAAGAAAGAAAAAAATGTAAGCATAAAAAGGATATATTCCATCATCCCGATAAATCTTTAAAATTAATTAAACTATAATCCAATCAAGTTGTAATTATAAGTGATAGTAATGTATTAAACAGGCAAGTTAAGACATACACGTATTTTTCTTGAATACCATTTTAGTGTTCATTGAAAGAAGAGAAAGAGAAAAGGAGATGGTTTGTTTCAATTTTTGAAAGAAGACTAGTCTTTTCGTCAATTTTTTAAAAACAGTTTAATATTTACAAATGCTTGAAAGGTGGCATCAGCATTGCAGTATTTGTTTCTTTAAAATAAGATGCGTTTGCCAAATTTTGATTACATAGCTTTAAATCTCTGCTTTTAAAAAAATAAAATTAAAGGAATCAGAATACTATTCATTTTTATATAAATAATGATCTGTTGTGTTGCATTTTACATTTATGATCCATCATAATGAACCAATTCAAATACAACTAACTGATACTGATACTTGACTCACATGCCAAACGTCTCACATATTATACTGAACATTAGCTCAGAATTGCAACATGAGACGTTATGAATATCCTTGGCATTTGATGTGACTTCAAGTCAAGATGTTTTTCACTTGTGAAGCAACCACTGAGAGCTAAAGTAGATGCCAGCCTTCCCATGCCTTCCGTATCTGTTGGATGCAACTCCCATAATCCCCCACCTATCATATTATGGTTGTGTCAGAACCAAAAGTTCCAACCAGAAATTGGAAACAACCCATGGAAAATGAGTAGCACTGTGGTCATATAATAAAAGATCATATACAAGGAAATCTATGAGTACGATCTCCTGTGTGCAGAGTTGACCCTTGGTATCCACTGGCGTTTGGTTCCAGGACACACCATGGCTACCAAAATCTGTGGATGCTCAAGTCCCATAATGAACAATGGTATAGTAAAATGGTGACCTTTATATAAGATGGTAAAATCAAGGCTTGCTTTTTGGAATTTATAGTTTTTGAATATTTTTAAGCCATGGATGGTTGAATCTGTGGATAAGGAATCTGTGAATATGAAAGACTGCCTGTATGTGTTTATGTGTTTTGTTTGTTTGTTTTTAGACTCTAATTCATCTGGGAAACAGAGTGCTAGAAGATTGCTGCTTTAACCCTTTCCCCCAATGAACATCAATTCTATGGAGTCCTGGAATGTGTATATTGGCCAGATATTTAGCATTCATTCCTAGAGAGCTTCAGTCCACATTCCTGGACTACTGTGCCAGAGTTCGCTAGCAAATAATTTTAAGTACCTCTCTTAACAACAAATCCCAGGATTCCATAGGATGGACCTATGAAAGTTAAAATGGTATGAAACTGCTGTTAACTCTGCTGAGCAAACAGCACTGGTTGATTTATAAAACAAAAAGGCAGCCGAAATTGATGGCATGAAGGGATGACAGTCTGAAAGTAGCTATAAACAAGTTTGTGTTCTACTAAAATAACAAATGGAAGTACTGTTTTCAGTTAACCCAGCCATGTGTTTCACTATAAAATTAACATATTCCCCACATTTATAAATTACATGGTGTGTATATTTCTGTCTTTATGAAGGACCTACATCTCCAAATATGGCATTTGGGGCATCTTTTTTGGTCTACAGAAAAGAAAATACTGCCTAGCCTTCAAACTGGGGACATCCCTTCTAATAAGGGACACCTGGCAACCCGACTTACCACACTGACACTCTTTATGGGCAAAACTGAGAGGGAACGTTCATGTTTGCCACTTTCAGTAAAGTTGGGATTTCAAAAGTAATAAAGTAATAAATTTTTCTATAAAACATCAAGTCTGGCTCTGAGATTGCTTAGGCTTGATCTCTTAAATTAGCATCCAGATAGCACTATTACAAGTTATGAGAGTTTTTGAATGGTCTGAAAGATTATGATGAGACGTAATGGAGAAAAAAATATGTCTATTTGGTCCAGGTTATTTAGGGTGTGAGAGATCAAAATTAAAAAAATTCCCACGTGGAAGAAAGAAAGAAAAAACCCCAGTACAGTACAGATCCTGGAGCACTGGTGTAGTATTGTTCCAGCATCCAGACCCTATTAGGAGTTAGGTCACTACATTTTATATCCCTTGGCATTTCTGATCAGTCATGGTCATAACATACAGTATGCTTTGTGGTTCTGAAGGCATGAGTAAATGTAGCTAGGTCTAATTCTCACAAAAATAAAAGCTGTATGATCTACATTCTGCTGGCCCCAAACATTTTGCTTCTTGAGGTAAAAGACCAGATGGCACACCAACTTCATTCCATAGGCAGAAGCTAAGTAGGCAGGCAATTGAATCACAATAAAGTACTGGAGATGAGATAACACTCACCTGCACAGCTAAAGCAGGAAGGCTACCTTAGGGGACATAGGACAGGTTATGTGGCATGCCCACCTCTGGCTTCCAACAGAGTGAAACATTCAGGGTGTTCAGGAAAAACAGGTGGGACGTGGCCCCTATTCCCTCTACTCCTTCCCGCATTTGTCATCTAAGACTACTGCTTCATTCTGGCTATTGGTAGGGCCAGCCCTAGGTTGATCATGCTACATTTCCCCTATATGTTTATACCAGTGAACTGGAAAAATCCAGGTGTGGGGCCTACCTGGAGATTAAACTTTCATCAATCCAGTAGAAGAGGAACGCCTTCCAAGGGATGGATGGAGAGAACTTACTGTCCAAGCAGATAACAACACTATTAGTTGTCACCCATAGCTTTCAGCTGAGACCACTCAATGAGCTACAATCAGTTCTGGAAAATAGTCTGCCCTAGTTTTTTGTGGGTTTTTGGGCTATGTGGCCATATTCTAGAAGAGTTTCTTCCTGACATTTCGCCAGCATCTGAAGATGCCAGCCACAGATGCTGGCGAAACATCAGGAAGAAACTCTTCTAGAACATGGCCACATAGCCCGTAAAACCCACAAAAACTATGGATGCCGGCCATGAAAGCCTTCAAATAGTCTGCCCTCTTTCAAGCTGTCTGTGGCAGAGAGTTCCTTTTTTTACTAAGAGCTTTCCCAACCTAAAACCGAAACCATAACACAAATGGGAATATAGGAACAAGACTCTGCTTCAAAACTAGATGCCATCCCTGCCCCCACATATACTCTGACAGCAACATTAGAAGTCATCTACAACATCACAGGTGCATTTACTTGTTCATTTTCCAATGTGATATATGGCATCTTTGGTCAGCAATGGCTTTCTTCACACTACATTGGACAGTTTTATGCAAGAAGAAAAACGACACAAATATATTATTAGAAACAGCAATACCCCCTAAACAAGTGGCTTTTTAAACCTTCATAGACACACAATCCCTACCCTTTAAGTACTAGTTCTGGCAGGAGGGGAAATTAAAGGAAGATTGGAAAGTCAAACATATAGATGGAAAGTCAAACACTAGCTTTTTCTTATTAGTTATATGAACAGAGATAATAGCACATTACATATATTAATATATGGGTTCTCATCACAACTGCACATGTCACATCAGAATTCTCCTCTGAAAGCTTTCCCACTTGAAAGGAATTGACAGTTGGGCAGACAGAGTATATTGCTTTGACACCACAAAATTAACAGGCCAGCTGCCTGTGAAACCTATATCATTTTACACAATTCTTCAAAGGTTTATTGCCAGTGTCACAATTTCCATCAAGTCATGCTCTCTCAGCCTCAGAAGAAGGCAAAGGCAAACCCTCTCTGAACAAATCTTTCTAGGAAAACCTCATGATAGGCTGGCCTTTGTGACACAGTAATTCGGAAATGACTTGAAGGTACAGTGGATCCTTGTTATACGCTGGGGTTTGGTTCCAAGATCCCCGTGTATAACAAAATCCGTGTATGCTCAAGTCCCATTAAGTATAATGACATAGCAAAATGGTGTCCCTAATAAAAAATGGAACATCAAGGTAAATTTATACTTTTTTGGAACATTTTCAAACCGTGTATGCTTAAATCCGTGTATAAAAAATCCGTGTATAAGAAGGGCCGACTGTACACAACAACAAAGTATCTCTCTGATCCCATCTCTATGTAATTATGTAACAAAATATTTCTCTGATCCCAGCTATGTAACTGTGATTAAATACTTGTGGTTTTAATAATGTGATCCATCCGTGGATCTGAGAATGGGAATTTAAATTCATGAAGGCCCAAAATAAAATAAGTCAATTAGATGAAACTTTATCCCCCCCCCCAAAAAAAAAAAAATCTCCAGGAATCTCCTGCCCATACTGGAGGAGACTGCTGAATTCGCTGTATATAACTATATATCCTGTACTATGTATACAGTAACTTCACAGTCACTACACTAATCTAGAACAAAATACCCCCCCAAAAAAAAAACACCAAAAAAAAAGCTTTATTAGCTAACCAAAATGCATAAAATGTGTCATGCAAGCTGTCAAAGCTCCACTGGCTTCTTCATCAGGCAAAAGATGTTTGAAAATCATACAAGAGACAAAAACTGGCAAAGTTAAAGTCACAGGTCTACATTTTGTATCAGATCTTTCTATTTTAGTTAAGTTGTTCTGTAAGGATCTCAATGCAGGCACAGGCCAATCCCATTCTTGGCCATGTGAAGACTGAGATAAAAGATAGTAAAGCTGAAACTCCATCAGCTGCAATAACTGCTCTTGGGACCCAGGATGTCTGTCTTCTGTGAAGCCACCAGCGCTTTTCTTAGACAGAGATGGAGCCTGTGGCTTCATAAAGGGACCTGTGTATTTTGCTACATGAATATGTTTCCCACACTAATGCACCATATATGCTCGACTATTAGTTAACCTCATGTATAAATCAAGGGCAGATTTTGGGGCCAAAATTATGGCTTTTGATATGACCCAAGATAAGTCAAGGGTAAAACTTACCAGCATGTAACAAAGGATTTAAAGGATGAAGCAAAGGGAAATGATGCTAAAGATCTCTGAACTTTTGACAGGCATTACTGTTTGTGCTCACCCTAAAGGCTGGATGGATGAGAGAGTAGAGGGGATCCATGCTTCTTTTTGATGCTCTCAGGATGGACTAAGCTCTCATCTTTCACTAGGGCACAGTTCCTTTTTTAATAAAAGTTAAAGTACAGTACTTATACTGACCCATGGATAAGTCGATCTAGTTTTATGGGGTCTATTTTTTGACTAAAATTTCTAGACTTATACATGAATATATAGTGTGTCACTTGATTTGCTGGTGGTGGTCTGTGCCTTCAAGTCATTTCTGATTTATGGTGGTACTAAGATGAATCTATCAGGGGGTTATCTGGGGCTGAGAGTGTGTAGCTTACACAAGGTCACCCAGTGGGTTTCCATGGCTGCACGGGGAACTGAATCCTGATCTCCAGAGTTGTGGTCCAACACTGAAATCAATATACCATGCTGGTTCATGTCACTTAATAGTCTATCCTATATTACATCTGCCATAACCAGCACATGCTTCTTAAACAGTAACCTGGGTCCAGCTTACCTGAGGGAACGCCTCCTCTCATATAATCCTTCGTGCACTCTCAGGTCCTCAGGGAAGAACCTACTACAGTCACAGAGAACTAGACTGGTAAGTACTTCCCAGAGGACGTTTTCTGCTACCGCTACAAAAATCTGGAACGATTTGCCGGACAAGATCCGCCAACTAACATCTTTCGAGGCCTTTAAGAAGGCAATAAAAACAGATCTCTTCTGGCGGGCCTTCCCAAACTGATCCCCTACTTTCACTCTCCATGTGCCTAAATTGTTCTCTTTGGACTGATTCGAATGCCTTTGATATTATTGTTTTCTCTTTTTATATGCTGTTACCCGCCTTGATCCAACACAGGGAGAGGTGGGTTATAAATAAATTATTATTATTATTATTATTATTATTATTATTATTATTATTATTATTAAAACCAAAGCCTAATGGTGCCATAATGGTGGAAAAATAAACATATACTTTCAGAGAACTAGATTAAACAGTCAACCACTCCACATCTGCTCAGAGGGAGGGGCTATAGCCCAGGTCACATAGGTACTAACTCTGGGTATTTGTTTGTTTGTTTTCAAAAACCCGAGCATGGATTATTGCCATTGATCTAAATCCTTTCCAGTGGCTAGATTTTGGTACGATGAAGCTTAGGTTGTGGTTTTATTTGCATGTGGGTAAGGGGCCTAAAGGCACCAGACCCCATCTGATTTTGGAAGCTAAGTAGGATCAGCCCTAGTTAGTACTTGGACGGTGGACTGCCAATGAAAATGAGGTTCTGTTGGCTAGATTGCAGAGGAAGGAACTGGCTAAACCATATCTGAAGATTCCTTGCCTAAAAATCCCTATGAAATTCATAGGGTCACCATAAGTCGACAGGTATTTTGGAAGGACAAGGAAAAAGGAAGTGAGAGCTTATAGTATTACAAGCATGTGGTAATCGATTGATAGCATTTTGGTCTCTTCTTGTGATTCAACTGTTTTAAGCATTTGCCTTTTTCTATGATTAATGGAAGGAGGGTTTCTGTGGGCTGTCTCAGCTGTATGATGGCATCATTTCCAAGTGGGAAAAATGTAATATTACTGTGAATGATGATTTCCATTTTCTATCCTTTAAATTAACAGTGCATATTTTAAAAGGGACAGTAAGACATCTTTCCCACTTACTGTGTTAAGTCCTTACCTAATTTGATGATGAGTTTGGGTATTATTATTATTTTTAAGGAACAATCAAATCCTTTGGAAGGATGAGCCAATATCTTCTTGGTTTAAATAGTGAAGAAAATGACTAAAATATATTTTCCTTCTGGGGATCTTATATTTCTGATGCTTTTGCAGACTAATTCTAGAACACAGTAATAAAAGCCTGTGTGTGAAAAGGCAGAATTGCAACAGCAGCAGCTGCAGCAGCAGCGGCAACAAAAAACCCTCATTTATAACCAGTGACAAGTAAAACCTATGAAGTTTTTAAAAGAATGTGATTGTTGTCAGAAGGAATTGGGTACAACAAAGCCATGTTCAGTTCTGGTTCCACTCAAAGCCATGGCTCAGGGGTTCTGTGAAAGCTGCTGCGAGGCTGGTGGGCACAGACCAGCAAGAAAGTGAATTTTGCATACTGTACGGATCATCGCTCAGTTCAGGGCAGTCAGATTTAATCTGTGATCAACCAATTGTGCTTCATGAAACCGTCAGCCTGCATTTGTGTCTCCCTGTTTTCTCCTGTCCCGCTGTAAACAAGCTGTGCTCTGAGCTGTCTCCCTACCCTTATCTGCTTAGGGAAGATCACACAGACAGACCTCATCAGCCAGCTTAGAGTTAAAGTTAAAGTTACCACTTCCAGACAGCAGTCCCTGCACAGGCTGGAAGTCAAAAAGAAGAGAGCCTTTGGAATGACAGAGTTTTAGTTCCTTTTAGGAAATGCATACCTTAGATTGAGACACAGGCTGGCATGTTGTGTCTCCTTCATGAAAATAAATTAGGTGTTCTTAAAGTGAACAGCGGTTTCAAACATGCAGCAAGCTAGCTCAGCAGATTCGTCTGCTGAGTATTCTTCCACTTCATCCCCACCCCACTCCACCCCACCTTTGGGATCTGTCTGGATACAGCCCAAAGAGTAGCAGGAGCAGGAAATGTATTGTCAATCTGATAGGATTCCAGGGGCCTAACAATGCTTGAAATGCTCGAAGGAGTGTAATGATGGCAAACAGGAACAGGTACCCTGGCTTCTGCTTTCATTCACTTCAGTGAGAGCATTAGTTTTTAAACATAAAACAGAGCCTGGTTTCCTGTATCCGCCCCCCCCCCCCTTTCCTGGAGAAGTATGGATGGAATTTTATTCTAATGTACAGGAATCTTCCTTCTGTGAGTCAATCCAGCTGAAGTGCTTGGTCTTTCACAACAGTCCAGCCCTGTTTAGACTTTCCTTTATGCATACAGAGCGAGCACCTTCCAATGTCTCTGGCTTATTGCTCCCTCTATTTAAGGAACAACACCCATATTGCAATCTACACCCGTCTGCATTTACGCAAAATGAATTATTCACTGCTAAATATGACAGGAAGGCAACTGTAGTCCTATTGTTGTTTTGGTAGCTAGCACCAAAGCTTTAAAAATAGCTTCTAGAAAACACTTCTATGGCCAAAGAGGTAAGGCAAAATTCTAAATAGCCATTGATGGCCCCATATGTTGTATACAGTGTGTGCACAAACTGAACAAAGGCTCTAGAAAAGATATACAGAATATACTATGTATATGCCAAAACAATTTCAATGGGATCTAAATTCCTGCTCTGCAATATATTCCTGAACACTGACACTATCATAGAATTGCAGGTCCAAATGTCTTCTACACTGAAACCCAATCCAAGCTGTCTTCTTCACCTAAACCCAATACAAGTTGTTTTCATTCAGTATACTTAATCTAGGTTATTCAGTGCAATGCTGCTGAAAAGTGGTAGTCCCCAAACTGGTGCTGGTTCACAAGGTATTATCTGCTAGTCCCTGGAGAATTTCCATGAAGAAAGAAACAACTGTATTCAAGGAGACACAAATATGGCACTGATTCCTGGCATATGGAGGGGGGCAATGTCAGTCCCTCCTATCAGAAAGTTTAGGAAGCACTGTTTTAAACAATATTTAGGTGATAAAAAGGCACTGTTAATAGGTTTCAATGCATATATAACATGTACACATATATGTTACCATACATATATATATATATATATATATATATATATATATACACACGTACATTACATTCTAAATTGTTTTTAAACAAGCTCTCCTGGCCTAGAAGGAGGAAGGAGAAATGATTTTTTTTATCTGAAAAATAAAATAAAATAAAATGCTTCATCAAATAAACAGTGAAAATGATTTAACATATTCATTGCAGAAGTGTATACTTTTCCCATTTAAAAGACAAGCATCTTTTTGTTTTATATATACATTTTGCTTTTTTTTAAAAAAAGAAAAAAATATCAGATCAGTAATTTTAAAAAGAAAATGGGATAACTGATATGAATATACTAGCCTCCTTGAGTGGACCGCTAGAGGGACAGGATATAGGGTTTTAGTAAATAAATAAATATTTTAAAAGTATAATTTAAAACAGAATGCTTTCATTATATTTTGATTCAATGAACTGCCCATTTGTATTTCCGTTTCAAACAATAAGCAACATGACGATGGGTTGAATGAAGCTGAGACTGTCACAAACGTGGGCCTCGGTAGTAATTAATGTAGTTTAATATGGTTGTTGGCACACATCTCACATGACAGATAATGTTCCAACATGTCACTGATAGGACCTTTCAGCACAGCTTTAGGAGATCTACCAGGCACTGCTGAGGCTGGTTAGGTCAAAGGGTTGAACCATGTGTAATTCAGAACAGAGGAGGTCCCACGGTCACTCCACAAAAACAATTACACTACTTATTTCACTCTGTCCCTTGCCCGAAATTCACAAGCCTCACAGTTTCAGTGCAGTCAATCTCATTCTGCCCCTGGGCTACAAAACCACATGAAAATATGTGGTGCTGTGTTTATAAATCTAATCAAAAATAGAAACAGCAGACAGGCACAATGAGGTTCTACTATAGATCCCTGGGAATACTCTAAATTCTTGAAGGCACTTTTGTTTAACTTCTGTGGGACCTCCTCTCTCTATTACTACTACATTGTCTACAACTCTCGTTAATCATCCCCTTCACTTCTCAGTAGCAGAAAAAAAGGGGAAAGTGCCTGCCTGCCTGCTTCCTCTCTGTCACGCGTATGAATAATATTATGAAGGAAAAAAACATTATCTTAAATTTCCCCTCTAAAAGTAATCGCTTACCTCCCTATTCATGCTTGTCTTCCTATTCGGAGATGTGCAAACAGGAAACAAAGAAATGCTTCTGCCTACAACAGAAAAAAACCAGAAAAGCCTAGATAAATAAAAGATCATTCCGCTTGCACATATTTGACCTTGTCCTAATTTAAGTTAAGCAGTTCTGTTTTCAGAGAATACTTGAGAAAGATATTGCCAAAGGCAGGAGTGATAAGAGATGGGAGGGATTGCCTTTCTCTCATGCAGCCTTAATACAGCCTTAATATTGAGTTAGTATCATTAGTTCATTCTATGGGTGGGTGAGTGGTGGGCCTGCATCAAGAAGAGAAATATCTAAATGAAAAACACAAAAAAATATCTAAAAGGAAAAGTTGACACTGTGAGAAATACAAAAGAATATGTGACAGCCTTGACAGCCACAGCAAGTAGCATCCAACTACATTACCATTAGAAGAGGAGTTTTCAGCATATGTTATTTGTGCAGTGAGTGTTGTGTAAGTATGTAGGCTAGGATCCAAAGGATCACACAAGCTAGTGCTCTGGGCTTGTATTTCTAGAAAATCTGTCCCACATCATGCCACAAAGCAAACTGCTTTTCAAATTGAGCATTTTGTTGTTGTTGTTGTTGTTGTTGTTCAACCATTTATGATTTGGCATGAGAAACAGCATGCTTCTGATCTTCAAAGGCCAGGAGAGTGGAGAGATACAAAAAAAACCCACCTCCCCTTGAACATCTCAGCCTATACTTGTGTCTAAAACTGCACACTGTTTCTAGTTCATAGAGCCACTATCGCAGTCATAGGGTGTTACATGGGGTGGGAATCAAGTGGTTACCCAGAAGTCTTCGAACAACAGCATAACTCCGGCCCGTCATATAATGATTGTGTATGCTTAGAGTAAGAGACTGCATAGCCCAAACCATACCCTTCCAACATTTCACAACTGAAAATCAGGTCATGTGTGACCAAGCAACATCAGAGTGTGCTTAAGACCTCAAAGGTTATTAATGACAAGTAACACAGAGACTAGCAGAGGTTTCAGCCTGAGCCTCCTGCAAAGACTCTGCCCCCCTCATCTTCTTTCCTTTCCTTCTGGTGAGTTAATGGAGTGCAAACTACTTTGCCTTTTTACCTCTGTTTGCAGCAACTGAAGTAAGTTGAGGACAAGGGGGGAAGTGGGAGGAGGACAGAGAAACTGGAACATTTTAAAAGCAGTTGAAAAAATGGGATGATAGAAGATTAACCAGGATTCTCTCTGCCAAACCGGGACAGTTGGAGGGTATGCCAAAATGTGATGGTTTGGCTGTCAGGTGCTCATATCTTGCTATAGCTGGCCCCTGCCGTGCTTTCATTAGGATCCAAATGAACGTGAAGGTGTATGTGTGTATATACAGTTTGCCCTCCATAGCCATAGGGTCCCTATCCATGAATTCAACCAGCCACAAATCTGGCTGAAGGAGCTGCCTCACTAAGGGAGAGCCAGAAATGTGGGTGCATGGTCCTTGCTAATTCTCCGTTGGCTTCACAGTGCCTGCTGTTGTCAGAGCAACTGATAGAGGAATTGGCAGGGGGTTGTTCACAACTCACTGACACACAAGCTGGCTCTTGCTTAGCTTGTTGGCCACTTTATTATTGTTATTTAAATAGGACTTGAGAATTCACAGATTTTTGTATCCATGCAGGACCCTGGAACCTCTCTCTCTCTCTCTCTCTCTCTCTCTCTCTCTCTCTCTGTGTGTGTGTGTGTGTGTGTGTGTGTGTGAGCATGTATGTGTGCATGTTCATCAAACAGAAAGGCCTCAAAATAATCCTTTTTGCCTTACCTAAATCACAATACAATGCTCTAGAACAGTGGTTCCCAACCTGTGGGTCGGGACCCCTTTGGGGGTCGAATGACCCTTTCATGGGGGTTGCCTAAGACCATTGGAAAACACCTATTTAATTACAGTTATGAAGTAGCAATGAAAATAATTTCATGGGTTTGGGTCACCACAACATGAGGAACTGTATTAAAGGGTCACTGCATTAGGAAGGTTGGGAACCACTGCTCTAGAAGTACCCTTCTACAGTAGGGCTGTACAGTGGTCCCTTGGTACCTTCTGGGGTTTGGTTCCAGTATCTCCCTCCCCCCCATGACAAAATCTATGGATGCTCAATGCTCAAGTCCCGTTATATACATAGTAATATGTATGGAATGGAAAAAACAAAGTTTGGTTTTTTGAATTTTGTTTGTTTTTGAATATTTTAAGTCATGGATGGTGGAATCCATGGATGCAGAATCCACTGATACAGAGGGCCAACTTTGCTGCACACAACTCACAGTCTACATGGGGCCTCCATGTCCATTTTTGTGGGCTCCCCAAGAGCCACACCCAGCAACTAAAATTGCTGGGAGCAGGGAAAATGAACTTTCTCCTCTCTATTTTCTTGCAGGATCATTCAGCCTTTCAGATGCTCTTGAACTAGCATTCTTCACAATTGGCTTTGCTGGTTAGGGCCCTTCGGAGTGAAGTCCAACAAAATATATAGGGCTGTGTGATTCCCACACCAACTTCAGTGCAAGAATAGTACCAGGAAGCACTTTTAGAAGTTAAAAGTGCCTCCAAAAGCTTTCCAAACACGTTTTGGGGTAGGAGGAAGTATGCTCTTGTTTTCAATAAAAAATGTGTTTTGGAAAGGTTTCTGGGTGTGCAGTTAGTCTCAGAAAAGGTTTGCACATTGGATTTAACTGGCCTCTACCTAGTTTGATTTGGAAATATAATCAACCAGTTTTAGCCATGGAAAGCACCATGCAGGCCTAATATTGACTTAAATGAGACATATCAAGTAACCAGATTATCTGTGCCCTTTGGATTAAAAAAAAAAACCCTACACTCTTAGACTACTTCACTATGTCATTTTGAAGAAAACAAGCAACTTTGGCCCTCAGTCCTGATGATGCCCCAATCCAGTTTGGAACCCTCAAGTGAATTCCTCTAGAAAACCCACACTAATTCTGCTCCATCTGATATAAAGTATGTTTGCAGTAAAATAACAAACAGTTTTGCTTGCCTTGACATCCCCTGTCCACTATCAATTACACAAAATATATCTATGAAAAGTTGTCAGATTTATTACTTATCTATTGATGGGTAAAAGGTTACATAGTAGAACCATAACAAGGAGAAATAATCAGACACATAGAGTTTTTCAAAGCAACCGAAAGTTCCAGGTCAAAGAAACCATTAAAATCCTAGGTTTTGTGCAGCACAACTTCTTTAAAGTAGCATTTGTGAAATGGCATTTAGAACATTAAGAGTGGGTTCCTGCTCTTGTATTTTTATGGATCACCAGGGGGCTTCAATAGAGTACCGAAGTATACAAATGCTGAATTTATTTCCTAAATAATACAGACTAGACCTGCATGCCCCCCCCCCCCCAAAAAAAAATCTGAACTGGTCTTTTATGTATGGTTAGTGGTAAATTCCTATAGAGAAGAAGTGATTTAATATGTTAAAAATTGCAGGTTGAGAAAATATGCAATCATTTCATCATTTAAACCAGGGCACTAACTGCAATTTGATCAGACTTACATTCTGTCTCATTCAGACAAAATTCCAATGGACTACAAAACAGCTAAGACTGGTGAATCCCATGAAATGGCTGTGAAAGTGTATGGCAGGGATGAGGAAGTGTTGCCCTTCAGATGATATTGGACTCTGATGATGTCTGCATGGGCCAGAATACTCTGGGAGCATCCTTTGTTGTTGTTGTTGTTGTACTTTTCTTTCAATCCAACCATGATTTCCTGAGATCTTGTCCGGTGAACAGGCCTGGTGTATTACTGCCATCTCTTCTATAACTAAAGGGTACTTAGTGGAGGACTGTTTCTGTTCTTGAAGCTGTTTCTCAGGGCTAACATTTTCCAGCTGGTTTGGACTAGATACTGTTATTCTTGAAGATCTAAGTGGTGTAGTAACTACAGTGTTTCTGTTTTTGCTTCAGAGACAATGCATTAGGGCTGACCCCCTGCTCACACATCAGTATTGGTGCCTGTTCATCCATTACTTGACATGTTGGTGATTGCATCTCAATTACTGGAACCTCTAGTAGTCCAAGAGGATCACTTCCACTACTTATAGGATGCTCATATACTGATGTTCCCTTAAAGATTTTGTAGTTATAATGGTAGTTGTATGTATCCCTCCCATTACATCCCCCTTCTGTAACACCAGTTTGTGGACTTCTCTTGAAGTTCAAATGGAAGAACTAATAATTCTGTATCCTCAGTCCACAATAATTGTATTGGGTGACTTTAATGCTAAACTAGGTCCATCTCTTTATGATTTTGCTAAAAAGAATAATTTGCCAGACAAATTCTTTGATAACCATGCACAATGGTGCTCTGGAAGCATCCTAGAGTATTCTGGACCCAGAACTGCCCCAACATCCCCCCATTATTTTGCACTCCCATTGCAATGGAAGGTGGCTGTTGGCACAGACATCCCACTGTGCTGCCTGGAGCATTTGCTACCACAGCATGTTACTTGTTCTGAGGTCTCAACAAGATGCCAGCCATGTGGTTGAGGCTGGGCACCTTGTTCTGACAGTAGATCAAGTAACTCAACATGACAGTGGCCACACCAGGCAGCACAGTGATTTAAGCTGTAAACAGCCACCTGATGTCACAACAGAGGACTCTGGATCATTGGGGAAGATCCAGAGCAAAAGGTGGGTTAATTTAATCTGTTATAAGGATGGGAGTATACCCTTGGTCAGTACTAAACTGGCCAGATATTGTCCAGACTGTTCACACCAAAACTGGAGTTTGGACCCATGGATCTGGATTCTCTTCCAAGAGAAGGACAATTTATCTGGTCTGTGCAGACAGCACCTCCATTTTTCAGTAGCCTCCACCACTATGGTAAATGGTCAAGGATAACTGTATAGAGGATAGTGAGAATACTGATGATGGTGAAGACTGCAGGATATCTTTTTCCATCTGACTGCTAGTAAAGAAAGACATTTTGCTAGCTATATATAAAAAAGGAGAAAATTTATCCAAGTGATTACAAATGAGCTACAATTAATGCTATCCCATTCCTCTTTTTAAAGTTTAGTTAAAATATGTACGGTATATTATGTTTCTCATTTTAAAATCCCTATGTGGTTTATAAAAAATACAGAATAGCATATAAAATAAAATATTTATTCTACTGTATGAATATTTATTTATATAAAATTATAAATAGGTGACTTTTTCTAGTCCATTCACTTTCTTTGCATAAACGTGGAACTACAAACAGAAAGGCATGAACAACTATTTAAGAGAAAGAAGCTCTTGTGTGTAAAACTTCCTGCTGAAAAGTATTGGCAGGATATCACTTTGTGAATAATAACCTAACAGCCTCCTTGAGACTCCCTTTGTATGCTGTCATAAATAGCAGGAACCAGCCTTGTTCTTTCAGAGCTGTGATACAATGCAAAAGTCTATACTGCTCAGGTATGATATGTAGAAATGAGTAGATTGTTTTTCTGGTGGGTGTTTAAAAATTCAAATAGTAAAGATGAACCAAATGGTCAATAATTTAGATATAGTTTTTCAATTTTGCAAAACATCAAAATAGTTGTTTTATGGGCACCACAATTCAAAAAGGATATTGAGAAACTGGAGCATGTCCAAAGGAGGGCGACTAAAATGGTGAAGGGTCTGGAAACCATGCCCTATGAGGAAAGACTCAGGGAGCTGGGGATGTTTGGTCTAGAGAAGAGAAGGTTAAGAGGTGATATGATAGCGATGTTTAAATACTTGAAGGGATGTCATATTGAGGAGGGAGCAAGCTTGTTTTCTGCTGCTCAAGAGACTAGGACCTGGAGCAATGGATGCAAGCTTCAGGAAAAGAGATTCCACCTCAACATTAGGAGGAACTTCCTGACAGTAAGGGCTGTTCGACAGTGGAACAAACTCCCTCGGAGTGTAGTGGAGTCTCCTTCTTTGGAGGTCTTTAAGCAGAGGCTGGATGGCCATCTGTCGGGGATGCTTTGATTGAGATTTCCTGCATGGCAGGGGGTTGGACTGGATGGTCCTTGTGGTCTCTTCCAACTCTATGATTTTATGATTCTAAGCAACATCACAAAGCAGTAGGTGCATCTACACTCTAGAAATAATGCAGTTTGACACAACTTGAACTGCTGTGGCTCCATCCTATGGAATCCTGGAATTTGTAGTTTTACAGTGTCTTTTGCCTTCTCTGTAAAACAATACTGGTGTTTCACCAAACTAGAAATCCCAAGATTATGCAGGATGAAGCCATGGCAGTGGTGTCAAATTGCATTATTTCTATATTGTAGATGGCACCCAAAGACTCAACCATCCTCCAGGGATAAGTGATTATATCAAGAATGGTGAAAAGCTTGCACAGATCGTTGTCTCTGAATTGTTTTAATGAAGGTATGAACTCAATATGAGTGGGGGGAGCACAAATGAAACAAAGCTTCAAGCAATCAATTTCTGGTAATTCCTCCTTCCACTAGATAACCTATAATGCTGAGTTATTCCCTCCACACTTCTGGATAGACTTCTCGGGTATAGATGGGGCTCAGACGGGAGAGGATAGGAAGAAACAGATTCAAGATAGATCCATACTGATCAAAAAGAACAGAAAGTTCCAGATTTTGTTCCTGTTCCTTCCTGTGCTACATTAGAGATCCATGCATGTTTCATTTATCCCAGAATATTTTCTGTCAGCTCCTGCTCCGATCGGAGACTTTTATACCAGCTCTCCAGGTCAGTTTATTCTAACCCTGTATAAAAGTAGAAGGAACAGGAACAAAATCTGGGACCTTTCAGTCTGTTTGGATGTGCCTTCCTTGACCAGGTTATTTCTATTCCTGCAGTATTGATTTAACAACCGCAGAAGTTCCCATCAGTATTATTACAGATATTATTAGAGAGAGTGAGAGAGGCCTCCTTGTGTGTTCATAGCTCAAGGTAGATACAAACCTTGGATTTTCAAATCCATCCCTTAGCCAGTGGTTTGATTTCTTAACCACTAAGAATGTGTTTTAAAAGGAGCATTTAAACTAGGTGCATGTATTAAACTTGACAAAAAGGAGAAGTATGCAAAGCATGCACGTTAGTAGTAAGTCCAGAAAAAATTTAAATCTGAAATTGTACATTGTGTTATCTTTTGCTCTCACTGAAATGTACCAAATTTTTCCTCAAGCTGTACTAGAAGATGTACATTAGTCACAGATCTAATTCATTTATTAGGAAACATTGTCAGTCACAGATGGAATTAGTACAATGGCACAATTGCAAAGGGAATTAGAAAGGGAACCGAGTGTATTTTCTACTGCTGTTAATAGGAAATGTGGAAAGAAACATTTTTGTGTATTTCTACTAGACAACATTTTGGGGGTTTTACTTTGCTCGTTTTCTTTACAGATCATTCTCAATGCAATTTAAAAGATGAGGGACCAAGACTGAGAAATGGTGACTTGCCTAAGGCTACTAGTGATTCTGCTGCATATCTGGAACTATGAAGTTAGACCCACATCTAAGAGTGGAAAATATTGTGGGTGCAGTGCAGAGTTATTACAGTCAAATGGGGAAAGGAACTGTGTTGTTGTTGTTTTTTAACTGATATATATTTGCCACATACATACAGAACATTGCAGGATACTAATATACTATCTTTTACATTGCGTTTACAATGATAATAACAATTATAATTATCTGAAAAAAATGAAACACTACAGAATCCAAAGGGAAATGTCATCCTCAGTGCTTCTTAAGGCTTCAACCTGTTTTTGCATAGTGGCTTAGAAATCACAGATTTTACAACCTGTGTTTAAAATGAGGGTAGCAATATACTATTTATCCTGTATATAACAGATCTGCCACAATACTAATGCATGCATTAGATGTATGCCTTATCAGATTCTATGCTGGAGAATTCTTCATGAAGTTTGTAATAAAAAAATTCTTTGTGTAATGAAATAAATATATTAGTGGTGAAAAAAGAAATCTTAGTTGAAAAACTTTAATCCCAAATCTTCAGAATTGGTTTCCTTTACATATCTACCTCCACAAATACTGCTGCTGTTGGTAATAGATCAGTGAAGTCTGTCTGAAAGCAATGAGACAGAAATCATACCATATGAGTAGTCCCAGAAGGAATACCTCAAGTAGTTCATAACATACTCCACTTGCCTCTGGCATTGGCTCCAGGATTAGTGTCATATATGTGTCAGTATGAAAGAACATAGACTATTTGTTTATACATTCTCATTACTCCCAGTTATTTTACTCTATATCCTCATTGACATTGACTGTATATATCAATACACTCATTGCAATGAGCTTGCATTTGCCTGCTGCCATACACTAACTGGCCAGGAAAGGGAAATAGCAGAGGTCCTGCAGTATGTATAAAGAGATACAGAGATGTGGAAAGTTACTTTTTTTGATGACAGTTTCCAAGCTTCCCATGCCAGCATGGTAAGGCTGGGGGATTCTGGGAGTTATCATCCAAAAGTAGCTTTTCCAAGCTCTGGAGAAATGTTATGCCCTGAAAAAACATGGCTTTTAGGGCAGGTCCACTTGCTTCTATGGCAGCTTTTGCAGGATACTGATTAGAACCACAAAAAAGCATTTGGCAATTTCATACATTGTTACTGTAGCCAATTTCCTTTAAAAAAAACCACAACTTTTTATATTTTAATAATTAAATGGGAAGGCCTGGATACATATAAAAAAGCATCTTACTGCAGTTATTTCCATTCATTCTTGCTCAAAGGAAACATAAAATATTAGAGTCATCCAGGGCATAACTGAAATTAACCAATGACTTCTCTGGGTACCAGTGGTTTCACTGGATTTTGCCTTTTCCAAGCATGATAAACTAACTGAAAATAGAGGATACTCCTCTTCAATAATACAGACACTATATGTTTGTGTGTGTACCCTCAAGTTGCCTAGTGACTTATGGCAACCTCATGAATTTCATAAGTTTTTCTAATGCAAAGACTAGAGTGGTTTTTTGTGGGGGTTTTGGGCTATGTGGCCATGTTCTAGATAGGTTTCTTCCTGACATTTGCCAGCATCTGTGGCTGGCATCTTCAGAGAATGCTTGCCTGGAAGGGAGCAGTCTCTGAAGTTGCCAGCCACAGATGCTGGCGAAACATCAGGAAGAAATTCTTCTAGAACATGGCCAGATAGTCCGAAAAATCCACAAAAAATGATGGATACTGGCTATGAAAGCCTTCGACTCCATATTTAGAGTGGTTTTGCCAGTTCCTTTCTCTGAAATACAGCCTACAGGATGTGTATCCCAAAGCAAATACACATGGAAATAGTGAAACCTGACCAAGCGAAGGACATAACAAAATATGGGCACCCTCTCAAAACTCCAGCCCAACATTGCATATGTACACTGATGGCAACATTTTGAGATAACTGTTATGACTTTGTTGAGCTCTGTTAGCTGATGAACATTTTAACATTTTTTTGGGGAGAACTACACTGGCAAGACACAATGTAGCACTAAAATAGAGTGCCTATTGTCATGGAAACTGTCCAAGCATCTCCAGACAGGGCTTGGAAAGACCTCTGGATCTCAAAGTGAGCATTACCAGTATTATCACTGTTCTAAATACCTGTAACATCACATATAATTGAAAACTGGCTGGGGAAAATATTTAATTTAGTGTTCAATAGTGTAAACAAAAAAAAAAGGGTTACATACAAGAGAAATTCCAGAAGATTCAATAGAGCTAAGAATACACATAGATGTGGTCCATTCTAACTGCATGTTAGAAAACTAAATGACTGGTCTGACAAATTATTCAACTTTTGCTACACAAAAGAGGTCTAGAGATAATAGGATACAGCCATGACCTCAAATAAGCATGTCAGTTGGGTAGACTTTTTCTACACAAAGAATTCATAGCTCACACATTCAAGGTAATATGAAAAAAGCATCTTTAGAAGAAATGAAAATGGAACTGTCAGGTGTGTTTGGTGAAATAAAATGGGAAGGAATATGATATTATTGTTCATAAAAGGAAGAAGAGAATTGTTGATTTTATTCAGTATTATGAATGTTTATGGGATAATTTGAAGCCAGCAGTATCATTGGGTTTCCCCCAAGAGGGACAGAAAGAATACTCAAGATAATCCTGATATGAATTTTCTTTATTCTTCTTTTTGCCTAGATAATCCTGGCAACTCAAAATCATTTGCAACCACTACAATTAAAATCAGACTTTTGGTTCAATTTTTGTTCTGTCTTTATTTTTTTATTAAATGTTTGAATTTAATAACAGAATTGTAGAAAAATAGTTTTCAAATGATGTATCAGAGAATTCCTGATATTGTCCAGAAGCTTACTAGGGGGACATTTAATGGGAAGAGCAAAAGTGGCAGACAAGCATACATGAAGGTTTTTCTACAGCTATAAAATCTTCTTGAGGTAATATGCAGCCACAGCATCTAGGGTTATTCTTAGTAATAACGGTAGTGAGAACAGGTTTGGGAAAGCATTCTATAAAAACAGGCTGAGCACCTCAAAACTAGAGCTTGGAAATAACTAGTTATTAACTCACTTAATTCTTCTACTGAGGTTGGCCAGTTCACTAAATTGCTGAATGTAATCATATGCTTTCATGAGTTAGTTGTGGTTAAAACATGAGAGTTCATCAAAGCGTGTGTCTCTTCCTCTAACACATTCAGCAAGACAGGGAGGCCTATGGAGAAGAAGAATTATGTCTAGAAGATATTAATCACATGAGTCTGTGGCTGGAGAGGCTAATTTGCTTGTTGCATCATGGCTGTCTTGGGAGTAGGGAAGATACAGAGAAAGTTTTAGAGCAAAAAATAAATAAATAACTGGGAAACAACTGAAAGGCTAGGATTGGTAAGCAATAAGAAGAATGAAAACTAAGAAAATTAGTCCTGGTATGAAATGGAATAAGATGGAAAACTGATTGCTTTGTATAGCCCTAAAATAATTCATAACACTTCTAGAATGTCAGGCCCTTTAGGCCTGAAAACTTGCCCCACGCACACACACATATTACTGTTGGCCTGCGTGTCTTTTTGGGAGGTTGATCAAAGGTGATAACTTCTATGCCATTCTCTGCAAATCCAATAGCCTTCCCCTGCCAACTAATGTTTTAAAAATTAATCAATCAGTGCTAACTCAGCTAATTAAAATATTTGCATTATTAGCATTACTTTAAACCCCAGGGAAGACATGGGAATTATAGGTTTAAAAAATAATTCCTAACATTGTTCAGGACATCTCCACAAATTGTTTCCAGTGTCCAAGGGCTTCTTGACATGCCAAGTGCTGTAGTAAGTTTTTTTAAAAAAGAAAATGTTTATAAAATTATTAGCAGTTAGAGACAAATAAATCTATTTGTAGGAAATTTTCAGACCACTTAACCCCCATTTTTTGTATTTAAAAATATAAGAAACTATGCGTTTAAACTGTGATGCACCCTCCCCCGCAAAAATATTACAAGTTTAATACATTTTTTGCCACCTGTGTACCGAGGACAAACTCTGGAGGAGTGCACAGTATGAAGGATAATCAATTAAAAACTAAATATTAAAAAGCAATGGCAAATTTAGATGGGTGCTCTGAAAAACGAAAGCTCAACAAAAATGTTCTACTTCCATCATCTAAATTAAAATGAATGTTCGAGTGACATAAATAAAGAAAACATGTGATCTAATTCTAGTGTAGAAAGGTCCAGAAATTCCATCCAATGACACCCCTGCCCCAAGCCTCCATCAAGGCTCCTCACAAAAAAATTGGCTGGAAAAAATACTTTTTGGCTCCCCCAATATGCTCCTCATAGCCTAGTCTCTTGGAATCCAAGCATTCAAATAACTGCTTGCCACATTTATTTTAATAAGGTTTAGCAACCTTTCTGTTACATCTTGCCCATTCTCAGATAGTTTCCTGCAGCATAATCCCAAGAAAAGTGTAAGTAAATTTTTAAACACAAAATATTGTACAGGTAGCTTAAAATGCCCTTGAAATTCCTAGCCCGGTGATGTAGTCTTCCTTAACAAAATCTTAATAGGTAGCAACTGGAATATTGCATTCCAGATGGATGCCTGACTGAGGGTGGGTGGATTAATTCTCTCCTATTATTCACTTCACTCTCTTGAGCACGCAACAGAATGACATTTCAGTATCAAGTTACTGATTTGCCTCTAGGTTTAGCTGAAAGCTCAGGTTAGTCACTTTCTTAAAAATTTGATTTCCCTTAAAGGTGACCTGAAAGCTGAGAAAGACAATGGATTTGCACCCTTTTCTTCCTTCTCCTTTCATGCACCCTTCTTATGCTTCTTTTATGCATCTGTAAGATGCATAAAAGAATGTTAGATAAAATACTTTACTACATAAAATTTTAGATAAAATACATTACTACAAGTTGTGTGGGGGGGGGGGGACGAGTAGAAAACCATTGCCTGACCCTCTCTAAGAGGCCACATATTTCCATTTCTTTAAAAAGACACTAAACTATGATGAGTTACTGCTGCATTTGTATATTTATGACAAGAAACTGTCTCCCCAAAAATGAGGGCACAACGAGAGACGCAGTTAACCAAAATTTGGAACCATTGCCCAGAATCCAATACTGGTACTATACCTGTGTAACCCATGGTTGTGTGAGTTGTGGGTTTTTTTTTAAAGTTCATGTAGGAAGGTATCTAATATTTTCTTCTGAGAGCAACTCTCACGATCTGGCACTGTTATACCATAAGTCAAGCAGGCCATAAAGCCCAGCCACAGATTATGCAGTCAAGTTTCCTGTATTTGGGGAAATCACAGGGATCAGCACACCCGGAATGCAATGTATGAGCCTCACCCTGGGAAAGCCATCTTCGTGTTCATGGCATCTCCCCTGCCAGTTCCACAGATGCCAGAGTATTATTATTATTATTATTATTATTATTATTATTATTAACCTTTATTTATGAAGCGCTGTAAATTTACACAGCGCTGTACATGCAATCTTTTTAGTTAGATGGATCCCTGCCCTCGGGCTTACAATCTAAAAAGACATGACACAGAAGGAGAAGGGAGTGGTGGAGGGAGAGGGTAAGAGATCCAGCAGTTCCTCTCTACCTCCGAGGCCTGGACCAAGGCAGATGGACTGGAGGGAGGGATTGGCTTCATAATGGATGGTTAATCATTTTCCAGGGAAAATAAATACTCTCAAGTAGGATAATGCATATACTGTACATAGCAATACAGGAAATGGTTTGATAAACAGGCACCAAAAGAACATCAAATAGTAAGCGACAATTATGCAATGCCTGGAAAGGCTTCTCTGAACAGGATGGTTTTCAACTCTGTTTTGAAGCTGGTTAAAGAAGTGATGGCTCTTGCTTGTGGGGGAAGAAGGTTCCAGGAGTGAGGGGCAGCAAGTGAAAAGGGGCGAATCCGGGATGGGGCAGAGGAAATCCTGGGCTGAGACAGTAGACCTTGACTACCAGAACGGAGGGTCCTGGTGGGAAGGTGAGGAGAAAGAAGGTCTGATAAGTAAGGAGGGGCCAGCCCATAGAGGGCTATAAACGTGGACAGCAGGAGCTTATACTTTATGCGGAAAGGGAGGGGGATGTCACTTCCATCCAGCTCTGTGGACTGTACTCTTGCTCTGGCCATGGCTGAACGTAACATTAAACTGGATCTCAGCCACTGGTTTCAACTGGACCATTTGAGTAATTCTTTCAGAATAATATAAGAAAACTCATGTTGGATCAGCAAAAAGCTTATGTCAGGATATAAAATTATGTCAAATTGCACTTTCCTGGTGTATGCATTTTTTGTTAAAAATTTCCTTATGCTTTTCCACATTGACTAAAGATTGTTCTTGTCCATTTTTCAAATGAATTAATTTACTTGGGGGGGGGGCTGTTAACTGCTTTTGCATCAATCTCAACCCATGGTGACCCTGCTGAGACATCTCCAAGACCCCCTGTCCTCCTCTGCTCTACCCAACACCTTCAAACTTGTACTTGTGATCTCTTTAATTGAGTCCATCCATCTAGCATGTGGCCTTCCTTTCTTTCTACTTCCCACCACCTTTGCTTTGTCATCTTGACTTGATTTGCTCTAGGACCCATTTGTTTGTCCTTTTGGTTGACATGGAATCCTCAGCACTCTTTGATTTTCTCCCTATTTTCTTAACCGCCCACTTCTCACATCCATACATGTTAATAGGGAATACAAGAGCATGTAT
The DNA here is from genome assembly GCF_019175285.1 of Sceloporus undulatus. Taxonomy (NCBI): domain Eukaryota; kingdom Metazoa; phylum Chordata; class Lepidosauria; order Squamata; family Phrynosomatidae; genus Sceloporus; species Sceloporus undulatus. Next base: position 170,055,943 of record NC_056525.1, read on the forward strand.
GATTCCTGTTACAGACTACCAAAATAAAGCTGCTTCGAGTCTCTTTGGAGGTATGCTATTTAAATGATGCCTGGGTCCTAAGAGTCCGGAGGTCGCACCAAAGCCACACTCCATTCCTAAGCATTGGAGTGCAGCTTTGGTGCAGCTTCTGGGTTCTTAGGATGCATGCATCATTTAAACAGCATACCTCCAAAGAGACCCGAAGCAGCTTTATTTTGGCAGTCTGTAACAGGCCTAAGTTTTTTGCTAAGTTGTATGTCTTTGCATTTTAGGATCTTTTCTAGTTCTTTCATAGCTGCCCTCCCCATTGTTAATTTTCTTCTGATTTCCTGGCTGCAGCCCCTATTCCTATCAATGTATGATCCCAGATATGAGAACCCTTTTGCTATTTCTGTTTCATCATTGTCTAGTTTGAATTTATGTAAGTTCTCCATGGTCGTTATTTTTGTTTTCTTTATATTCAATACTAAGCCTGCCTTTGCACTTTCTTCTTCAATCTTCCTTAGTAGCTGTTCGATGTCTGTGAGGCTTTCTGCTAGTATTATGGTGTCATCAGCATATCTCAGATTGTCGATATTCCTTCCTCCTATTTTCACTCCTCCTTCTGTGACCAAGCCTACTTTTCTTACAATATGTTCTGCATACAAGTTGAATAGGTAGGATAATAGGATGCAGCCTTGTCTGACCCCTTTGCCAATTTAGGAACCATTCTGTTTCTCTGTGTTCTATTCTGACAGTAGCCTCTTGTCCTGAATACAGATTCCTCATCAGGACTATCAGATATGTTGGAAATCCCATGTCTTTAAGGGTGTTCCATAGCCTTTCATGATCTATGCAGTCAAAAGCTTTGCTATAGTCTGTAAAACACATGCTAATTTTCTTTTGAAATTCCTTGGTGTGCTCCATTAGCCCGTATGTTTGCAATGTGGTTCCTAGTGCCTCTTTCTTTCCTGAACTCTGTTGGGACCTCTGGGATTTCTCTCTCCATGTATGGTTGGAGCCTATGTTGCAGAATGTTGAGCATAATTTTGCTTGTGTGGGAGAACAATGTTATGGTCCTATAGTTGCTGCAGTCTCTTGTGTCTTCTTCTTTTTCCCCTTTTTTTGTGGATTGGGACCATGCATTTACTTGTTTACAAAAGAGAATGGAGAATTATGAATTAGATGCTTTTAGTTTCCACCCAGTAATGAGAAACTAAAAGATAAACACACACTTTTGTTAATAGTCTTGCAGTCCATGATTTGAATAAATCCTACATTAATGCAAATTTATTTTCCAACATGCAAACGGGACATTCATGGAAGGCCACCCTCCTGGTTTCCACTACATATTAGCAATTGTTGATTGGGTCAATCCCTATAAAACTAACATATGATAGATATCCCAGTCTTCAAAAAGACAGTGTGGCTTAGTGTTCTGAGTGTTGGACTAGGATTCTGGGAGACCAAGGTCTGAATTCCACTCAACCATGGAAATCCATTATGAAAAACCACTCAGTTACCTTGTGCAACTCACCCTCTCTCAATCTCACTGAAAGGTAATGGCAAACCTCCTTTGAATAAGTTCTGCCAAGAAAATAACAGGGACCCCACAACAGGGTCATCTTAGGGTCACCATAAGTCAGAAAAGACTTGAAGGCACACAAAAACAATGTATACTGTATATTCAATAACAGGACCTCAATTCAGAAAGCATTGTTTTCAATACAAGGTCACTAGCTAGGTTAATATTAATCTTTCAAATACAAAATGCTTTTAACTATGCCAAAATACAGAAAATGTGTCTCTTGTAAATTTTGGAATTTTGATGCAAAAATATTTATATCTAGAAACATTAACATACCAGTATTCATATGTATATATTTTTTGCTAGAGCACCAAGGGTCACTGATTTACAGGCCCAGCTGTACAGATAAGAGACTCCAGCTGCTTTGAACAACATATATCACATAATTATATAAATCTTGATGTGAGATTTACATCTCATGCCTTGCTCATCAATTTAAAAAGAGCTTTCTTGAACACTGAAGCAATAGATACAGGCTAGTTAAATATCCTGGCATGGAGGAATTACTTAAATTCACAATTCACACTGCCACTTATGCTTCAGAGCTTGACGCAGACAAATCAGATGGTGCTGTTAAAAGCATTTGCTGCCTTCACACTTTCAGGCACTCAGCTCTGGGGCACACTTAACATGCCAACCAGAGTGAAGAAAACCTATCTCAGTGCCCCAAGACAGCAGAACTACAGGTGCAGAAAGTTACTAAATGTCTGCCGATAGCACAAGGGCACTTGAAAGTGGGTGCAGAGGAGAAGAGAATTTGAATTCAGGGACACAGCACAATATTTTCAAGTTTGCAGACACCACAAGGGCATTTGAAATTGTATGCAAAGGAGAACTGAGTTTCAATCCACAGACACTATACAATACTTCCAGGTTGTCCCAAGAAAGCAAGATAGTTGAAATAAAATCCATGTTAAATAAGGAGTCTGTGTGCATCTACACTCTAGAAATAATGTAGTTTGACACCACTTTAAGTGTTGTAGCTCCAGCCTATACAATGTGTACTTTTACAAAGTCTTTTGTCTTCTCTACCAAAGCATGTGGGTGCCTCACAAAACCAAAAATCCTAAGATTCTGTAGGATGGAGCCACAGCAGTTGAAGTTCTCAAACTGCATTATTTCTATAGTACAGATGAATCTTAAATCTTAATTACATCATTACAAAATAATATTAAAAATAAAATAGCGTAGCTGCCTTGGCTTTCCCACCCCAGCTCAAAGAAGCTTTTAAACATTTTATTTCCAAAAATGAGACAAGAATTACTAACAAACCATTGTCAGGGTCCTTCCATAATTAGAATTCCAGAGTTTCTTGAAGAAGTTGTAATAGCCTTACCACGTTCAAACTGGCTGAAAGCATGTTGATTCAGAAGTCCTTGGATTCAATATGGTGTGTTCATTGGCAAAACCTGGAAATGCTGCTTTATGGACTACAGTTCCCAGAATCCCCCAGCCAGCAACATACATTGCTTCGGGTTTCTGGAAAGTATGAACAATGCCCCCCCCCCCCCCCACACACACACCTTAATTTTGTAGGCTTCACTAATAGGTGAATGGAGCCCCATTGCTGATGTGGGCTAATAAAATTCTTCTGGTCAGTAATACACACACACACATGCACTTTTCTGTCTATTATCAGTACTGTTCCCTCACGTAATGTTGCATTTTGTTCCAAGCATCATTCTTTAAAAGGCTGTTACATTTTATTGTCTCATATAAGACTTATAATGCTGGAAATGCAGTTCTATCATGTTTGATGTTCCTCTTTAATATAAGCTGGTTATCAAATAGGATTAAAACTAAAAGCTAAATTTGTGAAACATCATTTGTTTGGATTTAGACATGCTTAGAGTAGATTCATTGACATCTATGAAACATAATTTATTCTATTTGTATAATGTATCTTCTTTTCGCTTTTGTTTTTATTAATGGTTTACTTAGTATAGGTTGTGTCTCCCATATCCAGAATTCCAGAATCAAAATGTATCAAAATTCAAAATTATCCACATGGGTAGCTGAGATAGTGACACCTTTGATTTCTGATGGTTTGGTGTACACAAACTTTGTTTCACACACAAAAGTATTTAAAATATAGTATATAAAATTACCTTTAGGCTATGTGTGTAAGGTATATATGAAACATAAATGAATTTCATGGTGCTTTCTGCACCGCCATTTGGGACGTCCGGAGGACGTCCCATTTTAAAAAAGGGGCGTCTCTTATAGACGCCCCTGGGCCTAGTACGGACTCCGTCCATACAAGATGGCGCCAGCCCTTCTACATGGCCGGCGCCATCTTTGCATATCGGACGCTGAGCGTCCGTACGCGTCGTGCCGCTTGTGACGTAGCGAGCGCGCCCCTGGCGCCTCACTACGTCGCAAACGCGACGGAAAAAGAAGCTCCATTTTGGAGCTTCTTTTTCGGTCCGCGTGGGAGTCGGGCCGTGTGAAGGCTCCGGCTCCCCCGCGGACCTACTGGCGGCGGCGGCAGACCGCCGCAAAGCGGCGGTCTATACCCCGCCACTGTTTTCATTTGGGTCCCATCTCCAAGATTTCTCATTGCATATTTGCAGATATTCCAAAACTTGAAAAACTCTGAAATCCAAAACCATTCTGATCCCAAGCATTTCAGATAAGGGAGACTCAAGCTGTATGTTGTCAACGATTTTATATTTGTATTATATTAAGGTGTTTTTTTTTACTTCTTTAAAAAAAACTGTACTGTTTTTAAGCATCTATTGTGAACTGCCTAGGATTTATTTTAGGAGAAAGGCAGCATAATAATAGTTAATTAAAAAAATAAATATAAGCATGGCTATGTTTGGATCCAGTTTCTAATGGAACATGATTGTTAATTTATCACTTTTCTATTGATTCAGTGAGCCTACTCTAGTTGGCATTAACAAATTTAGGCTAAAGTATTCTATCTTTTATTATTGTTTTGCCTCAATTGTATTCCTGTTGCTAATACCCTCATGTATAGCTTTCTTTCTGTGGTTATCTTTGTCCTTGTTAGCAGCTACATAATACAAGAATAGTACAATATGCTGTTCAATTTAGGTCAGTGATAACCTGTCTCATCCTACTCATCATGATGTGCAGTTGTCCATAGACCACAGATGTAGTAAGGCAGGATATGACTCACCTGTCTGTGTGCTTGCCCTTCTGCCTAGGATTCTATGAAACCATATGTTTACCTTCCACGGCAGTTTCAACAAAGGAATGGTATCACAGTAGCACAGGTTGTGCAACCTCTGTACCTTTTAACCCTCCTAAACATCTGTGATTATTTGGGATGAAAAAACCTCTTAAATCTCTCTCACACTACCCACTTTTGGCATTTTGAGACCACTTGTTTTCTTTGCAAGGAGATTGAAATGCATTTTGGTACACATTTTCCCTAATGTATGTATTCCTTCACTTAGATTATCGGTGTTCCTGACTGAAGATTTGTCAAATATACAGATTTTGAGTTGTGCGTATTTCTTTGCACATAATTCTGAAAAGAAAAAGAAATCAGACTGAGGGCTTGCATGTTACCTTCCTTTAAACCAGTTACCTTCCATTAAAAATCAATTGTTAATGCAAATTTCTGTTCCATCCCCAAGGTATTATGTGTAATCTTCATAAAAATGAAAGCCAGCATTTTGGAAAATTTTGTCATACCATGCCCAATTATCCTTATCAGTCTGACATGTACTGAAGTAGATGAGCAGTCAGTCCTATCCCAATCACCTTGGCAAGGTTTTCTCTTTGCCTCTACCCTATGGGTCTGAGGACAACAAACAGTGAGGAGTGGGGTTGCAGTCCTGACTGTATAGTATTATCAGATGTGCCCCTAAATCATTGCTTCTTGTGTCACCTAGAGTGCACCATGATAACTTCTTGTATCTATGACAAGGGTGGCCCAGCGTTCAGTTGGTATGCTCATAGCAACTGCACTCTCAGGCCCTCCATTATTCTAGTTGGGATAGAACATCCTGCATTTTTAGATTGTAAGCCTGAGGGCAGGGAACCGTCTATTATCCCCTCTGTTGTAAGCCGCCCGAATTCCCAGTGATTGGGCAGCATATACATAAATCCTATTATTATTATTATTATTATTATTATTATTATTATTATTATTATTATTTCCCTCTTACAGAAAAATAGTAATTAATGTACATGCATTTCACTTCCAATCTGACAGTTGAAGGGATTTTTTCTAAATGCATGTTTGGTTCTCATTTCTTCCCTCCTCAAAAAAAGACCTCAATATATTTCATGTATGTGTGAGCATTTCTGTCACAAGATCTAAGAGAACTTTCAATGGCTCATATAAACAACTTTCATTTACACTTGTGAGTCCCCATTGCCCCCAAAATAGCATTCCTTCCACCGTGGATAACCCCTATTGCCCCAACATACTATATCTTTGCCCAACAATGTTACATTCTCTGATATGGGGTGCCTGAGATCTAATCTCTGTTGCACAAAGGAAAAAAAACATGTTGTTGGTGTTGACCAATTCCAAATTCTCATCGTTATATCCGTAATTTTTGGCATAACATGCCTGACCATTTGGAATATAGGAATGTTTTTGCTCCATGTATCCCCTGACTGCTTAAAATGAAATAAGGTGGCTTACACCTTTTTTGAGAACTAGTGTGGTATAGGACTTGAGTGCTCAACTATGACTCTGGGGCTCATGGTTTGTTCCCCCAGTCAGCTGTGGACCACTTGGTGACCTTGTGTGAATCACACTCTTTTAGCTCCAGAAAACTCTGTGACAAATTCACCTTGGGATTGTCATAGGGAATCACAGCTTGAACAAAAACACAAGAACAACACCCCCTTTTTACCATTTCCAGTCTTATCTCTATATTCCATTACATACTTTCATATTTTACAATCCAGACTTCAAATCTGATCTAAGTATTTAACAACCTTTGGACAACACAGTCACCAGAGCAGATTATTACCAATTTTAGAAAAGTAGATTGGACAGGTACTGCATTTATCGGTGTGGCAAGAGTGTCCCTCCTTTCCACAAGAGGTGTGCGTGTTAGAATTTCAGTAGTCTGTATGAAATGGTGTGAAGGAGGTGGATTAAAGATAATGAAGGAGAAAGCATTTTACCATCTGGAAAGCTGTCTTTCATAATTAGTACTGGATATGAGAAATGATTCCCTGGGAGTAAAATACTTGGACACTGATCGTTCAGTTCCTTGAGCTTTAAACTCACTAAATTTCATTATGTGTTCCTTCTAGAACAGTGGTCTCCAAACTTTGTTTTTGTCTGTTTGCTATAATGGAATAATAGCACTATAACTGTGTCGTGTGAAAGGGCCCTGATTACTCCAGCTGTTGTGTTTAAGTAGTGCAGAATTAACTCTTTTTTCCTTGTATGCTGCAGATACCTCAAACATTTCCCCATCTAGTTTTTAGGCTTTAAAAAAAATCCCAGTTGCACCAAAAGAGTTTTCTTTCAAGCTTAACAGCTGCAGGGGCAAGGACTAAAAAGGAGGTGGTAATAGGTTGGGGCCTTCGTATATAAAATTGGCAATTTCTATTACTAAAATAGCAAACAGATCTCTATTCTCCTTTGTTTCACACAGTCACCAGTCCTGAAAGTTTTCTGCAGTTCATACTCCATTAACATCAGCAACAAACTAGGTGGATCACAAATCTGTCTGCTCCTGTAATGATTTAAGTAGGGAGAACAGAGAAAATTAGCATAGAAGAAGATACCACCTTTGATAGTCCCAAGAGATACCAGAGGATGAATCATTTTTGGAAGTTAACCAGTTCAGCTATCAGTCACAATGATGAACATTAGGATACTGAAGGATGCCCAGTTCACAAGGAAGATGACTAAAGTGTGGGTGGGTGCATTAATGAGGGAGTCACCAGGGCTGATCTGATAAGCTATGGCTTCTTATGCAAGTCTGCAATTTAAATAACCCCTTACTAGCACGTGTAACCAATTTAACACTAACATATAACACACCCCTGCTCAGATTAGCACTAACCACAACTGTCTTTGTAATGATGGAAAACGTATATGCAAAACCTGAACATTTTCCTGGAATATACTAAACTGGGATGTCTATCCAATCATGTTTGGACAGACAAAGATTCAATTTCAGACTTTTAAGAAGAGAGTACTTAAAAATACTCTTAAATCTGCAAATTTTGCTTTCTTATCTCATTCTTTAAAAAACAAAGACCTTAGGGGTTTTTTTCCCTATCATTTCATGAAGGATCCTGAGAATTCTGGGTTGTTGTTTTTTTTAAAACACACACACACACAAATAAATCAAATAAAATTATCAGTTCTCACCCATTCCTAGTTTATACACTGTTGTGAAAATAACTCCAAACTGCTACATATTCTTCAAAATGAATCATGAGTACTTAAAGCCCCAGTGTTTTTGTGGGCAAGGTCACAGATTCTCTCAGATCAAATTTCTTTCCACTATAATAGTGGTCAGTAGGAATACTGAGATAACTGAATACATACAGACTACAAGTAGCCTCTGCCTGACAAGGGCCTTTCTAGGTGAAGATATGAATATTTTACACCCATTCATGAATGTAAAACATGTAAACAATGAGACACTTGGCAATTTCTCATAAAATAATGCCTGCCATATGGCATCCATCCAGGACCAAAAGTGAACTGGAGAATGCAAGTTTGACAGCTTCATCTGAACACAGGCCCAAAGGCTGGCCAAAAGAGAATCTTACCTAGGATGGCCATCAGGACCATGTCCATCATACGACAACCAAAATATGGCACCTCCAAGACAGAAAAAGATAGCCAGCCTGATGACTTGGGTTCAGAACACACTGCAGAAATAACCCAGTTTGAGACTGCTTTAACTGCCCTGGTTCAGTGCTAGGGAATCCTGGGAATTGTAGTTTGTTGTGGCACCAAAGCTTTTTGACAGAGATCTAGACTCTCCATATATTTTTTTACATATGCAAAACTTTGCTTAAAGAGAAAATAGGTGCCTTGGTAGAGTCAAACCAAATGCTAGCATTTTTTACAAGAAAGCTAATAAATGCCAGGTGCTAAGCTGACCATATTCTTCCTTCTATCTAGCATGAGATCTCATGCTAGATTCTTCACACACACACAAGGCGATAAGATGCCCTTCTTTTCCAGGATCTGTCCTAAATTTGAACATTCTGTCCAATAGGAATTTCCAAATGTCCTCAATTTTGAGCATGATGAAGCTGTATGAATTTATGTTGATACAGTGCACCCGCGTTATACGCGGGCGCGCTTTATGCGGTCTTGAGCATGGGCGCTCAAGACACGGGGCGCGCGCAAGGCGGTGTGTCCCATTCAAATGAATGGGCGCACGAACCCATGGCACTGTGTGCGCTGCCGCACCGCCGCGCACGATCCCCATTGTTTCCAATGGGGCTAAAGCATAGGCAGAATTCGCCTTACGCGGCGGGGTTCAGAACGGATCCCCCACATAAGGCGAGGGCCGACAGTATATGAGTGTTTTAAGCTTTTAATTGGTCATGTCCTGCATTTTTTTTGAAAGTCTTACATTTTGCAGTGCCTTGTCCTCCTTTGGGTTATGGCTCACCCTGCCCATACACACTACTAGCCTGACATGGAGAAACGCAAGTCAACTGCCCTGGCTCAGTGCTAGGGAATCTTGGGAATTGTAGTTTGTTGTGGCACCAGAGCTCTCTAACAGAGAAGGTTAAATGTTCACAAAACTACAGTCCCCAGACTGCATTCAACCAGGGTGGTCTCAAACTGGATTGTTTCTGCAGTGTGTTTTAGACCTAGGTCTTCATTACCTAAGAATCATAGCTGATCAGATGGCTTAGTTCAATATTTCTTGACCTCAGTATCTCCAGATATGTTGGCTTCCACTACCTACAACATGATTTGGAGGAAACGGTCTTACCTCTTTCCTTGGCAGAATTTTTCCTGCAAAATGACCACCTAAAGTAGTATTCTCGTTGGCAAAAGATAAGGGACATTTGGCTCGTTTCCAGTGTGAATAAAAATTGTTGGGGGCACTTTTCTTCAGGAAACAGGGCAAAAGGATGCAGTCAGCCTTATCTTCCATTTTCCAATTCAAAGTATAATGGCAGCAACTGTGTTGGATAACAAAATATTATCCAGATAATCTCATCCCTGTATATAATGTTACACTCACAGTTTAGGACAGGAGTTCATGAAGAACACAGCAGTCTTGAAGGAACCATATATACTCGATTAGAAGTTGACCTCATGTATAAGTCGAGGGCAAGTTTTGAGGTCAAAAATATGGATTTTGATATGACCTGGATAGGTTGAGTGTAAAACTTGGAGGCTCCTTCAGTATGTGTATGCAAGCAGCAAGAGGGAAGCAGCAATCAATATGAGGCTTCAGTGTTTCAGCCTTCACCCCTGAGACAGCGAAACATGTGAGTGGGAGAGGGACTGTTAAACAAAAAGCAAGCAATCAGTCACCAAGGACTCTGAATATTTTCAGACCAGCGCTTACCATGGGGTAAGCACTGGTAAAACGCTGTGAAAATGTTTAGGAAGTGCATGTTGTCAAAGCTTGACACACTTCCTAAACATCAGGGAATCAGCCCATCACCACCAGTATCCCTGAATCATTCGGGAAGCAGCAATTTCCTATGAACGGAAACTTTGCGTTCATAGGAAATTGCTGCTTCCCAAATGATTCAGGGATGCTGGAGGCAAGGGAATGATTCTCTGAAGTTTAGGAAGCGTGTCACACTTTCACACACATGCATTTCCTAAATGTTTTAGTGGCATTTTACCAGCACTTACTGTGGGGTAAGCACTGGTCTGAAAATCTTCTCTATCTGCTTGGCTCAAGACAGAAAGAAACTGCATGAGGAAATCTGAAAAAGCTGTTTATCACATTACCATACTGACCCATAAATAAGTTGACCTGGGATTTTGGGATCAATTGTTGGATATACATTTTTAGACTTATAGATGAGTATATATGGTAGATCACTTTTGTGGGTTGCTTTTTTTAACCATTCTAAGGACTTCTAAGAGCCTAAAGATGTTCTGGTATCATAAACGGCACTGCTAAAGCAACTACAAATTTCTCTAGCCATCTGATTCAGTCTATATATATTAAATTGTCTGCTACAAGGCTGGGCGGAAATCATACCCATGTCTCCATGTTGAATTTCTTTAGGAAAATGCAAAATTGGCCTGTTGATTGTACAAAGCATTCAGCAGGTATGCTATTCTAGCCTGAAACCCAAGAGCTGTAGTGCAAGTCAAGCACTTTCAGCAGTAGAACACCAAGCCAAGCTATGGAAAGAAACCTGAGGGGCCTAATCACACTAAAGAAGTAACCCAGTATGAAACCCAGTTATTTATGCAATGTTCACACTGGCCCCGAATGCACCCGGTGCAGTTTGGCGGTGGGGCTGTGAAAAACCCACTTAAACTGGTGCATTTTGCACCAGGTACCTAACCTTTTTTTTTTTTTTTAGGAGCAATCTGGATGTTTGGTAATGCAAATGTGCTACTGAAATTGATCCTGATCACTGATCGTTTCCACCCATGAAGCACCACCATGCTGATTTGAAGCGGCACCAATGTGAATGCCGTACCGGGTTAAAATGCATTGGAGAGATTTGATTGTGGTAAACGTAATGGCAACATCAATTTGTTATCACATCACCACGGAGATCCGCATCTCTTGGGTACAAAAAAGTAAATGTGAATGCCCTCGAGGTTTCATCAAACTTAATGTCCCCTTGGAGAATAACTGAGCAACACTTAATCAATTTTATCTGAGTTTTCCCAGATGGATAAAGCAACTTTAAACAAGGAAAACAACTAACAAATATTTCCAGCTGAGCACTGATATGAATAAAGGGAAAGGAAGACAGCAAAAAATGTGTGTGTGTGTTGCAAGCACACCCATTTTGACTTCAAGCCAACTCCATTTTGCATTCTAAGCAAAAAGTATAGACAATTGTTCTACAAACTGACTCATCAACAAAGAATCGTCATGTAAGAAAATGCAAGACCAGTCCAACAAAGTCCATCATCATTACAAAACAGATGCTAAAGGACCAACAAGCTCCCTCAGTCAATTGTGTGTGCTGATACAGAAAAATGTTCATTATACATTTGAAATACCCAGTTCCTACAACTTCAATTATTCAGTTCCACCAACTTCAGTATCACTTTGCATGTAAGATAAAGCAAAAAGGACATTTAAAATGTGTAAGTGCCCTGTAATAATGACATTTGAAATATGGAAGATAGCTGTAGTGAAACTTACAATCATTTCAATATCCAGATTTTTGTAAGTTTTAGCAATAATAACCTTAATTTTTTGGTATGCCTTTAAAGAACTGCTAGATAAACAAACCTACCTCAGCTGTAGTCAACAGTGTCTCACTCCTTTTTGAAACTGTATCCCTAGTTTGGTTTCTATAGCAATGGTGACGTGGAAGTTTCATTTATACAAGGATCTTTAGTATCTACTACAGGTGTAAATATCCCATCCCTTCCTTCGTCACCTTGAGAAGTCTGCTATCTCAAGTTTCAATTTAGCCTAGCTATTCATGGCCACATTTTTAGGAGGTAGTCCAATTGTATAACTAAAACCCCATTGTGATGAGAAGCCTTTGTCCTGTAAAAAGCAGCAGACTCCTGAACAGACCAGCCCCTGCAACTGCAGCAATAAGTCTTATCAACTGGGAGTTCAATATACTGTACTGAATAACTAGTATAGCAGGGCATATGCACTTGATGTCTAGAAAAAAATGAGCCTTTCCAATTAAAAGGAAAACAAAATTCTGTTGGCCAAGTGCTATTAAAGGTACTGAAAAATGAATAAATTGATTTTATTTTTTAAATTAGAATTAAATCTTTAAAAAAATCTCACAAAGACATATCAGTGTAGTGTTTCGAACCATGTCAAAGGTGCCCCCTTGATAATCTTTATGCTAAAGCAGTGGTTCTCAGTCTTTGTTCCTCAGCTGTTTTGAACTTAAACTTCTACAATCCATTGCCTTTGGACAATTGGCTGTGTCCAAAACAGCTGGGGCCCATTCATATTACAAAGATGTAATGCTATTATTCCTTTTTAACTGGCATGGTTCCATCCTATGGAATTCTGGGGTTTGTAATTGATGAGACAGTCAAGCTCTCTGGTTGAGAATGCCCTGTGATGCTAATCCCGGTATTCTATAGGCAGTTAAAGTGGAACAATAGCACTAGAATTATATAGTGTGAATAAGCCCTGGGAGAACCACAGTTTGAGAACCACAATGTTACAGGATATATGATGGGGTTAAGAAAATGATGCTTCTTAAAAACATCCAGTAAATTCATGAGTGTGCTGAAATTCAAACCAAAAACATTCAGCTCATAGAGGAGAATTTGTTTTAATGAATACATTTAATGACTTTAATAGTGAAATAGGGAGAGAGATAGTTTAGATCAAGGAATCATGCATCCTTTTTTAAAAAATCCATTTTGGAATGAAACAGCAGGCTCCATATTTAACAACAACAATAATAAAAAGTTAAAACCAGAGAATATAAATACATTTTGAACTCTTCTTTGAAACAACAACAGATGAAGTAAAACACAATCTTTTGGGAGGGCATATGCCACCATTGAGCAGATTTGGGAAAGTGGCTTTTCACTCCATGGGCTGCCAATAAGTTTCTAGGCAAAGTACAATGTGTTTACCTTTAAAGCCCTACATGGTTTGGGTCGAGGTTACATGACGGCATTTAAAACACCATTAAAGACACATCTTTTCAGGCAGACCTACTCAGTTAATTTTAAAACATGACTTTTTAATTTGTGTATTTTAAAGAATGTACTCATATCAGTGTACTTTATTGGTTTTATAGTTTTGTATTTTAACTGTTGGTTTTATTTCTATGTGTTTTCTTTTCAATTGTGTTTTGTATTTTAATATGCTGTACCCTGCCTTGAGAGGCGGGAAAGAAATACAAATTATTATTATTAGATTACGGAGCCCCTGCAACAAAGCATGGGATTCTGGAAACTGTAGTCTAAGAAAAAAACAGCTTTTCAGAGCTCTAACTCAGAAAATGGGCCTTTAAGTTTTTAATGGTAGGCCACCAAGTAATGTTAAATTGCTATAAAAATATTCACTCTAAAGGCCTAAATAAGTAGAAGAGTTCCTCATATAAAAGACCAGCCATTATTGAAGAATGCCTTGAAGACATAGTTGGGTCAAGACCGACAGGTTACGTTCTGTTGGCTTCTGGGGCTCTTTTTTTTCCCCTGTCCCCAGGAAGACAATATGCTAAAGGCAGCTGATAACCGGCAGATAAACCAATTTTACTTGAGCATCCATCGACCTGGTATGATGAACATGCGGTGACAGAGGGATGCTTCACAACTCCACTCCAGTGAAGAGAGAACAGGGCAGATTTTATCAGCTGTTAACTGATGAGTAGCAGGTGTGCTATGTAGGAGGCACACCTTTGCAGTCACACTGACTACGGGTGTTGCCCCATATGACTTTCTCTCACGGGGAAAGATTTATCTGAGTCAGAGAGTTAATTACACAACAGCCATAACCAAATGCAGCAATAATTTTGGCACAGCACTCAGCCCTACATGTGTTACATTGCACACATACCTGAGAAAAAGCAATACACTGTTGAAGTGGGAAATTTACCTAAGGGAAGAACAAGCTTTGTTGCCATCACTGCCTCATCAAGAGGCGTCCAGAAGAAAGGTCAAGCTTCACTTTACAATGATAGATTTAAACAACAACAACAACAAAATGCTGCCAATCTTCTCCAGCTGAGCCCCCTCCCCCATTTCTTTTTCTTTTTCTAAATCCAGTCAAGCAAAAATGATGTTTTATTGCTTTAGGAACTAGTAAGGCTGCAGCACCAAAAAGGCAATTTAATGTTAAGCATGGTGTGGGAAGCAATGGAATGAGTAAGGGCCAGTTTAAATTATATTTCTTATGGCTAGCATGGAAGGCAATGCAGGTGGGATTTGGAGAAATTACAGGCTCATGTGGAGAGAACAAAAGCCAACACAAAATGAATTAAAAATATGTTTAGATGAAGAATTCTGCTGGTAATCATGTGAATAATCCTGGTGGATAACTTCTTATGGTATTTATTTTACACACATACATAGACTGAAGTATAAAATGCAAAGTGACCTAATATGCCTCTCTATGTGTGTCTGTGTGTATGAACAGTAGTTCATCTTTCTATTTATGGAAATTGCATAAAAAGTTAAAATCCATACAAATGGCCCAGTGACAAAACAAAAGAGCAAAATCAGAATACTTTACAGCAGGTAAAGTGAAAACACTAGAGCAAACCATACTAGATAGGTAAAGTTGATTGCATCTGGTGGCAGGTACAGGAGATCTGCAATAGCAACCACAAGCCACTGTTGCTCACACTCCTGGCCATGTTCTCTCTCATGTAAAACAGAAAAGTTGTGTGCATACGTGGGTCACACAGCTTGTTCTACAGTCCCTAAACTAAGTTGTTGCCCTCAGAAATGGTAGGTAATGTTGTCCAATAATTTGTGCTAAAGTAACAGTCAGCTTCCACTCAGACAGGTTCATCACATGGAATGATGACAGGCACATCTTGTCCTTTTGCCTCAGGAAGCAAAAGGCCTTGAGCCACTTCTACAAAAGACTATTCATAGAGTCAGCTCTCCATATCCGTGGATTCTTTATCCATGGATTGAAACATCCCCTCCTTAAATATTCATGTGTGTGTGTGTGTGTGTGTGTGTATAAATTCCCAAAGGCAACCCTTGATTTTGCCATTTTATATAAAGGGTGCCATTTTACTACCCCATTGTCTACAATGGGAATTGAGCATCCATGGTTTTTGCTATCCACAGTGGATCCTGGAAGCAAATCACAGCAGATACTAAGGGCCCACTGTATTTACAGTCTGAACAAATCTTACGAATCTGACCCATACCTAAACCTGTCCACGAGTTCTTGGCTTCATGAGCTGGGCTACATCTGCACTGCAGTCATAATTCAGTTTGACACCACTTTAACAGCCACATGGCTCAATGTGATGGAATTCTGGGATTTTGTAGTTTTGTGAGATATTTTGCCTTCTTTGTCAGAGCACTCTTTTGTCCCATCAAACTTTATATCCCAGGATTCCATTGAGCCATGACAGTTAGAGCAGTTAAAGTGGTGCCTTATTTCTGCAGTGCAAAGGCAGCCCTAGTTAGACACTTTTCCCTTACTTTCAACCACTCTGGCCTGGCTTTTTGGACAGCTCACCTGATGGAAAGAGCTGGGTAATTCAGAAGATTACTCTCCATTTTGCGCATAGTTCCTTGGTGATACAAATAATTCCTATGCCCGGAGAATTATGTGAATTAAATTAAATTAATAAATATATTGCCAATTTTCCCAATATGACTTGTTTTTAAAAGTATCAATAAAGGTGCCAAGCATACATGCCTAAAGTAGGATATTTTACACAGGCCAGATTGGCCAAGGAGACACTCATGTCTTCACCAAAGCCCCATCAAACTTTGACATACAAGACACTCTGAGCAGATGTAACCTACTGTTCTTTTAAGCAATCTAATATGAAATTGTTGAGCATAAAATACAAATAGAGCAAAACAGGCCAACTGAAGAGCCCCCCCCCACCCCCGTTTGTATTTTTTTGTTTCTCCTACTGCAGCCTTGGCATAGCTGGCCACCAACATCCCCCCAGTATTATTTCCATCATTTAGCTATCATACACATACATATCATATATCATACTCTTAGTGACGGGCAGTGGATTGTGTGAACAGACTCCTTGGAAAAACATTACAGGAGAAACATGCATTCAGATTGATGCAGTATATCTGTGAAGGTATATTACAAAATACAGAAAGGTCATCATCCAATGCTTCCATGATCTAGGCTCTGTGTTCAGCCTATTTATATGAAGGAGAAAAGTAGGGTTAGGCTATAATGAGTGTGTATGCAAGCCCTGACCTTAATGTCCCTTTCGTTTGACATTTCCAAGGGGCTTCAAAGTGGATTTGCTCAAATGAGAGTGGAAGCCTCCAAACAGCAGGCTTCCCATTCATGTTGTGCCTTCTATGCAGATTCAAGTGAAATGGTTAGAATTTCCCCTCACACTTAGGACCTCCAGCTCAACATTGGAAAGGTGAGGACTAAGGAGAGGTGAAGTGGTAGGACTGTGGGATTGTACACTTGTGCATGGTCCCTTCCTACTTTGGGTCTCACATGTGTAGGTTAAATGCCAGCATAAGGCTCACGTCTGGAACCTGTACTGTATGTATGGGATCTGTTCTGTATGTGTGAATCTAGCCATGGCTTGCATCAAATGAAAGTGAATATGGGTGTTCCTCTGTATATGTCTCTCCCCGCTTTGAATATATTTAAACAGTGCATGCTGGTATGTCTAAAGAGAAACTATTCAGTAATTCAAAGACATAGCCGGGTTAGTCTAGATCAGTATGTGAAGAGATATTGTAGCAGAGGGGTATTGCGGCACCTTTGAGACTAACTGAGAGAAAAGAAGTTGTATTTAGTAATAATGCATATATGACATTACAATGGATAGTGGTTGGGTTTGAACGCTGCTGCATAAAACCAAAAAGCAAGCCCTAACATTAGAAAAAGTGACTCAGCGGTCCAAGGAAATGAAGAGATGTTTATGGGATTTTTTGCCTCAGGTACCAAAGTAATTTGGTTGGCCTTGGGAATTATGTATAATGACTTTAGGGAGAAGGGATGCCATTTGCTGCTATATCCCAGACAGCAAAATGACTTTTGCCAACAATGTGAAACATACTCCCTATATGTATGAAAAATACCATACCAGGGCAAAACCTAGGGTTGAGTGGACCCATGCTACACAGTTATAGCACTTAGCTGCCATGACTCCATCTTGCGTAATCCTGGGGTGTGTAGTTGTGTACTCAGAATTGTAGTTCAAGAGAGGGCAGAACAGTTCAAGATAGTCGGTGAGGCATTCAGCCTAGTCTGTTAGAGAGTTTTGGTGCCTCACCAAGCTACAAATCCCATAATCCTTTAAAATAGAGCCATGGAACTTAAACAGTGTCAAAACTGTATAATTTTGTAGTGTGGATATGCCCTTTAAATATGAATTTTGTTTCTCTGCAGTAAGATGTTTGGGGGAGTTTAGGTGTGTATTGAAGTATCTCAAATCCAATATGCCTTTTCACTGTCTGAAATGGTACAGTGCATGAAAAGCTGTGCCATTTGAGCTGCAAAAACACTTAAAGTATTCCAGATTTAATGTCAGTGTATCAGTGTATTCACACATCAGCTTCAATGGACACATTCTCAAGGAGTAGTGAATATAAGTGTGAATATAGTTGTGATTCGTGTTATATTATTACAAGGATTTTGTTTACCTAATACATATTACATTTCTGAAGGCAGTAATTTTAACATATCCATAACTCTTTGCAACAAAAATTATGACTCTTATGGCTTCATAAAGTTGTATGTTTTTTAGTTTTGTTTTGGCTTTTACTATGACAAAATCATAAATTCTACTCTGACACATGACCAACCCTAAGGCTAACCAACACAACAAATCATTCTTCTTGCAACTTATCCAACAATAGACTATGAGCTTTTGAAATATGCATGTTAATAAGTTATTTAATACATGTATTTCTGCATATATCACAATGTTTGCAAACTCAACAGTATGACATTATTTCATGTATTATATCATCTCATTGTCTGGTTGCACCGGAAAAATGTATGGTAGCATTTTTTTCACCTCCTACCAGGGAAAGTTCACCAAAATATTATTTAATTTTTTTTCCTGAAATAAGAATAAGTATACATTTGGATATCATCGTCGCAGGTAGCGTCTTCCTTTTTTAGCCTCTTCAAATACATTTTTTTATTTTGCTCAGAGAGTTTCCCTTAAAGAGCCACCTTGCAAAACGAATTATGTAGAAATAATGCAGTTTGACACCATTTTAAGTGCCATAGCTATACCCTACATAATCCTAGGAATTGTAATTTTCTTAGGCACCAGCACTCTTTGACAGAGAAGTCTAAAGACCTTGTAAAAGTACAATTACCAGGATTCCATAGGATGGAGCTAGTCTAAGTTTTGTCAAACTGAATTATTTCTACAGTGTAGTTGTACCTTCAGACTAGGTTTTATATGATCAGTCTTGATTGGCAGGAACTGTTAGTCCTACCCCAAGACCATGGTAACAGAAAACTAGAAGGTAAGAAGAACCTCCCATTCCATTCCCAAGGAACTCCATGATAAGACAGAGATGAACAACTGTAGATGAATATGATTCCTCCTTCTATCCCCTGCATATAGATTTACATGCTATTTCTTATGGGGTTTAGTCATCTTAGAGGCATTTATTACAAGACAGTGGCTATGAGACATATTAAGCCTTTGTTGTCTCCCTAACACCCAGTCAACGTGCCCAGTCACTTACACAGCATAGGGAAATAAGACTTTGGAAAAGAGAACTACAGTATTCCAACATGTACCTTGGCTGCTGCCACACTGAAGAAATAAAGCAGTTTGGCTTAGTACTATGGAATTCTGGGATTTGTAGTTTAGTGGGGCACCAGCGTTCTGTAATCAGGAAAGCTAAATATCTCACAAAACTACACATCCCAGAATTCCATAGCATTGAGTCACGGCAGTGGAAATGGTGTCAAACTGCTTTATTTTTGCAGTGTGGCAGCAACCTGAATCTGAGCTCTTAACTGTGGCCCCAAACTACAAAGTGAGGGGTGGAACCAGGGATGTAGCCAAGGGGGGTCCTTGGGGTCCGGACCCCCCCTTTCGTTAGATACAATGAATGGTGTGTGCCGCTACACCGCCGCACCCAAGCCCCATTATAATGGTGGCACTTAGTCTGGAACCCCCCCCCCCTTCCCAAAATCCTGGCTACGTCCCTGGTGGGACCCCAATGTACAGCAACAATCTGCACTGTTCAGGTTTAGGGACATCACACAAGGTGGTAAATGTCTTCCTGAGATCCTGTGATGGTCCAGCTAGTGAGAATTATCCACAACATTGGATTTTTAGTCTTAAATTGTACTTAAAGGATGCTTCTTTGGCCCTGAAGTAAAGACTCTGACCCTCAAACTGCTGTAAAAGCTCACTAAAGCTAATAGTGCAAGACATATTCACATTGCATGAGGGCCTGGCCTTTCAATACAACTGAGGAGAACAATTGCACCTTAGGCTCAGCTCCTAATCCAGCATCCAGATGGCTTAATTAGCAATATTGTAAAGGAGTCTTTCATTATTTATGTTGATTCAAATGTACCTAAGTGGGTTTTAACAATTGCATTTGCCCAATCGAGCCAGCCTTTAGAGAGAGAGAGAGGGAGGGAGAGAGAGAAGGGTAGAGGTGGAGGGAAGTATGTCATAAGGATTGCTCTGCAAAACAAGTAATAATAATAAAGCTGTTACTCTCAGCCTAAGAGACCTTTTAGTAAATCATTTATTCTGCAAGATGACAATATTTACAGAGGTTTTTATATGAATAATTTAATGGAGTTTTTATAACACAGAGCATACTGTACACAAAATGGGACTGGGAACACACTAAAGTTACCAACCTAAGAACAACAATGACAGATGGCAGAAAGGGTTCTGATCAAAGAAAGTTTTTTTTTTAATTGTATTTCTTTCCATGTGTGCTCAGTAAAGGGAAAAAAGCAGTTGGAATTATGAAAGAGGCAATTCTTAAACAATGTCATTTTTAAAAAGACAAATTCAGGTAGGATAAATTTTATCAATGGTTAATTGGAATAACAGCTGATGAAATTTCCTGGTATTACAGGCATGACACCTCTAATATTGTTGAAGTTCCAGAGATGTCTTGCTATATTATATGGCTCTTTGATCTTACCTAGCAAAGTAGTCTTTTTGTCCTAATTAAAAAGGCTGTTACACTTGGCCTCTATACTTTAGTAATCCAGATCTACTGAACAAGGCTAGGCCAAATCCACATGATAACAGTATACCAGTAGCAAAGCATATCCAGTACCCCATGACAAAATAGACTATGGAGCTCGACAGATGGGTGACTCTGTCCCGCCCATCTTTGCCCCGAGTCGGTGTTGCAGCAGCCACACCCTTCAGAACCAATGCGCCCGCCAAAAAGAAGCCGTCCAAAAGAAGCTGTTTGGTGCCACAAACAGAAAAGGGTGCCGCCATGACGCCACTTCCTGACAGTGATGTCTGGTCGCTGTAAGGCGTCGTTGTCATCATGGCAGCCCCCATATGCATGGGAGGCTGCCATGATGGTGGAGTCTGTATGGACTAGGGTTCAGGAGCGTGCCTAGAATCAGTGCCAGCATGCCGCTTCCTGCCCATATGTACCAGGCCTATGTCTCCTCAAATCCTTTCAATGTGTGAGAAGTGGTTGACATGACAATGAATTCAGACAGAGCAAGGAGTAAAATTTGGGCAGGTGGCAATACACACAGTGACCGACACTTATTGTTGAGTAGGGTTGTCAGAGCAAAAACTGGAGTGTTTTGCGTAGGCCAACCCAGGAAGGTGTTATTGTATTGCCTTGGTTTCCTCCAGAACAACAAGCTGATACTCTGAAGATTATATGGTATATTTTGTTCTCTAGGAGGACAAGGGAGTGGGGAATGGGATATGCAGCAAGGACTGGGGAAAGTAGGTTGTGCATGACCATCTAATGCTTAAGCTACAGTCAAAATGGTAATATGTTATCTTGGTAGAATTTTCCCAACACATGCACTTTGCAATAGTGACTTGGCAACCTTGACAAAGTATATTAGAGTATATTAGCTCATGGTTCCCATTCTCTACACATTCTGGTCTGTCAGGGTGGGAAACAGAGGCTGTATCCACACTGCAGAAATAATCCAGTTTGTAAAGTCGAAGGCTTTCATGGCCTGCATCCATAGTTTTTTGTGGGGTTTTTTGGGCTATGTGGCCATGTTCCAGAAAAGTTTCTTCCTGACGTTTCGCCAGCATCTGTGGCTGGCATCTTCAGAGAATGTTTGCCTGGAAAGGACTTGGGTATATATAATGTGTGACCTGGAAAGGAAGGAGTGAATTTGCATGTATATTGTTTTTGTTGCTAATGGCAGGCCTCAGAGTGGGAGGGTCTGCAAACGAGAAGTGACCAGTGGAGAGAAGTGACCAGGGGGGGGGGTCCCACAGGGCTCTGTCCTGGGCCCAGTGCTATTCAACATCTTTATCAATGACTTGGAGGACAAAATTGGGGGCATACTTATCAAATTTGCAGATGACACCAAATTAGGGGGAGTAGCTAATACCCCAGAGGACAGGATCAAGATTCAAAATGACCTGAACAGACTAGAAAACTGGGCCATTGCTAACAAAATGAAATTCAACACGGAGAAATGTAAGGTACTGCACTTAGAGTGGAAAAATGAAAAGCACAGATATAGGATGGAGGACACCTGGCTGAATGAAACTATGTGTGAAAGGGATCTATGTGTCCAAGTAGACCATAAATTGAACATGAGTCAACAATGCAATGAGGCAGCTAACAAGGCCAATGCGATTTTAGGCTGCATCAATAGAAGTATAGTGTCTAGATCAAGGGAAGTCATAGTGCCACTATATTCTGCTCTGTTCAGGCCCCACCTGGAATATTGTGTCCAGTTCTGGGCACCACAATTCAAAAAGGATATTGAGAAACTGGAGCGTGTCCAAAGGAGGGCAACTAAAATGGTGAAGGGTCTGGAAACCATACCCTATGAGGAACGACTTAAGGAGCTGGGGATGTTTAGCCTGGAGAAGAGAAGATTAAGAGGTGATATGATAGCCCTGTTTAAATATTTGAAGGGATGTCATATTGAGGAGGGAGCAAGCTTGTTTTCTGTTGCTCCAGAGACTAGGACACGAAGCAATGGATGTAAACTGCAGGAAAAGAGATTCCACCTCAACATTAGGAGGAACTTCCTGACAGTAAGGGCTGTTTGACAGTGGAATGCACTCCCTCGGAGGGTGATAGAGTCTCCTTCCTTGGAGGTCTTTAAACAGAGGCTAGATGGCCATCTGCTGGGGATGCTTTGATTGAGAGTTCCTGCATGGCAGGGGGTTGGACTGGATGGCCCTTGTGGTCTCTTCCAACTCTATGATTCTATGATTCTATGAGGATTAATGTCTGCTTGATATTGCTTATTGTCTGCTGGCAGATTTCTCATTTGCATTTGTCGAGTCTTTGTATTGCTATTTTTCAGGACTGGTAGCCAAACCTTTACTTTAAGGGTTTCTTCTTTCCTATTGAAATTGTTCAGGTGTTTGTGGATTTCAATGGCTTCCCTGTGCATCCTGACATGGTAGTGGTTGGCATGGTCCAGAATTTCAGTGTTTTCAAACAGTATTTTATGCCCAGGATGTTTTGTGGCATGTTCTGCTACTGCTGATTTTTCTGGCTGGCCCAGTCTGTAGTGTCTCTCGTGTTCCTTGATTCTTGTTTGCACGCTGTGTTTGGTGGACCCTATGTAGACTTGTCCGCAGCTGCATGGTATGCAGTAAACTCCTGCGGCTGTGAGAGGATCTCTCTGGTCCTTGGCTGAGCAAAGCATTTGCTGAATTTTCTTTGTCGGTTTGTAAACCATTTGAAGGTTGTGCTTCCTCACCACTTTGCCTATTCTGTCTGTGACTCCTTTGATGTATGGTAAAAATCCCTTCCCTTTGGGTGGCTGCTTGTCTTCACTTCTCTGGGTTTTCCTGGGCCTCTACAGGCCAATGGTTATTCCAGCTCAGACATCAGAAGGGCGGCCTGGGATATATTTCTTTCCCTAAATAAAGTTGGATCCGTGACTCAACATGCCGTATTTTCTAATTCCTTCTAGAATTACAAGGGAAGAAAAATCCTCTTCAGGGTTGTGCAGGAATGACTGCCGTGACCATTTGCTGAGCTGAACAGGGAGAAACTCTTCATGCATTTACTGGTAGACATTGGCTTTAAAATGTGCAATGCAGAGTAAAGTGTCCTCCATGCTAACTGGGACATTATTGGTGTGAAATGTATTTGGAAAGTGATGAAAAATTGCAACTCACTAGCTGAAGCTTACAAACTTCTGTCTTTCTGCAGGATTCACTGGGCAGGCATTCTAATAACAGCAGGATTTTCTCTCTCTCCGCCACCCCCCAACGTTTCTAATTAGGTTTTCTTGCTGCTGGTTTTCTGAGGACAATTCCCTAAAGGCAGATGTGTGTCCTTGCCCTTGTTAACTGCTTTCAAAATATCGCTACTCATGTCTGTAATGGTGCTGTTGCCTGAGCTGTTCCCACAGAAATGCGTTCCAAGTACTTTGCTTATATGTGTTCTCTAGTAAAACCTCTGAGGTCTCCTTGTCTTATTAAATAGCAATTGAGCAAAAGGTTGTGAAAAGCCAAAACCTTATGGGTGAGGAACACCTGTAATGCCTAATGACTTCACTCAGCATTCAAGGCTCAGGATCTCATAGGATTTGCACCTAGGTGAACTGTGAAAGGCATTCAACCACAATGTCAGCCATTTTGGTGGAGAATGAGAGAATTGCACACTAAGGGCCGAATGCAAATAACACCCACAGTGTGGTAAAAGCTCAGCTGTAGCTCCTTCAAAGCAAGAGGAAATGCTATCCCAAAATGAAAAGAAATTGGAAAGTGGGAATGTCAATTTCATGCCACAAGGGTGAGCTGGGGATGATTCTTCATGCATCATGGGTACATAGGATCTGACCTTTACTGCACCAAGGTTAATAACTGAAAATCAGCTGTTTGCCTCCACACTAGGTCCATTTAGGGCTGCTGAAACATTCCTTTTCTTGGAATCAGCTGTGTTTTGTGTGCAGAATTAAAATAGCAGTTCTACACACTACTTAGTATTGTGGCAGCATTGCTTGTCACCTTGATGTATGCACATTTGTAATACATATGCAGAAGTTCTGTTCAGGAAATATCCCCTCACAATTTTAATTAGTAGCTCCCTTCCTGTTTCGATCCACATTACTCTTTCCTTTTTAGCAGTACAACAGCAGTACTGTTGAACAGTCTCTAAATTAGTCACTTCCTGATGACCAAAGGAGAGGGGAGTTTTCATTACTTATGATGACAATAATTTCTTTCCAGTTTTACTTTGTGAAATTTCCCATGAATATAATCACAACACCAATGGATTAAGAGTGATTGTTACCACGGGAATAGTTGAAACTGTATATATTATATAGGCATCAAATTGTATATGATGCATATACAATTATTTTAAGAATAATCTATATTTTATACTATTATATTTTTAAATCATTATATTTTATCTAATATTTGTAGAGCAATCAAACTTTTGACCATGTCCCAAAAATAAGACTCAAAATCTACCAACAACAAAAACATATCCTTCAACTTACATGCTAATAATTGCAACCATCTTTTTCCTGTGAAAAAAGCTAAGCTAATTGTAAAATATATCGTATTTATTAGTATCCCATAAGATTGATGATTCTCATACTAGGGTGACCAGATACAGAAGACGATGGAACTTCTCTGCCTTTCACAATCGTGAAGGCTAGATAACCATGGCCATATGGACTCCAGAATGGGGAGTGTGGTGCTTGAGTCCCCCAAGAGTAGGATCGGGATGGCTGCCCCTGCTTAAATGATAAAACAAATGAGAACACCAAGACTCTTGTGTAGTTCAGCACCCTCCAAAATTATCAATCAAATGTATACTGAAATGTTCAAGTACAAAAAAGATGAAGAAAACTATTATTTGAGCCCTCACATGAGTAATGTAGCTGCACACACTCTGTCCTATGAACATTTGCTTAATGTGTAAATTTACAGCGCTTTATAAATAAAGGTTTATTATTATTATTATTATTATTATTATTATTATTATTATTATTATTTAACACATGTAGGAGAGTGGTTACAGTCAAGGCTGACTGGATTGAGATTTTAAATGTTTTGTCTGTGTGAGCTGCCTTGGGTCCCTCCAGGGAGAAAGGCAGCATATAAATTAGATAGATAGATAGATAGATAGATAGATAATTTGCCCTCTTTGTGGTTGCTATGATAGCTGTTGTGATAGTCAGATTGGAGATTTCAAATCACAGCAGGAAAGAGTCTGTGGCACTAGAAAAATAGGGCTTAGTATGTATTAAAAAAAAAATTTTTTTTTGTTTTGTTTCTTTAATCTTAATGATAGTATGATCAACACAGAAACAGTCTTTAATTTGGAATAAATTCCTAACAACACCAAAAGGATTGCAAGAGATTTTTGAGTTGCATAGGGGCTTTATATTGAAAAAGGACCACAAATATAAGGCTGTATTTTTTTTCTTTATTTATTTATTTGGCCTGATGATGATGATGATGATGATGATATAGTATATTCTGGAACTCAGCATCTTGAGGGAGGAAGAGGAGGAAGGAGTTTTTAAATTTGGCTACTAAAAGGTTCTCTTATCACATGATGTGATACTTTATACTGCTACTCCAAGATTCCCCCCCCCCCATCACCGCTCATGTTTAATACCAAATTAATACACTGGGGTGGGTGACCTGGATTTGTCCCTGCTGGGGACACCTGACCTGTGTGCATATGACACACCTGGTTAGAGCTACCTAGGGTCTAGAAGGCACCCACCTTGATGAAATCATCAGATTTGCCAACACAATCCTTTTGTGCCTGTAGAGGGTGAGAGGATCATGGCCAAGGAATGGAACTAGAAGAGCATAGTCAGACAAAGGGCTTGAAAGTCAGTGTGCCTTTTGTCTGATGCATTCGCACCCATCACCCATTGCATTCAGACTAGTTTCAGACCATTCTTTCCCCACTTGGGAAACATTCTAAAGTGATTTAATCTATTCAAGCTTTGGTTTCTGCCCTGAAGACAGCTAGCAAAAACAGCCAGTTACCGGTCTTGGTCTAACAGTAGGCAGACACTCTGCCGGTTTACTAACCTAAGCCCTTCAATATGCCAAGAAAGACCTGGAACAATTATTGAAGAGTGTCAAGGAAAGAAAATGCCAACGTAGGCTTGTACAGATGAGAAGAAAGGGGCAACCTGAGGCTGCCCCTTCCCGCCCAGATCGTTGCTGCAGCAACCGCATGGGCATGGCAACGATCCACTCCAAAAAGGAGCTGCACGGTGATATCTCTTGTGCACCCCGCCATTTGGAGGTGACACACAAGGTATGTCATTGGCACATGCTCGCTGTCTGAATGCTCTGCACTCCAAGGCCCTAATTTTGGCCCCAGGCTGCTGCAAAGTGGCGGTCTGTACTGGGCCTAAGATAACAAAAATAATGACCAAAGAAGATCTACAAGAAGTCATCCTAAATAACAAGAATATTGAAATAGTCAAAGAGTTTCCATACCTAAGATCAAATATTAATGCAGTCAAGAAATTAGAAGAAGGCTAGGAGCCACTATGAAAAAACTGGACAAGTTCCTAAAGAGCAAAGACATAACTCTGAACACTAAAGTGGGGTTTGTTAAACTGAGAGGCCATGGGCCTGAGCTTGCAGGACCTGAGCAGAGCAGTGGAAGACAAGGGAAAAGTCTATTGGAGAAATCTTATCTACAGGGTCGCCATGAGTCAAGGCCAACTCAAAGGCAGTTAACAATAACAACAACAATAGTAATATCAGCAAATACTTTCAAAATAATTAAATTAAATGTCAGAAAGAACATTTGTTTGCTTTATTTATAAGTTTTATGGCCCTAATACGATATACAACATATATAGGCGAGTTACAGACCACTCCTTTCCCCGGTGTATCGGGGCCTCATTGGTAGACTGGCAGCCGCTGTGGCCCCAATCTGCCACTTTCTGGGCTGTGGGGAAGCGGCAAAAGGCCGCTTCCCCGCAGCCTGGAAAGGGGTGTCCTTGGGGTGTGAAGGCTGCGCCCAGCGGAGCTCCTTCCTGCTCCGCGCTAAGGGCGCACTAAGCGTGGTCATGACGTCGTCATGGCGGTGGCCGTGTGGAACGGCCACCGCCATTTTGTGCGCACAGAGTGCGCACTAGGGTTACGGGGTGCGGAAGCACCGCCCCTTCCTAACCCTAGTACGCGCTCTGCGCGTACTATATGGCCCGTCTGTAATGGACCATAATAAATCTTTACCAAATATGACCATTATTCATCATATGCTTTTCAACCCACCCACCACTTCCCTCTTCTCCCTCCAATGGCTATAACCAAGTAAATTAGTATCCCGTACCCATAATGTAGAATATTTTATTAATATTTTCCCTAATTTCATCATATCCTTTTGGAGCTTTAACTTTCTCAATCCAGCAACTCCATTTGTCCCACCAGGTCATTTCTTTTGGGGCTTATCGCTCCGCTTAAATAACCTGGCTTACCTCATCCAAATTCAAGACTAAATTGGGAGGCAGCCAGGTCCTACCACAAAGATTTTGCCACTGAAGCCGCTGGGCGAGTACAACCCGGCTGCAGCTCAGGTCTCAGGTGAGCTCTGGTGGCCATTTTTCCAAGTTGGAAAGCTCCCTTCTTCGAAATGAGGCTGCCAGGGCTCACCTGGGACCCAGGCTGCAGCCGGGTTGTACTCGCCAACTGGCTTCGGTGGCAAAATCCTTGCAGTAGAACCCAGCTGCCTCCCAATTTAGGCTTGAATTCAGATGAGGTAGGCTGGGTTATTTAAGCGGAACAATAAGCTCCTTTATTTGACCATTATATTTTCCTTTCCTCTCCCTTAAATAATCAAATAAAAGATATTCTGCAATATAATGTGACCAATTTTCCCCCCAACACTGTTTGTTTTGACATCCCAATGCTATTACAGCATGTGCCACTCTTAACAGATTTTTTTTATTATGTAACCTTGTTTTATTCAATCTGAATTTTCTCAAATTCAAAGTTAAACAATTCTCCTTATCAAAATGGAGATTTCTCCCCATCATTCTGTTTATCTCTTGCATAACTTCTAACCAAAATTTTTGTACTTAGGGGCACTCCCACCGCGTACAGTATGTATATATGTTCCTTTTTTGCCCACATCCATGCCAGCAATTTGGAGAAAGTTTTTTTTTTTATTTATCATTGCAACCTGATGTGGTGTTTTATACCATTTGCTTTTTAATTTTAGTTGTTATTCTCTAACCTTTATATTTTTAATTTAAATTATCTGAGAGAAAGTCAGAAAGAACACATGAATTTCTAAAACGCAGCCACAGATACGACCAACCATGCATCTCTTCTTTGTGGGAAGAGGAATTGCTTAGAGTAAGAGCCACCACTCAGATGGCTCTGTCACATGTGTCATCTTTATGATGGGCCAATAAGGAGCATTTTTCTCATATCACAGCATTTTTATACTAAGCGGACTGGTAAAGGAGAAGAATTTAGCCATTCCTTTCCTCTGACTTCTCCTGACAATCTGTGCTTCAATAAGATGGAAAAATATATCAAGTAGGACCATTCAAACATATATCCACTCTATCTGAAACCAGGGCTGATTCTGCACTGAAGAATTAATGCAGTTTGACACAACTTCAAATGCCATGGCTCAATGCTGTGGAATTCTGGGGTTTGTAGTTTTGTGAGATTTTAGCCTTCTATCTCAGAGAGCTCTGGTGCCACAAAAAACTACATATCCCAGAATTCCATAGTATGGAGCCATGATAGTTAAAGTGGTGTCAAACTGCATTAATTCTGCAGCATGGCAGCAGCCCAGCAATAATAATGACCAGAAGGGAAAAGCTTGACCACTGGTTTCTGTTCAATTGGAGTCCACTAATGCCAGATAATACAAATGACACTTTCTCATTTGGAAGGCTTCTTAATGGGAAACAGACTTTCTAGACCAAAAGTGTGAAAATAATTTTTTTTTAAATAATGTGATGCATTGCCAGTGCAGTTTTAAGTAGAACAAGTTGGTAACTTATTAGTAGCAAATGTTGAGACAGTACCTGGCCCATTTTTGGGTTTCTAACATAATTATTAGAAACCATTAATTCTTTGGAAGGCTGCTCTGATGAAAGAGTAGAGCGTTAGCAAATTCAGCTAGGGGAGAAAGTACTGAACTGTGTTATTTTTATTTTATAGCTGATGTTTTAAAGCCACGTTACATAAAGCATCAATAAATGTTGAGCAGTATATAAAGCTCTTTTTCTTCCATGAGAGGGTCGTGAATGTGTACTAATTGGAGTTCAGAGGTGGAAGGAAGGGAATTTGCCAAGAGGTTTTAATCCTGTAAATAATGGTTTCATTAAGAACCCTACATGACTCTACTGGGAACTCTAAATATTAAGACTGGTAATAAAATCATTAGGTGTTCCAGGTTATTCAGCATATCACAGGACCCTAAAAAGCTAATGAGAGTTAGTTAAGTGCAAAATACAGATGGGGCAAACTGCTGAGTGTAACATTTCTGGACAGAACCCTGTGATACAGAAAATGGCCCACTGCTAGCAGGACAGCCCAAAGAATTAACTATCAGGCCAATAACATATTTTGAGAAAATTCACAAAGACAGAAATATATCCAAGGCTGGTTGCCAAAAAAAGTGGTGTCTGATGGAAACACACAAGAGGCCAAAGACATTCTGCTATACCACTGTTCATACATCATCAACATTGCTACAACCTCATCAACAGCATCTCAGAACAAGCTTGTTTGCACTTCCTTGGAGATTTGGTACTTTGTTTGCAAGCTCCCCATTATCCAGTTGATCTTAAGTGCTTGTTTTATGAACTCATTTGGCTATAGCAGGGTTTTCCTTAACTCTTTGTTATCTAGGGTTAAATAATCATATTATAATTCCTCGTCCTCCTCTTCCTCTTTTTCAAAAGCATGCTGTGAAAATTTTACTGTCATTGAGTGTATCCCCACTGCAAAAATAAAGCTGTTTGAGAGCCTTTCAACTGCCATGATTCTATCCTGCAGAATCCTGGGATTTGTAGTGTAGTGACACACCAGAGCTCTGTGACAGCCCAGGCTGAATACCTCACCAAACTACAAATCCCAGGATTCCACAGAATAGACCCATGACAGTTAAAGTGGGGTCAAACTGCTTTATTTCTGCCATGTGGATACACCCATTTTAGGTTTCTGAATTTTTTACTTTAAACAGTTTTTTCGCCTCATCTATAAGGAAAGTAACTAAT
The DNA here is from genome assembly GCF_019175285.1 of Sceloporus undulatus. NCBI lineage: Eukaryota > Metazoa > Chordata > Lepidosauria > Squamata > Phrynosomatidae > Sceloporus > Sceloporus undulatus. The sequence goes on from NC_056525.1 coordinate 170,086,636, forward strand.
AGATCTAGGATTCCATTCCCACCAACCGTCCTTTCTGTGACCATACAATATTTATTTATTTATTTGCTTATGTAAAACCTTTTTACAATAAACTGAGATTCAGCTGAGTTGGGGGGGGTGTAATCATGCAAAGGATTATCTTTTTTAAAAAGATGTCAGTAGTTAGTAAACATTTCATTAAGAGTAGCATACATTTTTTTCATTTATTAAATGTTTTTTAGCCTGTCTTTTATTCTAGGATATCAGGGCATTATACAAGAGGTGATTTAAAAAAAACAACACCAACAAAATAAACCATAATATAATACAACCAATTTATAAAACATTTCAATAATCATAAATCAGAAGCACAGTACTTTAAAATGTTTGGGCTAGTTGCATTTGTAGTTGTTGTTGTTGTTGTTTTAACCTGGAGCTGCAATTGTAGCAGCCTCACCACTGGGTGTTCTTCAGAGGAGACTTAGGGGTCGTTCACACTATGTTATAAACCAGTTTGCAACTCGATTTAAAAGTGAGTCATTCACACTTGCATTGAGTTTTTCCAACCCGAATTGGAGTGAGCCCAGGGCAAATCTCCTTTTTCATAAACGAGGATTTCAGTGTGTCTTTCCAAAAGAACCTGTCTTTTTCTACCAGCAGCAAATGGAAACTTGCTGTTGATTCAATTTGATGCCAAGGAAGGGAGGGGTTAATGCACAGGGGGCGGATCATGCCCACCCCTTTGCTCTCTCCCTGCCAGCCAAAGCCAAAGCAAGGGAGAGGGTTCTCCCAGGAACATCATTAGTGTACTTATTTTTTTAAAAAAATAAAAGTTGACAGCTTATGCACACCTTTGCTATTGCATGGCTGCAGTTGACAGTACCTTTGAATACTCACATTGTCAATATGACAAAGATGTGCATGATTTGTTTGACATTTTTTAAAAAAGCAATCAGTGCAGGTCTGGGTCCTTTTTTCCTCTTTCTTCAGAAATAAAACTATATCAGACTCCACTCTGAAGTTGGAGTTATATTTCATTTATACCCCACATTTAAATCCATGAGGGTTTCTTGGCTAAGAGAGTCTGACACACACACACACACACACACACACACACACACACACACACACCCCAAGGCTAACCTCTCCCAGGGACTTGTCATTGCCATCCTTTGAGGTGAGAGAGTGTAAATCCCCCAAGGCGAACCTATTGAGGAGCATTCTTGGCAAGAGTCCTTCAGAGGTACTTGCCATTGGACTCTCCAAGGCTGAGACAGTGTAACCCCCCCCCCAGGCAAACATATCAAGGAGCATTCTTAGCAAGGGTTCTTCAAAGAGGCTTGCCATTGCCACCCTCCGAGGCTGGCAGAGGAGGGAAGATTTGCCCAAACAGTGTGACGTAGATGCATATCATTTGATTGATAGTTTTTTTTAAAAAAAAGTGAGAATGATTGAAATGGCAGCTTGATTTTAATTAGATACAAATGGCAATGTGAACTCCAACTGGGTTAAATTGCCATGGAGAGACTCAATTGGGGTAAACGTAGTGGGAACTTTGATTCAGTATCACACCATCAAATCTCCCTGGATCTACTTGGCACAAAAATGTGAGTGTGAATGGGGCCAGCATTCACAAGAAGGAGTGCTTCTATGCATTGAGTTTCCACTAGAGAATGAAACCTGGTAAGACCCTCCTCCAAGGATTTTGATATTACAAAAAGTAAATACATATTTTGCATATTCTTTCATAACCTTCAGGATAAAAGGGTGTGAATAGATTTGCAACCTAAGGTCTGTCTAGCTTAAGTCTTATTTAGACACACCTTAGACCATTTAGTCTGTAATCCTATTCACATGTAGGCCTTGTCTTCACAGGCCAAATAAAACATCCTTCCCCCATTCTCTCAGTGGAGAGTCCGGACAATGCATGGTCCAAACCTTGGTTCTGATGCAAACAGTCCAGACAATGTCTGGCCAGTTCAGCACGAAACTCATGGGATAGCCTCCTTATAATGGATTTAGATAAATCACTATTTGCTCCAGATATTCCCAGAAGAGCCAGGGCCCTCCACTGTAATTCTGGGCAGCTATCCATGAAGTGTCCTGCTCTGCTGCCTGGCACAAGTGCCACCATGGTGAATTGCTTGCTCAGAGGTCAAAACAAAGTGCTCAGATATGTGATCAAAGCTGGATGCCTTTGGGTGCAAAGCCTGGGTGCAACTCAGCATGGCGACAGCTGTGCCAGGCAATACAGTGAGATGTACATGTGAACAGCTGCTGGGCATTGCAACTGGAGTGCTGAGGTAATGGGGGAATGTTTGGGCAGCTCTGGAGCCAGAATATTCCAGGCTGCTCCTGGAATAGTCTGCCCTGTACAGAAAGGGCCCGACTTGTGATAAGTCCCACTGAACTAAATGAGGTATACTTCTGAACAGACATGTATAGATTGCATTACTTTGTGTAACAGTATGGGGATTACACACACACACAGATTGAGAGAGAGAGAGAGAGAGAGAGAGAGAGAGAGAGAGAGAGAGAGAGTCAACCACTGAGAGTCAACCAAGTTCATTACATCCATTTTAGTACAATTTTGCATTCCTCTGTGTTCAAACTCACCCAGACTAAATTATGCTCAGAACAGGACCATTGATGGGTTTTACAATAGTCATAACTAGCAACAGCCCCATTGATTTTGATGGGTCTACTTTGAATCCTCAGTCCAGGAAATCTTTTACTGTCTTTATATTCCTATTTCTAATTATATTAACCCAAGAGATAAAGATTGAGTTTTTTCCCCCATTCATGAGCAATGAGAAGTCAGTGACAGAGCAGCAAATTTTCAGCATACTTCAAGCTAACTTTATTTTTAAGCACAAGTAACAGGGAAAGTTTTAGGAACTTATTATTTTGTCAGCTCTCTCATTTAGCAAAGCAGCTTCAATTTATTAACAGTGTGGAATGTGAATGAATCAATATGTTTCATTGGGCAATGTGTCATTTGTTAATCGGATATTGATGAGATTATTGACGCACAGCTAATTAATCTCAAACCCCGTGCTAGCCTTCATATGTTTCCTTAATTATGTTCTTCATCTTAGTCTTCCAACTTTGGCACACAGACGCTGTGAGTGAAGGGAGCCATCAGTGAGTCTGTTTTGTTTTGTTTTGTTTGTTCATTTACAATCTCACAGCAGTGAAATTATTATCCCTAGTTGTAAATAGGCTTATCAAACAGATATTTAATAATATTTGTCAGGAGGCAGATATTGATTCGGCTCAGAACTATTCCAAATTAGATTAGCAAGTGAGTCTTGTCTGAGCAGCACAGTTTAAAATATTTTTCCACTGGTAATAAGTACTACTGAATTTCCACTTAAAACATTTTCAGGGCATTAGCCTGGCATGGTTATCTACTGAGACCTTCTAGCCAAAAGTTTAAGAGGTTTAATTTTGGTTCTTCCAATTTGCTTGTTATTTAGTTTTCAAATTAGGCACAAACAACAAACTGGTAGCTTTCCCAACGAATATGCATAGGACAGGGGAATAGATACAATGTAGCACTTTTGATTTCAGGCCCTTTTATGTTAACAAAAAATGAAATATAAGGAAAAGAAGACGTCAATAGAGTAGCCACCTTTGTCTTCTTTTTTCCCCCTTAAAAATTAAATCCACAATGTATGTCAAGTCCTGAGCAGCTGTTCACATTGTGTTACAGTCTATTCAGAAAATGATTTTCTTATCTTTGCTGGAAAAGTCAGAAGAGGGCAAGTTAAGCAACACAGGCGCGATACAGATGGGCCCATAGAGGCACCGTCGTTACACGTGAGGGGCAGCGCTTCCTGATGCGCCTTGCCCCTCACACATAATGAGTGTGTCAAAATGGCAGCGCCCTATACAGATGGGCGCCGTCATTTTGACGTCGTGGACGCGTAGCGTCTAGATGTCACATGGCAGAAGTGACGCCGCAAGTGCTCACCTTGTGCCTTGTTGCACCACTTCCAGGCCGCAGAAAGAAGTGCCGCAGCAGCCCGAGAACCAAGTGGTTTGGCTGCTGCGGTTCCCGGATGCAGCAACCGGCAGCGGCGCGAGGCCACCCATTTTGGGTGGTCTGTAACGCACCAAAGAAAAGATAATTTCATTTGTGACCAGTTACTGTACTTGTACAGTGCTAGGAAATATTTGTCTGTAGTCACTCTGGGCACTGTTCCACATCTAAGGAAGTTTAACCACCCAATCCAAACCACTCTGTCCAACAAGGAGAATGTAGGATCAAGTAAAAAAGTCAAGTTATTAAATCTGATGTGTTTTGGATATAATGCCAGATGGAAGGAAAGAAGGAAGGAAGGAAGATGGCAAGCAAGCAAGCCAACCAAGGTCTACTAGTTCACCTAATCCTGAGAAATACCCAAATTAAATAAAATAGTCCTCATCAAAGGAAAACTAGATTTGTATCTTTAAAATGTAAGAAGAGACATATTGGTTAAGATTGAAGACCTTTTAATTGAAGCATTCTGTTCAAACAGTGGCCAACCACATGCAATGGAAGCCCACAAGAAAAACATGAAAGAAACAGGACCTTCTTGTTCATGTTCCCCTGCAACTGATAAATCATGGCATATGTCCCTGATACTGAAGATAATATGAGGATATCACAGCTATTTTAACCACTAATGGTCCTATCCACCATGAATGTGTTTAATCCCCTTTTAAAGCTGTCCAAGTTGGAGCTGTCACTATATCTGTCTACAGTACTTCTTTTACTTGTCCTAAATCTCCTGATATGCAGCTACAGTAGTATTATGAGACAGAAAGCAAAGTTTATATCCATCAAGGTGCTGTGTACCATATATCATTTTATACACCTCTGTTTCTTTGGTCATCCTTTTTCTATGCTGAATTTCCCCTAATATTATTACCTTTTTTCACCTGGGGGGGGGGGAGTGGTCTCGATTCCTTGGTGCTTTTGGTTGCCATCTCCTACATCTTTTCCATTTATACAGCATATTTTTTCAGGGGTGGTGAGCTGAACTGAACTATTTCAAGTTTGGTTGAAAATTGACAATAGATTATGAAAATTGGCCATTTATTCTTGTTCTCTGATTCCTGTTTTTTAACTACTTTCCAGCCCATATGAGCCTTTCTCCTCATACCCCATGACTACTAAGTTTGCTCAAGAGTCTTACTCATGACTGCTATAGTTCCTCAACCTTCTATATGCAGATTGCCTGTTCTGCTAAAACAAGACGTTTCTCTATCAAGGGGGAGGGGGGGGGGCTATATAGCCCTATGATTTACCAGAGCATCTGTTTTAAACACTTCCAGACCACATTTTTTTCATCCTGAAATTCAAGGTAGCTGGTTTCCCACCAGACACAGACCAGGCCTCCACCTGTTTAGCAGCAACAGAGAAGCCATAGCAAGTGCCCTCAGATCATACCTTATACACACAATAGAAGGATTTCACAGCTATTGGGATGGTAAAAGAGAAGGCACACACTCTTTGGCACTTCATGCACATCAGTTTTCTGGAAAAGGAAAAGAAGTGAGAGATATCTGTAGCTACAACTAAATGATTGATTATTTGGTTCATTGTTATAATTTTACCACTAATGTTAGGGGAGGAGATACTATTTGATTTTTCTGTTACAGGTACTAGAAATATGTTTCATACCCAGTGGCCAATACACCTCTAGGTGATAGTCAATAACCAAAGGCAATCTAGACCAACCAACCAGACAGAAAATAATGTTCCTTTGCTAGTCAATTTATTATCTGACAGCAGCTTCCAGAATTGCAGCTTCCACAATCTGCCAGGTTCTGGGAGCTGTAGTTCCACAAAATAACTTCTTCAGCCTTTGGAGACAGATTACATTTTCTTACTCAACAGTTTTCTATGGCCAGGATCCCATACACATGTAGCTTAACATACATACACACATGCAGCCAGCACCATAGCCTTCAGATAATCCCTTGCTCAAGGGTTGACTTTGATTTTGTGCACTAGAGACCATGAATCTAAGTTTAATTGCTGTGCAGCTAATTTTCCTTTGGTGTAATGACCCAACAAAATTCCAGCTTCCATCTCATTACAGAAGAATTTTTATGATGATTTTGAAATGTAGTGTAAGACCCATCCATTGGTGTGTGTGTGTGTTGTTGTTGTTGTTGTTTTTTAGCAGCCCATTGTATTCACAGAGCTCTTCTCCAGCACCCGATCACAAATGAGTTGATCTACTTCCTATCAGCTTTCTCCACTGTCCAGCTCTTACAACAATACATAGAAATGGGAAATATCTTCACTTTTAAAATCATTTTTTATTCTCACCCATTGGTTTCTTCTTCATCTGTTTTTAAACCTCTTTGTCACCATTTTCTTAATTCTAATTAAGGAAATCCTAATCTTGACTGTAATAGCTGCAATTACAATCCTTCATTATGCTCAGTATTACTTGTGACATCTTGAATGAATTGTGTAAACAATTTAGCCACAATTGCATAGGGAGAGCGAAGTCTAACTGTACATTAGTCATTAACAAAATTGTGGGTAGCAGCAATTATAACATTTCCTCTTAATGTCCCCATTTATTGAGTCACAGCAGCAAGTCCCCTTCTTACATCTCTCTCTCTCTCTCTCTCTCTCTCTCTCTCTCTCACTCACACACACACACACACACAGATGTGAGCAGCTTTTGTTCTTATGAAAAATCAGCAACACAGTTCCTCTGTGGCTATAACTCAGATCAGTGGAAGTAAACTTTAGGTCTTAACCTCTAGACCAATGTGCCTCAAGGTCAGTGTTGCCCTCAGCATCACCATAAATTGAACTATCTAAGTATTGTGCAGTATTATGGGGGAGGAAACCCTCCTCCCTGTCCTTCTCTCACCCCAATAGCAACAACCCAACTGGCTTTGCAGTTTGATTATTGTTTATAGATTCGGTAGCCCAAGAATTAAAGAGTTGCCTTGAGGCAAGAGTAATTATTTACAGCAGAAGCCTCCTATTGTTATAAGTGTACTCCTAATTGCTTGAAGTTATACCAATGTTAATTCATTTAAACACATTTTTGATAACGCTCTTGGAAATTGCTTTCCCTACATTTGGAGGGCGAGTTCAATTCTTGGAGGACTTATTTGTGTGCAGAGCTTTAAAACAACCTGGGCATTGCTTTTTATTAAAAGGGATTAGAGGAGGAAGCACCTTTAGGTTAAAAACAAAAGCAAGAAGAAAGGCAGTAGGGATAAAATAAGGGAAAGAAATCTCAACTTACTACTTTGCCATTTTTCTTTGTTGCATTTAATTTAGCTCAATTGAAACTGGCTGCTTGATTTCTCATTCAAAATTCACAGCAATCTCACTAATGAGATGATAAATAAACTTTGCTCTGGGTGCCATGATGTAATCTTTACTTTTGTGGTGCTGCTTGATTTGAGCCGGCAGTTCAGCATGAAGACATTAAGCCTCTTTTGATTCAAAGTAATAAAGTTCCCATTTACTGCTATATGATCATAGGCAAAAGGACAAATCAGCCACCTTGCTCATTTTCCAGAGGCATAGTACCAAATCTCTGTACTCATCTCCTCCTGCACTATATAGATTTTCTATTTAAAATTTGTTGTTGTGTGCCTTCAAGTTGTTTCCAACATATGGCAACCCTAAGGCAAAGCTATCACAGGGCTTTCTTGGCAAGATTTGTGTAGAGGAGGGTTGCCTTTGCCTTCATATGAGGCTGAGAGAATGAGACTTGCCCAAGGTCACCCAGTGAAATTCCATAGCTGATCAGGGATTCAAATCCTGGTCTCCAGAGTCATAGTCCAACACTCAAACCACTACACTATGCTGGCTTGTTACTTTCTAACAAATAAAATGCTTGTTGGAAAAAACCTTCTATTGCTGTTCCTGCTCTGATTCATAATTGTTTCATGCATTTGAAATTGAGCAGTATTCATATGAATTTAGCTTAACACATCCATCAAGAGGAAGATCCTTGTTTTCAGTGGGACTTATTCCTTACAGTACCATCCTATAGTGTCTAGTCAGCTCTTGTGGAGATCAGGGGCACACACTCCAAGGAAGTGTGCATAGTAGGGGTGGGCAATATGGGACTCCCCCACTCTCCAGGCCATTTTGCAGCCTCCAGTGCACCTTCTTTGCACACTAAGTAGTCCAGAAGCAACACTGTTACAGAAAAAAAGGGGGACTATCTTCTTCCCTACCCTTCTTCCCAAAAGGAAGGAGACACTCTGTCCTATATGTGGGTAGGGATGCACCTGTGCTGTACAATAACACACCTATAGACAGCAAGAAATCTATGCCTGGCATTCAGCTAAACCTGTTTTATGTTTGTGTTGTGTGCGTTCAAGTAATTTCCAATTTATGGCAGCCCTCAGGCGAACCTATCACAGAGTTTTCTTGGCAGGTTTCTTCAGAGGGGCTGATCTGAAGCTGAGAAAGTGTGACTTACCCAAGGCCACCCAGCGGGTTTTCATGGTCAAGCAGGGATTCCAACCCTGCTCTCCAGAGTCATCGTCCAGTGCTTAAACCATTACACCATGCTGGCTCTCATTTTATGTTTACAATTATTATAAAAATGTGGAGGTAAGAATTTCCATTTTGCTCCACCTGATGGTGATATGGCCTGTGTAGTCACCCTGCTATCTGTTGCTGAGGTTGGCTCAAAATCCAGCTAAATGCCAATGATGAATTCCAATATTCAGCTTCCAGTGGACTGAGTTGAGGTCTGTTCCAGAGCAATAGGAGGAGCAGATATTTCACCATTTACACTTACACCACCTTCTGGGCTGCTGTTTACAAATACCTCTCATGCCTTCATGCAAAAGAACTAAGGCAGCTTCATTGCCAAGGGCCTTCCACCCCTCTCTTTTTCTTGTATACCTTCCAGCTGTTGATTATTATTGTAAAGTTACAAGTTACACGAGAAAGCCTAAGATGAAACCTCAAAGCAGGGCGCATCTACACTGCAAGAATTAATGACGTTTGACACTGCTTTAACTGCTATGGAATTCTGGAGATTGTAGTTTTGTGAGATGTTTAGCTTTCTCTGCCAGAGAGCTCTGATGCCACAACAAACTACAAATCTCAGGCTTCTATAGGATGAACTCATGACAGATAAAGCAGTGTCAAAATTAAATGTATTATTTTCAACCAGTATGAGAAGAAAACAAAAATCTATCCTGTCCCAAATCAGGTGAGTAGCTGACATATGAAGTAACCCAAGATTGAGAGTGACTAGTTTGGGGACTGTATTGCCCATTGAGTCAGATTTTGTCTAAATGAAGCAGGGCCTTATATAATTTTCCCCAATTTCAACCCTAGATCTCATGAAACTAGCAAACTACAATCTTGTGAGACTTAAGTCCTCCCTGTCTCCTGTTCTTGTGACAACACCGCCCTGCCCCCCAAAAAAAGCCTTCTGAAGTCATGCAGTGAGTGTAATTTCTTGGTTGCCTTTTCAAGATTTGCCTTGTCAAGGTGGTCTTGCCTCCCTCTGCCTTGCAGTCTACACTCCTTTGGCAGGCATTGTGCTGACTTCAGAGTGGCAGCTGGACATCATTCTGCCCACATTTAGTTCTGGAGTAATTTCATAGCCCCTATTTAGTTCTTGAGTAATTCAAAGAAAATAATTGGATCAACCTGGATCTCAAAGGAAGTATCTTTTTGTGTTGCTAATGGACTTATTTATTTCCTGGATTTTACAATTCTTTGTCTCCCAGAACCCTTCTTTGGCTAGAATGAAGAGTGTCCTGCCTATTTGTGTGTCGCTGCTGGTTCTCCTATCCCATCTTTACTGATCCGATACAAAGACCAACAACATCTTGACAAAATGCAGGGCTGTGACTGTAACATCATCATGTTTTTCTTTCTCCTGTATGATTTTTAACACATTTTCTGATTAAGAAGCCAGTGGATCTTCAAAATCTTGCAGCATGTATTTTGTGCATTTTGGTTGGTCTAATAAAGAAATTACAGTTTTGTGAATGTACTTCAAAGAAAATAAGACATTCGTGGATTATCAAAATATTGTTCCTCTATATTTTTTCCAGTTATATGCTAATCTCAGCATTATATTCTGCCTGTAAATGAATTTTTAATGGCTTTAGCAATCTGGATTGATTAGTTTTTTTATTAAAAAATTATAACATGGGCATACACAGAGAGAGACGCTTTTGTATGGTTTTGAATCTGTGCTGGTTTTCATCATTTGTAAAACATGTTGAGTCCCATTACTGGGGAAAAGGTGGAATGGAAATGAAATGAAATAAATACCTGCTGATCAATAATTGTATTTTCTTAACAGTTGATGTCATTTAAAAATTGCTTAGTAAAACACATTTTTCTGAATTGTGTGGTTAACAGTGGTTAACATAACTGAAGTCTACTCTTTGCTATCATATGCTTTACTTGAAATATTAGCCAATTTAATTTACCATTCTAAGGGAGAGTGAAGAAAAATAATGAAGACCAGTCCAGACAACAATTGGACATCTGAAAGGGGTAATGATTTAGACAATAAGAAGTACACAGTATCTGTTTATCGACATTAGTGAGGTTAGCTGAATTACACATTGCATTTACAAGCAACATTTCCCTCCTTCTATTTTTATCTGTAAATGGGGAAATAAAAAAATGCAGTAGCCTGTGAAACTGTCATAACAGCTTTTCACAGTTCAGACACATTAAATTACTTGCAATTCAGTAGCTTAAAAATGAAGAGAATCATTTTCTTAGAACACATAGACTAGGGACTCCTCTAGACAGGGCAAATGTGTCAGGAGGTTGCATTATCTGTTGCTATAATCCTCAAGGTTTTTTTGTTGTTTGTTTGTTTTGTTTTGTTTTAATATCCAAACCATGTTTCTGTTTTCCCAGACTATTTTCTGGCACCAGCTGCAACATCATGAAAAAAATCATCCCAGAACATAGCCTCATAGCCCAAAAAACCCACAAAAAAACAATCATCCTTATCTTCTCCTTTTTTTTTCTCTTTTTCTTCAAGTTATAGGGCTAGAGTGCATCTTAAATCTAAGAATTAAAAATAGCTCAGAGGAGAAAATAGGACCACATCAGTAAACCATGTCCTGTTTTTTTTTTCAAATCCTTTTCAAACAAGTGCTGATCCCCAGTGCAGATCCAAGAAATCACTATAAACAACAGATACATGTAAAAGAGGAGTGACTCCAGATCTGGTGTGAAAAAACATCATGTTTTGCGTTGCTAGAACAGGAGTGACTGCGGATCTGAGCTGCAAACCCCCCACGTGTGATAAGGCTCCAAGTTAACAAGGATTGGGAAAAGCCAAGGAGCTTTGGTCACTTTGATGGATGATCTATGCTAGGTGCTAGATAGGAGCAGCGTGTTCTGCTATACCTGTTGGCAGCTTTCAGTACCATCAACTATGGTATCCTTTTGCATCACCTTGCTGCAATGGGACTTGGGAGCATTGTTTTATAGTGGCTTCATCTCTTGCTTCCAGAAAGTGATGCTGGGGGATTCCTGCTCAACTCATTGGCCATTGGTCTACGGGATCCCTTTGGGCTTGGTTCTGTCCCCCATGCTATTTAAGATATACATGAAACTGCTGGGAGAGGTTGTCTGGAGTTTGTTTGGGGGTTCAATGCCATCAGTATACAGATGACACCCAACTCTGTTACTGGTTTTCACCATAAGCCAAGAAAACTGTTTTGGTCTAAACCAGTGCCTGCCATTAGTAATGGACAGGATGAGGGCAAACAAAATAGAAATTTATCCAGAAAAGCTGAAAGTGCTCCTGATCAGTCAAAAGGCAGATCAGGAAATAGGGATTCAGCCTGTGTTAAATGGGGTTACACTCCCTCTGAAGACACAGGTTCACAGCTTTGGGGTGTTCAGAGCCTGGAAGCTCAGATTTTGGCAGTGGCTAGAAGTCTGAGGCTCAGGCACCGTGTGACGAAGAGAGCTCTTTCCACTAGTCCCAGTTTCTGCCAACCTAGCAGTTCGAAAGGATGCAAAAGTGCAAGTAGATAAATAGGTACCACTTTGGTGGGATGGTAACAGCGTTCTGTGCAGTCATGCTGGCCACATGATCACAGAGTTGTTGTTTTTGTTTGTTTGTTTGTTTGTTTGTTTTGACAACGCTAGCTCTTTGGCTTAATACTGTAATGGGAATGAGCACTGCTCCCTACAGTCAGACACAACTAGGCAATCTTGTCAAGGAAAACCTTGACCTTTATCTTTAGAAGTGCATTTGCACAGTTAAAGCTTGGACTGTAACTCCATCAACCCAAGCCAGACTAGCCAATGCTAAGGAATGCTGGGAGCTGCAACCAACATTTGGCAGGTTGCAAAATTCCCATAAAGGCATCCATACACTTCTTAAAATGAAGTCTTGTTTAAAAGATAAAAATAGGTGCTTTCAGTAGGCGCTTTTGCAGAATAATTCAAAACATCTTAACTTTAGAAAATAAACTTTAGAATCTAGCTTCACGTTCAAACATGACCCGCAATGAAGGCATGAAGTTTTCTTGCTGAGCATGATAGGGTGGGTACAGAGCTTTTAACAGGTGGCTTTTTGTTTTCACATTCTAGCTGGAACTGCACGAGGGCACTGAAGCCAACAAAAAAGGCTAACAAAGTCAATGGAAATCTGCAGCCACTACGAACCAGCTTAGTCAATCCTTATAGCAAAAGTGAATATCAGATAGCAATTCAAGCATGACCTCTATGATCACAGCCTGGTGTTTATGTATACACAGGAACAATGGAGTGGCTTGGCAATTACTGGAAATACATTCCTCAAGCTTTCAGGCCACGCCAAGCTGAAAATTGTGGTCAACTCATTTGGGAGAAACAGGATCAACCTGGATTTCACTGCAACATTTGTAATTAAACTGTATGTATTGCCTCTGTCTAAAATGCTCTGTTTTAAACCCAGAGCCCCTTTGGTTTTGATGTACATGATGCTGTATTTCTTGAAAACTCCCATGGATATAATGACATCTCATTTTCCTGACTCAATAAACCTGTGGGTGTTGTCATTCCAGGTCATCCAGGCGTTATCATCATCTGCACGCTGACATCATGGAAATAAATATGAACCTGAGCTGTGGATGAGGCTCATTTGCTAAGGCTAGGGAGCTGGAACAAGAATTCAGATGCTGTGGATACCCTGGATATGCCATGTCCTAAGCACCAGCATAATTTATCTATGTATAAGGAGAATTCACTCCAGTATGATGTTGATAATGCAGACACATTAAAGCAATACATATCATTAGGAAATTATATACAGCACGGATAAAAAAAACAGTGGCTCTACTTGCACTACTTAATCTGACACGCCAAAATAAAGCTGCTTCGAGTCACAGTGGAGGTATGGTGTTTCAATGAGGCATGGTCCTAAAGTGCCAGAAGTCGCACCAAATCCATGCTCCAGCCCTAAGGACTGGAGGTGGCTTTGGTGGACGCTTGGACCTTAGGATGCATGCACATTGAACACCATACCTCCACTGTGACTCGAAGCAGCTTTATTTTGGCTGTCTGTAACAGGTCTTGTCACTGGCCATGCCTGCAAGGGCTTGTGGGAATTAAGGTCTAGTGACACCTTAAGGTCCGGAGGTTCTCCAGCTCTGCTGAATTGCAACTTTTGAATCACACTATTTGCATATGTGCCCTATACTGTAGCAGTTATTGATGTTATTGACACAGAGATACTAATTAGCACTTATGGCAGGGGAGAGGACTGTGTGTACCCCAGATGTTGTCATAATACAACTCTCAGAAGCCATTGCCAGCATAACAGATTGTGATAAATGCTCAATGTTGAAAGCCAGTAACATCTGGAGAGTCATATAACTCACACCTTTGACTGATGGGATCACCTATAAGATACATCTAAAAAAGGCCAACAACCACCCCCACACAACATTTTTGACTAAGGTTTGGAAAAGTTACCTTTTTGAACTTTAACTTCTGCTAGGCATGCTGGTGAGGGATGTTGTGGGAGTTATGGGAAACAAACTTTTCCAATCTCTACTTCTTTTCATGTCTTCCACTTTATATCAACCAAAGCACGTGGCATGTATCGTGAGCCATTTCCAAACAAATATTTTAAAGACTAAACAATATGATTCTGTATATTACATGCAAATGAAATGAAAGATAAAAAGGAAAAAGGGAAATCAAGGGTAAGTGGCACAACTATCTGTTGGGAAAGGGTGACTATAACATAAACTTGGCCGCAGCAAAATTCAGCCACTAAAACAATTGCAGTCTCCATCCCATTGACTATTGGAATGTATATTTGTTTTTTGCAGTACTCCAAGGTTTAGGATGCTAAATTAAATGCAAGGCCTACATTGTATGTTTTTATAAAAGTATCAATTAATTAATTTTTATCTTGGGAGGCTAGAGAAATTACATAACTCATTTGTTACAGCAACTGTACTGGCTGCCAGCCTGTTTCTGTTTTGTAAGACATTTAGCTTTCTCTGTCAGAGAGCTCTGGTGCCACAACAAACTACAGTTCCCAGAATTCCATAGCATTGAGCCATAGCAGTTAGAGTGGTATCAACTTAGATTATTTCTGCAGTGCAAATGCAGCCATCCTATACTTGTGATAATTTGTGTAAAACTCATTGAGCCTCAGAGGCTTTAGAGAACAGCCAGATTTTCAGTTGACACCAGAATGATGGCAGCATTGGTGTCATTGGGCCTCCAAGAAGAAGGTATTTCATAACTGAGGGTCACAGCTAAGAAGGCCCTCTCCTACCTTGTGCCACACCATATTGCCCTGACTGATGGTACACAGAGGAGGATACTTCCAGCAGATCTCAGTTCTTGGCAAGATGCATAGATGGAGAAGTGTTCCTTTAAGAATCAAGGTTCCAAACCATCTGGGGATTTAAAGGTCATTACCAGCACCATTAATTAAGATTGGAAACATATTGGTAGCCATTGCAATTTTTTAAAGCCAATGTTAGGGCCCGTACAGACAGGCCAAAATAAAGCTGCTTCAGGTCACTTTGGAGGTATGCTGTTTAAATGATGCATGCATTCTAAGAGTCCGGAAGCCGCACCAAAGCCACACTCAGTCCTTAGGACTGGAGCATGGCTTTGGCACAGCTTCTGGCCTCTTAAGATGTGTACGGCATTTAAACAGCATACCTCCAAAGTGACCCGAAGCAGCTTTATTTTGGCCTGTCTGTACAGGCCCTTATATAGTTTTTGTATGAATTTTCAGTCAACCATCTATCTATTGTATTTTGTACTAGCTGCAGTTTCCAAGTCCGCTTTATAGCCCTTGAAGATGACTTGGCCTATAAAGCCCTGTATAGTCTGAGTCCAGGCTATCTGAAGAACAATATCCTCCCATATGAGCCTGCTTTGGAACAGTTGTTTCTTTTGGTCCCATCACTCTGAAAGCATGTCCGTCATAAGCTAAATCTCTGAATGAGCTCAGCCTCACTAGAGAGGTTAAAAATAATAAACCCTTTTGTTTTTGTTTCAGATTTGCTATGTTCAAAACAAGAGGAGGAACAAGGAAATAACAGGGCCACTGCACAGAGAAGACAGTGAAATGCTAACAGGGAACAGAGAGAAGAGCGCTATTGAATACCTCCCAAAATGAAAACAGTGCTCCTAGGCTGCTGCCACAGTGCAGAATTAATGCAGTTTGATACTGCTTTAACTGTCATGGCTCCATCCTATGGAATCTTGGGATGTATCATTAGTTGTGGTGCCAGAGACAGAGAAATCTAAATAGCTCACAAACTACAAATCACAGAATTCCATAGCATTGAGCTATGGCAAACTGCATTAATTATGCAGTATAGATGAGAACAGAATAAATCATGAAGTATGTGGACTACAGCCTAGAATAAGGTAAAGAGTTAGTAAAGGAATACCTAGCTAATCTATATAGATTCAAATCTCCAGGGCCAGATGAGCTGCATCCAGGAGTACTAAAGGGACTTGCAGTTGTAATCTCAGAGCCACTGTCAGTAAACTGTGAGAATCCTTGGAGAACAGGAGAGGTCCCAGCAGATTAGAGGAAGGGAAATGTTGTCCCCATCTTCAAAAAGGGGGTAAAAAGAATCTGATGTCAATACCAGGAAAGGTTGCAGAATAAATAATTAAACAGTCTTTTTGTTTAGAGAACAAGAGTGCAGTGATTACTTAGAGCAAGCATGGGTTTCTTGAAAAGACATCATGCCAAACTAATCTTATCTCTTGTTTTAATAGTATTACTAGCTTGGTAAATCAGAATGTTGTGGATGTAGTATAACGTGATGTCAGTAAGGTTTTTGACAAAAGTCCCCATGTTTAAGTTAGATGGTTTTTCAGCTGGTTTATAAATTGAATCCAGAGAGTACTCACCAATGGTTGCTCATCATCCTGGAGAAAAGTGACCCATAGGGTAGCTCCAAGTTTTGTCCTTGGTCCAGTGTTCAACATTTTTATAAATGACTTGGGTGATGGAATAGTAGGCATGTATATCAAATTTGCAATTGACAACAAATTGAGGAGGGGGTAGCTAATACTCCAGAGGACAGAATCAAAATTTAAAATGACTTGGAACTAAAAAAATGAATTTCAACAGGAATACATTTGAGCATCTAGGCAAATGAAACAAATGAAACACAACACTTAGGATGGATGACATTTGGCTTGAAAAATGTACATGTGAAAAGGATCTAGGGGTCTCAGTAGACCACAAACTAAACATGAGTCAACTGTCTGAAGCAGCAGCCAAACAAATCCAATGCAATGCTGGGATGCATCAGTAGGAGTATAGTATTCCAACTGAGGGAAATATTAGGGCCACACTATTCTACTTTGGTCAGACCTCATCTGAAATACCGTGTCCAGTTCTGAGTGCCACAGTTCAAGAAGTATATTAACAAGCTGGAACGTATCCAGAGAAAGCCTATCAAGGTGATCACAAGTCTGGAAACCAAGTCTTATGAAGAATGACTTAAAGAGCTGGGTATGCTTAGATTGGAGGGATGTCAAATAGGGACGTCATGTTGAAGATGGAGCAAGTTTGATTTCTGCTGGTCCAGAGGCTAGAACATGAACTAATGGATTCAAATTAGAATTTAAGAGATTCCACCTCAACATTAAGAATTGTTTTACTATAGGATCTCTTCAGTGGAGTAGATTGCATCAGACAGTGGTAGATGCTCCATCTTTGGAGGTCTTTCAAGAGAAGTTGGATGGCCATCTTTCAGGAGTGCTGTAGGTGTATGTTCCCGCACAACAGGGTGTTGGACTGCATGGCCCTTTTGGTACCTTCCATTTCTAATATTCTATGATTCTATGAATGGCTGTTCCCATGCTTTGGAGATCCTTTATTCAGAAGTTAAAATAGCATCCTCCTCACTGTTCTTTTGTTGCCAAGTAGACTTTTTTTATTCCAACAGGCTTTCGAGTGCTCAATGTTTTTTAAAGAATAGATTTTTAATATGATGATATACTGCTTTTAATTGTGCTGTTTTAAAATGCTTTGGGGTTTTTTTGGAATTGTATGTTTTTAATTGTTTTTAATGTTAATGACAGTTAACATTTAACGTTAACCTCATGTACGTTTTACCTATAGTGCATTTGTTTTCATTGGTAAATCACATTCAGTCGTATTGGGTGGGGAGGTATGCTATAAATGATGGTAATGGTGATATGCTAAGGATTTGAGGGAAATGAAGAATTCATATCCTTTTCCTGTTATGGTCAGTTCTGGGGATAAAGACACTTCATATTGCCTGAATAAATTTGTACATCCCAATCAGGTCATGCTGACATTGCTTTGAAAAGTCTGGAAATCTTTGGTGAGGAAGAGAAAGAATGACACTTCCAACATTAACCCCTTCTGTATTTTCATAGTTTGCCCTTAGATCAGAATAGATAAAAGAGAATTTCACTGAAGCCACTTCCTCGGGCAGCCTTTTCTTGCAGAAATTTGTTCTCTGGCACTTTCTGTCATGGCTTTCCATCGTTCTCCAGTGTCTGCATTTGTTTTAACATCTGTGAGTGTGTCTGTGTGTGTGTGCATGCGTGTGCATGTGCGTGTTGCTGTCCTTCGCAATAAATATCACGTCTGTCATCCAAAGCTATCAATATGTCACAGAAGCTGCTTTTCCATCTCATGCAGCTGTGACAAGCTTTCAGAAATCTGGCTCCGAGCATTCATCCCTTCTTAGCTCAAGAGCCAAGGAAATCTGCTGTAGCCATTAGTATTACTTTGACCGTATCTAAAATTCTGACTACTGTACTGTAGCCTCTTAGCTTAGTCCTGCTCAAAGTGCAGCAACTGCCAGAATGACAATAATATCAAGTAAAAACGCAATGTTTGGTTTAGATTTCAGGTAGAGTTATCCATTACTCTTCCCATTGCACAAAGGTGCCACATTTTTCTTGAAATACAGTTGGAAATTTAGAGTACTTTGAAAACTACCAATAGATATAAAGCTTGAGTCTAAAGTCTTAGCTCACATGCCCAAGCTGTACAAAGGTAACCTACATGCACGTCTGCTTTGCCACATACCATTCTTGTTATCATTTAAGAACGTAAGCTCCAGTCCCTGGAATCATGATCTGTCTTTGTGTATGTGGCAATGTCACCTTAAAAGTCTCTATCTATTGAGAGCTCAGTTTGATTATGGTGGTGGTGGTGGTGGTGGTGAAGGTTGTATGTCCTATCACTGTTCTACAAAAAACTATGAATGCTAGTAGTATAAAAAAGCTCAGCACATTTCTCCAGAATAAAATCTATGGATATTTATGGTAGGAGGAGTATGAAAGTGCAATCGAAGATGGAGTACACCCTTTCCTTCCCGTCAGAGTCCAGACTAGTCACATCTTCATTGCTTGAATTGCCTTCTGCCTCCCTCTTCTATCTACCACCAACAGCAGTGGCAGACTGTCCCAGGGTTTAACAGTTGCCTGGGGGGGTGTAGTAAAGCAGGGGCAGCTGAGTGAGTTGGGAGGGGTGAAGAGGGTCAGGTGGCACAGGAGAAGGAGGAGGAGTCGGGGGAGGAGCCAGAAGAAGAGGTGCAGCCCCAGGGGGTTATAAGTAGTAAGGAGGAGAGGCGCGCGAGAGGAGGGAGTCGTGGAGTAGCGGTCGGGGAAGGGACAGCCCAGGTAACCCGCAGCCCTCGATGAGAGGCTATACTTGTTTCCCTTCAAGGGAGACACGGGGTGCGATGACTGGGGCCGCACGAGGAGGTCCAACTAAAAGACCCCAGACTGGAAGGAGACTTTGTTTACCCTGGGGAAGGAGACTGGAGGCGCCAGGAAAGAGGTAGTTTGGAAGGCGAGTGGTGGGACCCGAAGGGCGAGTGTTGGGAACAAGGCCCAAACCCGAAGAAAATAGAGAAGGCTGAGAGGGAGCCGCTGGAGAAGTACCGAAGGGAACGCCGAAGGTCGACAGCAAGCCACAAGGATCCAGCTGAAGGGGCAGAGGGGCTGTGAGTGGAGACTCCCCAGGGGCCAGACCGGATGTGGTTGAAAGTTTATGTTTGTGAGAAGAAACATGGTTCTGGTGCACGCTTAGGTTATGCATATGTATTTATATTGTATGGAGGTTTATTGCACCTAGTGCACTGTATTTACATTTTATATATAGCTGTGTGATACTGCTTTTTATTATGTTACTAGTATTTTGAAACGGCCCTTGGGCTACTCAATAAATTGTATTGATTGATGTTTGTGAGAAGAGGTTGGGACTAAGTTGCAAGTTGTGTTGACTGGGCATTATTAAAGTTTCTGTTGCAAGCACCCTCGCCTGTGCAAGTTTGTTACTCACGAGGAGTCAGTTTCCTAAGCTAGAGACCCAGGATGCAGCCGGCCAAGCCTGCCCCGCCCACAGGGGGATTTTTTGGTGGGGCACTAAGAGCTAGAAAATAGCCATCTGCCCCCCTCCAAGAAGAGAGGTGTAAGCCATTAACAGGATGCTGGCCCAGATGTCCTGATGGCTTCTCTTAGCAATTTCTTATTAATATAAAATTACATGGGAGATGGATCTGGAAATCAGATTCATTGAAGAGTTCCTGGAACTACTAGACCA
This sequence comes from Sceloporus undulatus, assembly GCF_019175285.1. Taxonomy (NCBI): domain Eukaryota; kingdom Metazoa; phylum Chordata; class Lepidosauria; order Squamata; family Phrynosomatidae; genus Sceloporus; species Sceloporus undulatus. Next base: position 170,106,672 of record NC_056525.1, read on the forward strand.
TCACTGTCTCCAAAAAGGGAATATGGATATATTTGAGGAAAAGTGGGAAAGAAAAGAGAGAGGGGGGGGGTGTTGCTGGCTTATACATATCAGTTTCATTGAGGTCCAAGTTGGATTTCTTAAAAGTGCTCAAATTATGCCTGCTGGTAAAGAAGCTGGAACTTCTTTTTTCAACGAGGCATTTACAACTTCCTAGCTCCTCTCCAGCAGATTAATAAACTATAAAATGCAAAGGGTAAAAAATGCAAGTGCTTGACTGGACTCAACCAAGAACTTTGTTCATCTTCTCAGACTCTTGGGTTGGGGGAGTACATATGTCATGTGACAGAATGAGAATGTTGCCTATCCCCATTGCCTAGTAGTCTCTCTGCCTGAGCCCATTTAGGAGGTGCACATCATGTTGCATATAGAAGACATTGGCCTCAGAGTATCTTGCAAATGCCTCACAGCATGTTATTGAGGGTTCTATGACATCTTCTTCCAGATGAGATTTGAAACAACTTCAGCTAACTAAGGCTGCATCCACACTGCAAAAATAATCCGGTTTGACACCACTTGAACTGCCATGGCTCAATGCTATGGAAGTCTGGAAAATGTAGTTTGTTGTGCCACCAGTGCCAAAACAAACTACAGTTCTCAAAATTCCATAGCATTGACCCTTAGCAGTTCAAGTGGTGTCAAACCAGATTATTTCTGCAGTGTGGATGCAGCCTAAGAAGAGCTCTAATGTAATTCTTCACTAAGATCCAAAACAGACAATCCTGAAGGGGTGGCTTGATGCCACCCCTTTAATTGCCAGATCAGGACCACAGCAACCACACACTGTGCCCTGATCCGGCATTTTGCCAGCACAAAAAGAAAGGGCAAAAAGCTGCCCCTTTTTGAGCCAGCAAAAAGCTAGATTTTCCACTGACTCAACAGCTTTACAGTGCTCCTGCTGCATGTGGGGTGCATCTATCTAGGAAGCCACCACAAAGGTGTCATATGTTTTGCCCCATAATTTCTTCTCGAAGGAAGCAATTAGGAATTTTAGTTCTTTTGTTTATGCTGTGAGAAAGTCTTTGAAAATTGTGCAGTTTTCAAAGCCTATTTGCAATCCAGAACTTATTCTGCTCAGAATTCACAAATAAAACAGCATTTTCTGCATAAGAAACAAATGGTTTTTGCATAGAAATATCATTATCTGGGCAGAAAATGCAGTTTTCTACTAAGTTCCCAATTACAGCATTTTCTGTGGAATAAGCAGCTTTTTCTGCACAGAATTATTATTTAATTTAATTTTATTAAATAATATTATTTCTTGCACAGAAAATACTGTTTCCTGTATTTAGCCTATGGGTTGCACTGTGCCCACCAGTACTCTATAATGTTGAATGTATGCCCAGAATTCCTTTCCACCATCTCAATTATTCTAAAAATATGAATAAAAAGGCTGTATGTCCACTCGCCATTTTAAAAATATGCTGACAAATAGTCAAGCGTGTAATTTATCTGCTGTAATGTCTCAGCTGATTAGGCCTCAAAACAGTGCTGTGATACATTTGAGTTTAATCCAAATATTGCAGAAAAGCAAACATTTTCATACATGATCTGGCAAATGCAGTGTGAAAACTGATATTTATATAGTTGTATAATAATGCAACAATGAACGTGGCAAAGTTCATGTTGTGGTAGAGATTTCCAGTAAGATAATGAGAAATCTCTTGTCTGCAAGAAAAGTTGTGGTTTGGGGATGTCAGTCAATGGGCATTTCAGGACTTTGTGTGAATATTCTGCTGCAAGTGTGCATTCTTGAAAAACTAGCCAAAGGGGGGGGGATCTAAAATGTACCAATAGTTTTTATCATCTGACTTCTTCTCAGAAATTTTACAAAACCTAACCTCAAATTCTTGCCACAGGCAACTTTGATGTTTACATTTGGAAGCTGCTGCTATATAACTACATATGAAGCTGCCTTCCTTGAACATTCAGTCAGAGTTGGAATTGTGTAGGCCACTGGTCACTTCTAGCCCCCATGCCCACTTTTGTGTGCCCTAGAGACCCTGAAAGACTCGACTGTTCCTCTTTTGATTTCCAGGTTAATGTTTACTCTCAAATTGCCCAAAGGGCAGTTTAAGTGGATCACATATCCCAGAACTCTCCAATCCAAAATAAAATAGCCAAAAGTGGAACCCAGAAGTATCAAACTGGCATCATGGGGGCAATATTTGCCCAGACATGTGCAAGATATTGAATCAAAAGCATCTGTTTTGCACAGATTCTTGCTTGTGAACAAAATATTCACACTGTTATGCATCCTTGAATCCATTCATTTAGTATTTTGACAAAAATCTCTAAAAGGCAGATTCCAGACTAGTTTATGCATGCTCTCAAACACAGAGAGAGAGAGAGGTGTGTGTGAGAGCGAGAGAAAGATGGGGAGAAAGAGTCAAAATTCCTTTTAAAATTCAAAAATAATCACAGCTTGGTAGTAATAAGATGCGGGTAACAAAGTTACCTGTTAAATTTTTATTTTTGTTGGTCGCAAAGTACATTTGTATTTCAAAAGTAATTGAATGAGGGTGAACAAAGCTACCTTACTGACATGAAACGTAACACTGGAAATTTAAAAGAGCTGTGTTAAACTTTTTATTATATAAAGACATAAAGGAATCCAGCAGTATAGACTGAGTAAAAAAAAATCTTGATTAAGCTTTTGTGGATTCTAGTCAATTTCATCAGATGTTTATACCTTAATACTAGAAATGTCTTCTTCCCAATCAGTCTCAAAGGTACTACTGGATTCCATTCTCTTAACATTTCCTTGCTATAGTGCACCTACATCATACATGGGCGCGCCTTACGCAGCTTCCAGCATATGCTGGAAGCCGTGCCGGAAATTGCAGTGTCGCACACCGGAAAAGACAATGACCTCTGCCCCCTCACCCCCGTGAATGAGGCATCTCCAAGAGATCATTCAGATATACGGTTTTTTAGCGTGATGAAGAAAATCATCTCATTCACACATTCCTAGTTTGTTTTTCACACTATGGAAGCCCATCAATCCGCATCGATATGCATCTCTGCGAATTCTGTTGCTCACACATGCAAGCATTCAAACAAGGATGGATTCAACAATGTGAATGCATTCAGAACATTTTTTTGGTAGGCAGTGTTTTATCCCAGGTCTATTTGGGTCTATTTGCATCGGTTATTCACACTAAAGATGATGCAGATCTTAAAAAAAAAAACTCATGGAAAAAACAAGCATCAATGATCCCCAGTTAAGTGGCGGGGTTTGGCAAGCCCCCCTCCCAGCTTAACTGAGTGCATTCAGGATGTGCGTGAACAATGGAAATTTAACCTGGATTCATCCTTGATTATTTTCACAGTGTGAATGATGCAAAAGAGTGCCAAAAAGCCATAGTGCCTCAGAAAGTCAGATGGGGGCATGGCAGTTAGTTGCCACAGCTCTGATCTGGTGCTAAAAGGGACAGCTGCAGAATGCCCCTTAGGGGCGGTCTGTTCAGTCCCTGAGTCCGACCATCTGGTGTGTGATCTTCCTCTCTTTCTACTGCCCTCTGTCTATTCAAGTATTATTGTCTTTTCTAGTGAGTAATGTCTCATGTTGTGGCCAAAGTATGACAGCCTCAATTTAGTCACCAAAGTTCAGGTCGTATTTTCTCTTGTACCCATTTATTGGGGGGGGGGGGGGTTAGACATTCAGGTATCTGCACTGCTACAGTTCTGTTATCATTTTCTAGTATTTTCTTTCTATATGCAGGTATCATCTCCAATTATGGGCAACTCTGTTGAAGAATGTTGTTGTGGTGGTGGTGGTTGTGTGCTTTCATGTTGTTTCTGACTTATGGCAATCCTAAGGTGAACCTATCATGGAGGTTTCTTGGCCAAAGCTGTTCACAGGAAGTTTGCCATTGCATTCCCCTGATTGGCTTGAGTGTTGTACTATGACTCAATAGACCAGGGTTTGATTCCCAGCTTAGCCATGATACCCAGGGGAAGGCAATGGCAAACCTCCTCTGAAGATATCTTGCCAAGAAAACCCCATTATAGGTTTGCCTTAGGGTCACCATAAGTCAGAAATGGCTTGAAGGCACACAACAACAACATCAACTACAACAAAATGTATAGGCTCTACATCTACCCCAAGAGTTAGATGTAAAATAAATGTCATCCTATGAATGTACCTTACTTTCAAATTCAGCTTCAGGGTTTCTAACTAAGGGTAAAGTCAATGTGAGTAAGGAATTGCACGTTAGACACACCTCTCTGTTGTTGTCTTCATGTGTAAATGGTCACTAAGGGGAGAGTCCATTCTATTTTTAGAGACCTGTACCATTATTTAGAACCCTGATTTTTCAAATTATAAAAATGGATGAACTAGAATTTGCCCTTCCCTTTTTCCTTCTGCATTTGCTTAACCATAATAAGTATGCCTAAATAGAACTTTAGACTGCATGCAGATGTCATCTGGATCTAAATGAAATGAGTTAAAGAATGTGACCCCCAAATGTACTAGAAATAATAGGCCTTCTTAGCAGTTCCTCATACAAAAACCACTCTTTTATTTTTGTATAGCCAAGAAACTTGTAGAGATGTACATTTTCCACTTAGGAAGTCTACAACAGAGATAGAAATCTTAGCGTTAAGTCTCCGGGCCTGCTTTCAGTCAAAACCTTTTCTAATCAACAGAGACAAAGATAACATATATTTGACATTAGACTTGCCTCTGCTGTCCAGTTTGGCATAGCTCTGTTCTCCATGACAATGGGATTGAGGGAATGAAACACATTGCATGTCAGCAACAACCAGCATAAATTCTCATGGGAAAATGCTCAGTTTCAATGTTTGTTGTCATTTATTGTTTATTTCTTTACAGAAAACATGTGTTAGATGTAGAGTTGGTAAGAAACAGTGATTTGTTCAAAATTCATGCTATAACTTGAGGAAAAATTGCTTTATGGAATGCCCACTCCACCTGTATTACAGTTATATTCCTTATTTCACTGTTGGGTTTTTTGGCACATTTGCCTGGGAGTAAGTCACACTGAATTCAACTGGGCTTTCTTCTCATTGCTAATTTATTTAATTAAAATTATCAATATCCTAATTTTCCTTCCTAAGGAGAGCAGACCAAGAAAGAAGAAAAACAGTAATAGGACCAAAATTAGACCTCAAATATTATATAGTACATCTGTATGGGTAACAGCTTTCAACAAAGAGGTTGAAAATTTACAATCTCGGTTTTGCAGAAAATTATTATCTATTCCGCCATGCGTTCATTATTTAACGCTATATGACGAGCTTGGTTTGGTTACACTTGAGACCACTGCCTGGTTGATGGCATATAAATATTGGCTTAAAATTCATTATAGACCAAATAGATCTAGTTTAATTTGGTTTCTCTTATCTGATAATTATTATACTAATTGGTCAAAAGCCTTTGAAGACAATCTAAAATTAAAGGGTTTAAATCTGGACTCTTTACTCCTTTTGACGGAGCACGAGTGCTTCAAGACAATTAAGGATTGTTTTCTGAGTTGGGAACATAAGGAAATTTATTCTACCTCTCCCAGAGTATGCTCCCCTTTTGTATTTGGCATTCCCCCCTGTTGTGGTGAGATACCAAAATATTTTCAATCGTTGTCCCTTCAGGCTGCGAGGAAAGCCTTCCTTTTTGCAAGGCTGAACATCCATCCGTCATGTGTTACTAAGGGGAGATATATGAAAATTCCATTTGTTAATCGTCTTTGTATATGTGAGGCAGTTCCAGATACCCTCCAACATATTGTTTTTCTTTGCCCATTATATCAAAAACCGAGAAAGAATTTGATAAAGAAACTAATGGAAATGAACTACTGTGTAATGGATATAACTTTAGTGCATTTATTGGAGGATTGCAATGAGCAGATTACACGAGTGATGGCAAATTTTCTAATGGAGGCAACAAAAATCTGGTATAAATTGAACAACTGTAGTCCATAGAATTACATGTTACACGGACGGAATTTTAAAGTATTTATGTTAATGATTTTAGTTTAAAATTTTAACTTGTATGATGTTTTTTTTATTTGAGATGCCTAATAAAGGTTATGGTATGGTATGGTAATAGGATGCAACAAGGAATGACAGTAAAATTAATGGCAGCTAAAGTACGTAGAAGGACTCAAAAGCCCAGTTAATGCTCATGTAAAAATTAATCTGATTAAGGGCCTGTACAAACAGCCGCCCCTTCTTCAGCTGGATTGGGCCACAGCAATCCTCTGGAGGGCGCAAAAGGGAGCCGCAAAAAGCAGCTCCTTTTTGCGCCCTTTTTGCGCCCACAGTGGCATGGCTGTATGGCGCCCCTTCAGCACAGCATCATTTGGATGCAGCGGTGGAGGGGCATCATAATGCCACATGCTATCTGGAGAGCTACACAGTGTCATGGCACCCTGGTGGCATTGTCAAGGGCGTGTGTCTTGTGCCAGTCTATACAGGGCCTCAATTGTGGGGTATTTTCTGATCCTAATGATAATTCCACTGTATTAAGGGTTAAGATTAGGATCAGCATTGTGTTTAAGGACAGAGTCAGCTTTTAGATAGGTACATTTTCCACTTAGGAATTTTCACATACATGCCTTGTATTTCCTGAGAACAATTAGAATTTCATTTTCCCCAACCACCACCTACATTGGGAGCCAGACCGGGACAGTGTCTTCCTGCTGGTTCTGTTAGACCTTTCGGTGGCTTTCGATACTATCAGTCATGTTATTCTTTTGGGTCACTCATTCTTGCAGCAATGGGACTTAGTGACATTGTTTTACAGTGGCTTCATTCTTTCCTGGAATGGTGAACTCAGAAGGTGGTGCTGGGTGACTGCTGTTTGACCCCCTTGATCATTGGCCTGTGTGATTCCTCAGGGTTCATTTCTGTCCCTCATGCTATTTAACATATACATGAAACTGCTGAGAGAGAGATTGTCCAGAGTTTTGTGGTTTCATGTCATCAATATGCAGATAACACTGGACCCATCTGTGGGGAGGGGAGCTGAAACCAAACCCCCATGGATGGGAAAAATGCAGAGAGTCACATTCCATTTTATTCAATAGGCAGTAACATGTGCACATCCATGTCAGTGCATCTATATGCAGGTGCCACCATTGAATAATATGGAGCGTAGCAATCCGTGGGTGGTGGAATTTTAGCACCCATTGCTTTTGTTATCCACAGAGGATCTTGCAACCAAATCCCAATGGATACCAAGGTCCCACTGTACATACTTATAGAACTATTCTATACTTCTAATGACTCAGGTCAAGTGGGAGGATATATTATTACTTCTATGATCATGTATTACTACTATTATTATTTAAATAGGATTAGAGTTAATGGGCTTTTAAAATGACACTAAATAAAGGAATATTTGAAAACTGCATTTATTTATTTGCAGGGAAGGAAATGCAAGGAAGAAAATGCATGTTCAGAAACAGACAGAAAAAAAAGTTAAGGGAGAAAATCACAAAAGGAAGAAAGAGAAAAGCCAGCCTCAGCACTTTTGAAAGTCTTGTTGCCTCAATAGCAAGCTTAATGAACTTGACAGCTGCAAAAGTAGAGCAAGGTAGTTCGAAGGATCAGGAGCCAAAAGGAAAGAAAACGTAAAATAATTATAGATGGAAATGACAAGTGTAAATAAAGATGCCTGGCAGGAATATTCACTACATGATTATGCTGGACTGGTTAGTAACATTATTTCCACTTTTCCCCTGTAGCAGTCTTCTACATTCTTATCAAATGTAAGCCAGTCAAAACTCCCAGTAAAATCTGTAACACTCAGCACCTTCTGAAATTGTACATCAAGACAAGATCTTCTCCACTGCATTTTAGAAATATTAGTTTTTTGCTTTAATTCTTCTTTGCTTGGATTCGTTCTTTGCTTTATTCCTTCTTTCAACTTTCTTCTTTACTGAAGGTTTTATATGGGTTATGGGAGACACTTTTGTTGAAGCAGACTGTTTAGTGCTTTAAAGGCCTGAAGACACAAGTTGTTAAGCCCAATGATCAGTGGTGGCGGTTGGATTACATGTTGGTCAGGCATGAATTGTAGTCAGAATTTCAAAGGAGCTGCCCAAGTTACTGTTCAGGATAAAACCCAGAGGAGATTCACCATCTCATTGACATGGGATCCACCAGCTCTCCTAAACATTCTAGTTTGCCTCTAGCATTTGGTCCTTTGTGTGGTTGCTGGTTTTACTTTTAGAGAGCTGCTTTATTTCATGTGAGTGACAAGAGTGATCCACCTATTTCAGCACTGTCTCCAACATTTTAGGCCAGGACTTTCCCAGCAGTATTTGGAAATATGAGGGACTGGGAATCTAGAACCTTCTGAATGCAAAGCATGAGTTCTGTCACTTGAGCTATGACTAGAGATTGAAAACTTGAGTCTTAAAGCTAATGTGTTACTGTTAGTTCAAATAGAAATGTGTTGGTGTTGACTATTTTAGGGATCAAATTTTCAAATACAATGGCTGAGATCCTGCAGCAGAGACTACAATCCATTCCTTTATGATGTTGTAGCTATGTCTTTGATAGGGCACATAACTCTCCTAGTGAATTGTGACAATGCATATTGGGATGTCTTGTGTGGTGTCTGGTTTCCCAATGGGAATCCCCATAACACAACAAGTCCCACAGTGTTCGGCTGCCCATTGCATGCTGGATCCCACAGAACTCTGATGCCTATGGAGCATTGGGACCCCAGGTACCATAGCCACACTATTGGCTCCATTTATGCAGTGGTCCCAGAGATGTAGTTATGACTCTACACCCATCCTGAGAATATGAGCATTGCACAACAACACAATTCAGTTTATGATGATGTAAAAACCTAACAAAATACGAGCCAAATTAGATGGGCATTTTCATAGCATCCAAATAGAAGATCAATCCAATTATCTGAATGGGATAAGACAGGTGTTCTGTGGGTATAGTACTAGATCCCAAGGAAGGATTCAAATTCTTCCTCAACCATCAGTTCAAGGCCACTAGTTATGGCTTAATCTGCAGCATGCTACACACATAGAAAGTAATAAGTCTCACTTAACCCAGGGGGATGTACCTTTTGAATAAACACACATAGGATCTGGCATTATTCAGTTTGTGTTGTCTCTCAGTGTAATGGGTGCACTATTTCCATTGTGTCTGAACTGACAGTTTTAAAAAGTAATTGGAAAGCATCTGAATTCTAGGAACCATTTGTTTAGTAGTGCAAAAAAACCCCACTCAATCCTGCATTTCCCTCATGATGGCCTCAACACCAGCAGCAGAGTAGGGGCCAGTAACAAGGGCCTTGCTGAACCATTTCATGGCAATCCTCCTCTACTGTTTATTGAGACCACTCTTCACCAACTACAAAAAGAATCAAAAGGTCACAGTCACAGCACAAATGTACAAAGTCATCCCTCATTAAGTTACACGCAGCATGTAGTTCGGTCATACACTTTTTATTAGAAGACGGAATTCATTACAAAGAAATGGTTACAAATATCTACTTATAAGTAACTAGCTATAGAACAGACATCAGTGAAATAATTATACATAACTATTTATGAATAACTAGCTCTAGAACTGACAGCAGATAATCTAAAAGTTCACTTTTTGCCTTAGCACACAGCAAGAGAAGAAACCATGTGTGACTGCATACATAGTTTATTAACTAATAAAAAACCACATCCATCCATTCTGGAGCCAAACTATGGTGTTAGGAAATAGATGTATATTTTAATCCTTGGCCCTATATTGCAGACCAAGCCACTCCTACTGTTTTCATTTGAAGAAAGTTTTCCATTAATGTACATGGAAGCTTTTATTCCAATGCAAACAAGAAGCTTATCCTGAGCACAGTTTACATCAGGACTGCAGCAACAAGGGGAAAGGGCCCTTCTTTTCAGGATCTAGTCTCAGTTGAGGAGTCCATGCCTATTTATTAATTTTTAAGCCATTCACACCATTCTGAGCTGTGTGAACAATATCCCATCCAGTTTGGTCCTTAGTCACATGTGCAAGTAACCCAGTGACATACACATGTTTGTTTCTCCCTGACTGTAATGTGAGCCATCTCTTATGCTCTCCTAGCTTCACTTCCCCATCTGGGAAATGAAAATGACAGACCACACATACATGTTCCCTAGTAAATGGGTTTAGGATTACAGCTTTAACATGACGACACTGAGGATGAACTGGGAGGACTGCAACATATTTTGCCTTGTCTGGCACAACCTAAGCAGGTTAAGCTTCTCCTATTGGTTTATCTCCATCCCAAGAAAAGCTTCACCTGCTTATATTTTGTATGACAAGCTGCTATTAGAACTACCAGAAGGGGGAAAGTGGCAAAGCAAGGAGCAAGATAAAGACGTTAATGCTCTTTGAACGGTAGAAGGATGCATTATACAGCTTTGGGGTTTTTTAATTGCAATAATCTTAAATACAGGATTGCTCAGCTGTCAAACACATTCCATGAATCCCAACCCTTATTTCCAATTTCCTGTAGAAATGCATGAAAAATGCACAGTACATCGATTTCCTCCTTATACCATGGTTCAAATTTTCTTAACGAACCTCTGACCCATGTTAATTGGATAGATACAAAAATGACATCAGGAGAAAAGAATTTGAGTACCCAAAGGCAGGTCCTAGCAATCTAAAACTGGAATCCTCTGAGGCTGTATTTTTTAAAATAATAATAATAATAATAATAATCTCAGCACATATAGATAAATGGGTAAAATGCAGGTGAGTCGATCAAAAGTACATGATAAATGCAATTTATCACTTGGATAACTACATCACATCTGCAGCTTCGCACAATGTCTACAGGGACAATTTCCACTACTCTTCAACTGCAAATCGCTTAACTGTGTATTCTCAACTTCTCCCTGGAGTGTCTAGTCTCTTTTTCAGGACCAGCTCCTAATGTTGCTCCATTTAACCCTATTAGGCTTTAACGAGAGTTCTCCCTTTTAGAAGACACACTAGAAGGAAAAGGGCCTCTTAATGGCAGATGAATTGGCTTCCTTCTTAACCCTTTTGTTTGCACAGCATCCTGGCTTCAATGCAAGAAAGCAAGATACCTGTTTAAACAGGATTCCTGTCAACTCTCCGACAAAGGGTTCATTTTGAAGATAGCAATGGATGACATATCTGCTCTATTAACAATTCTGCATAATTAAGAACAAAGAACAACAACCTAGTGTGTATTTTTTTTAAAAAATGGCTGCTAATAAAATGGATATCAAATGAATATAAAGTGATGGAAGAAAGAAAAGTGGCAATTTAGAAAAGGCTGGGGTGGTATCTGCAAGGGTTAGATTAGAGGTGGACCATTAGAGGTCCACAAGTAATACTTGGATCAGTTTAAAAATCCACCTGGAAGTAAACAGTTCAGGTCTCAGAAAAATGCAACCTGGCACTTCTTAATATAGAAAAAGAAAAGAAAAGAAAAGAAAAGAAAAGAAAGAAAGAAAGAAAGAAAGAAAGAAAGAAAGAAAGAAAGCAAAGAGGATACAGTCACAGAACCTACCATCCCAATTTGGCAGGTAAAGTCCTGATTAATTCTTTGTCACCCCCCTTTTTCAGCTGCTTTCTCCTTTTCCCACTTTACCCCACTTTATTTCATCTTACTTCAGCTTCTACAAACCTAGTTCAAAGTGCAAAAGTAGTTTGCACTCAATTAACTCAGTTGCAAGGAGAGAAGAATCTTGCCCCTCCCTGTAGATGCAAGCAAAAGAAAACTGCTGCATTCCCTCCTAGCTTGGGTGTTTTTCCTTGTTACTCTCACCATCTTGACCAAGGTGAGTTTTTTTTGGGGGGGAGCAACATGTGTCCTAGTTTTTCAATTGTGAAATGTTGGAGGTATGGATATAAGAGAAAAAATAAAATACATTTTGGCTTTGACTCTAATCACCACTGGCAGGCAGGTTCTGACAAACTGCTCTTCAGGAAATGTGCTCCTCAGCAGTTAAAATGTTTCCTGCTTTAGATACTGTACTACAGAGATTATCACACACCAAATCCCCACCGGAATACAAGTGGGTTGTAACCATCACTTACAGATCTTATCACACTGGGCAGTGCCTGGGCAGTAGGGAACCTGTATCAAATCTGGGCTTCTCCTGCAGCTTTTCAAGAATGGGCTTTTCCTATTCTTGAAAAGCCGCTGCAGAAGCCTGGGTTGGATATGGACTGCCTATTACCTGCACGGAGTAGTGCGATAAGATCTGTCAGTGATGGTTACAACACACCTGTATTCCGGTGGGGATTTAGTGTGTGATAATCTCCTTAATTAGCACAAATTGAGTGCCCTGATGCCCAGCAAGAGATGTGTAACAAAAGGAAATTCAGCCTGTACAGATTTTTGCACTGCTGACAGCCAAACTGGGCCTGTCAAATGCTGTATTCCGCACAATAAAATTGTAGTGATGGTTTCTTCCATGGGAGTAGAGGAACTTAAATACTAGGCATCCTCATCCTTGGAATAAGGACAGTGTAATAGCAACTATTCTTTTTAAAATCTGGCCCTCTGCGTGTCTGCATGGAAGTTTTCCAAGAGCCCATTTTAACAGTCTTACCCCCACACAAATAATCAGAGCTTTGAAAGTGTACTTTTTTAGACTGCAGCTCCCAGTTTACAGGGTATTTTTCTAATTTCTGCAATTTAAGCATTCATGAAGTTTTATCTTACTCTTTAGCTAAACTGATCATTTACCACTATGGCACACACATGCTTTCTCCCAGTCAAGACCTTTATAGGGTTAGCAGCTCCACAGGCCTCAAGAGGATGTCTTGCTGCAAAGAAGGAAGCAACTGTGATTTTTTTTCACATCTAAGAACAAGTTTCTCATGTAACACTTTGTGAGGACCCAAGTTCCCTACAAAAATAATTTCTGTTTCATATACTCTTTATACACATAGCCTGAAAGTAATTTTATACAATATTTTTAATGATTTTCGGCATGGAACAAAACTTGTGTACACCAAACCATCAGAAAACAAAGGTGTCACTGTCTTAGCCCCCATGTGGTTAATCATGTTTTGGATTTTGGAATATATTGTTGTTTTACAGCTTCTATGATCCTTCACAATTAGGTATGCTGGGTATGGAAGATGCAAGTTGCAGTCTAACATCTGCAAAATAACACATTCCTCATTTCTGCCCTAGGCAATTGTATTACTGGTCATCTTGTATCAAATACAATGGTCCCTTGGTATCCACTGAAGTTTGGTTCCAGGACCAAGACATCACACCCCCACCCCACCCATGGATACTAAAATCTGTAGATGCTTAAGTCCCATTATATACAATGCATAGTAAAATGGTGTCCCTTATATAAAATGGAAACGCAATGTTTACTTTGGGGAATATTTTCAAGCAATGGATTGTTGACTCTGTGAATGCAGAATCCATGGATACAGAAGAGTGCTGATGGTATCTGTGGATGAACTACAAGATTCCATCTGTATCTAGGCCCACAGCTTAAAGCTTCCATTCATTTCATTTCTGATTCCAACTTGGGATAGCACAGAGAGGTGCAGATGTTCATTGTGGGTTTGATATAGAGTTGTATAGAGCAAAAGTCTGGAAACTGGATGATCTGGAAGGTCAAAGCAAGAGGAGATTATTTGTGCAGATTCCCCCTTTCCCCGCAACTTGTAACATCCTTTCTTGAAAACAGTGTGTGAGCTGGAGCTAGAGGATGAAGTTGAGGTTGATGAAAAATGCTGCCCTACTCCCTTCCTCTAATAGGAGGTTTCTCTAGATCTTAGTTTTCCCAGTGAACAGAAAGTCTTCTGTAAATAGAAAGGCAACTCTACATACAACCCAATATTCTTGAATAGCCAAGTAAGCAGAAACTCAGCTCTGAATGGATCAAAGTTAGGTCTGAAATTCCTACTCCCAACCACCCAGCTGTCAAACTCCAGTTCAGCCAGACTGTGCTATTAAAAGATTCGCTCTAGATCTACCCTGCAGATGATGTAAACCACAGCAAGAACAGGAATGAAAGATGCAAGGGCAATATAACTTTCTCCTTGGTTTGAACTTGGCAATAATTTGTATAAATAAAGAAGACTTGGCTACCCTGTAATAAATAAACAGACTTTCATGAATTAATATTTTCTGGAACACTGATCAACTCCCCAGAAACGTCAGAACCTATAAATAAAAATAAAAATTTTTAATCTTTCCCTGGTGGTTTTTTTCTTTCTCCATTATAAGTTATGATCTTTGCAGTTTGTACTAAATAATCAATATTAGTTTTAAAATGTTATTTTCTCCAGAGGATAGTGTTCTGGGGTTTTGGTAATGAAATATCATAATGTTCACCAGGTTTATATATCATATATACATTGTAAAATAAACATCTGATGGGAGCCTGGGTTGAATCTACCTTCCATAAAGAGTCAAGAATTTTCAGTGAAAGCTCAGACTGCATTTACTCTTCTTTTACACTATTTAAGGCTTTCTCAAATGTTACTGGGCTTTTTGAATCTAACTGGAATTGTATGGCATTCTGAGAAAGCCCTCCATGCTTCTTTATCTTCACTACTATGAAACATAGTCATTCAAACTGGCAAACATAAAATTAATTGTCATAGACAAGTGTTAATAGTTTTAATAATGCTTTACTAGAATTTATGCAAATTGGACAGCACTAAGAATCTAAATAAAATCCTGGCTGTTACAACCATTCTTTCATAGCTCTGTTGTCTTGAAATGAAGTTAAGAGAAGGAAAAGCATTAATTAGTGCTTCCTGACAGAATCTGTTGATGGAAATGTTCTTCTTACCGGCAGAAATAGGTGTCACAAAAATTAGCTTTAAAACTGCGAGGTTCATAATTCATTAATTAGCACTGATGTCTCTTCTCTACTTCTTTAATATAAATACTATTCTGAAGACTTTTAACACTAGATAGAGGTTCTTGTCTTGTTGCTTGCTATGCTTGTTTCTGAAGAAGTTGCATAGCTTTATAGAATGCCCTGCCATACCTAAATTTTGTTACTGATATGTTTGTTTACTTTTAATACTGATGTGCTGCCCTTCGTGGCAAAGCCCGACCAAAGAAGCTTACGAAAGATAATTAGTTTCACATATGTAGTAGGGTAATTTAGTTTTATATGTATTGAGTATACAGATCAAGGTGAATGAAGTGTCCATATCAGGCAGCAAATCATAGAATCAAAGAATTGGAAGGGACTCCATAGGCCATTGAGTCCAATGTTCTGCTCAATGCAGGAACTCCAGCTATGCTGACCATCCCCAATAGGTAGCTGTCCAGAGTCTTTTTGGAAGATGCCCAGAGAAGTAGACCCTACCCACTCCTAGGTTCCATTGCCAAACCACTCCTGACATCAAGAAGTTCCTTCTAATGTTCAAAAAAATCTACCACTATTTAACTTACAACCATTAGACCTGGTCCTACCCTTTGGGGTAGCAGTGAATAAACCTGCACCATGCTCTCCAAAATGGCCAGTCATGGACCTTTGAAGCTTCTGAGCATGCAACTAGCCAGTTTCTGGCCAAAAGATAGTTTGTGGGGGGATGGGGGTGCAACCTGACAAGATCTTGGGAGCTGGAAGTTGCTTGGTTTAGATTTTGACTAAATCTGTGTTGCAGAAATAATGCAATTTGACATTGCTTTAACTGTCATGGCTCAGTGCTATAGAATTCTGGGATATGTAGCTTTGCAAGCTATTTGGCTTTCTCTGTCAGAGAGTTCTGATGTCTCATAAAACTGCAATTCCCAGTATTCCATGGAGCCAAGACAATTAAAGTTGTGTCAAACTGCATTATTTCTGCAATGCTGATTCAGCTTTCCTTGAATTTCTGTTCTCCAAAGCCTTTTACATCACTGCAACACATTATGGAACTAGATCTATCTAAAATGAATGGACTTCTGATTCTTCTCCTTCTAATGTTCTCAGCAATGGAAGATAGTAGCTTAGGCAAAATGGGGTGAGGAGGATGGTTCTTAGCCAGAGCTGGAACAAGGCATGATGAATTGGTACCATACAAGCACTTTTTCTTCAACTGCTGGCTAAAAAGCCAAATGCTTATTGGAATAACAATATGAAGAATTTGGAAGAAACTATCCTAAACAACATGATTAAGTTTTAGGTAGTTGAATGTCTTCTTTTTCAGTACCTGTTACGTAGCACACCAGAGACTAAAATTTAAAAAAAAAAATTTTAAAAAAATTTAACCTTTCAAGGCTCCTACAGAATAAAAAAAACATCAAAACAACTGAGAAGATTATGATTACACAGAGGCACAACCATAAGCTGTTTGATAACTGGAAGCAGGTTGCTTAGATCATATTCTTAGAAGGACTTCCATCTATGGTCAGAACTTGCTGGAGCACATGATGGCCATCATTTAATTTTCCATAGTGCCCCACAAAAACTCTAATCAAGAGAACTTCAGGATGTTGTGGGGAATTCAGGTGATGGCTCATCAGAATTTTAAGGAGGGAAGCATAGCTGGCAGCACTCTGAAATATCATTATATATGATCAGTGCTGAACAACTGAACACTAAAGACAGACTGTATTCCCCATCACTAGGTACAAAGTCCAAGCCACTGTATTCCCATCACCAGGTACAAATGTGAGAGCTGGATAGTGAAGAAGGTGGATAGGAAGAAAATCAACTCATCTGAGATGTGGTGCTATAGAAGAGTGATACAGATACCTTGGACAGCCAAAAGGATAAACAAATGGTTTCTTGAACAGATCAAGCCTGAAATCTCCCTGGAAGCCAAGATAATGAAATTGAGGCTGTCTATGAATGAAATTTATTATTACGGTCGATGACCAGCATAAGTGAGGCTGTCATACTTTGGCAGCATCATGAGAAGGCATAACTCGTTTTAAAAGACAATAATGCTAGAAGGTTGTAGAAAGAGAGGCAGAGTGCAGACTAGATGGTTAGAGTCAATTGGGGAGGCCACAGTTCTGGGACTTCAGGACATGAGCAGAGTGGTAGAGGACAGGGGCTCCTGGATATTTCTTAGCCATAGGATCATGAGTTGGGTTCAACAACAAGATCAGTGCAGAAGCATACCTTCCAGCATTTCACATATGAAAAGTGGAATATGTGTGGCCAAACAACATCAGAGTGTGTTCAAGATGGCAAAAGAGAAGGTAGGGGAGTTTGCATCAGTTTGCTTTTGTCTGAGCATCTTAGGAAGAGTAAGATTTCATCCTCTCTTGTCTTCTCCCTCTGCTAAGCTGAGTGCAAATTACCTTTGCACTTTGAACTCAGAGACTGTACAGACTGGTCAGGGCGTAGCATCTATACGATGCATGCACCAATTCCACCCCCAGGCCAACATGATGGCAGGCGGCATCACAGTGATCCTCTGGTGCTGCATCTAGATGATGCAGCGCCAAAGGAGTGCTGAAAAGCTGCAGTGCCGGCAGCTATGGCACTCTTTCCATGGCACAGAAAGAAGTCACTTTTTGCGGCTCCTTTTTGCACCATGGAAAGTCACACGCTTGCCGTGGCCGTGATCAGGCGCTAAAAGGGATGGCTGCAGGCCTGTACATCCCCTTAGTTTATAATAATTCAAGTGAGCTGAGAACAAAGGGCAAAAGTGGGAGAAGGAGAGAGTGTGGAACATTTTAAAAATAACTCAAAAAATGGGATAACAGAGGATCAATTAACACTGTCCCTGCTAAATCAGGATAATGGGAGAGTATGCCAAGGATCCATTATGACAAAAATATCTTAGTAATGTAATTATGAATGAAATAACACTCTGTAAGAACACCGCTGTCACTGCCTCAGTCTTACTGTGCATCTATAGAAAAACATATATACATATATTATACATATATAAATTTATATACAGTATGCACATATTATAATGCACATATTATATTTATAAATCTATAAAAATATACATAAATATAGATTTTAAAAAAATACTGCTTTTAACAGATAATTATGAACCAACCATAGAAGGTGAATTGTAGATACTCTTTTTTTACATGCAAGTAAAAACATATGAACTGTATTTCTCAAATAACCATATACATTTGCTGCATTGTGAAAGAACAGTACAGTATATGGATTGTTTGTTTTAATCCTTTTCATGAGCTTTTGATAAATCTAGTTCAAAGTGACAGAGATGTACATTCATCCCTCCACATTTGCGGCTTTGACTTTTGTGGATTTGATTAGTCACTGATTTTATTTATTAATAAGTTCTCTCTAGGAATATCTAGGTTTTCCAGCACAACTCTATGGTCAACTTTAACCAAAAGTCGCACTGGAGGACCTAGAGATTCCTAGAGACATCACACCACTAGGCATCTGTAGCTTCTCCAGTGCAATTCTATGGTCAATGTCTAGTGGATGTTAACCACAGAGTTGCACTGGAGGACCTGGAGATTCCTAGAGAGGTGTTCTCTCAGGTAGAAATGTAGTGTTTTTGTTATTTGCAGTTTTTCCACATTCACTGGTTTTCTGTGCCGCTAACCCCAGTGAATGTGGAAAAACTGCAAATAACAAAAACACTATATTTCTACCTGAGCGAACACCTCTCTAGGATTCTCCAGGTCCTCCGGTGCAACTCTGTGGTTAACATCCAGTGAATGTGGAGGGACAAGTGCACGTTTCTTTAATGAAAATATAAAGAAATTATCAACTGCCCAATCGTGTAGTGTGAAATGTGGAGAAAGAAAACTGAGTTTTTGTGAAGATACTTTGTATCAAACACCTACATAAATCAAGTGTGGGCACCTTTATTGGGCCCGGGAAGGCCAATTCCTACCACAGTACCTGCACTTCATCAAAGCTATTACACAAACACAACCAAAATTTGCTGGAAGTCAGCAGAAATCAGTTTCACAATACTTTTCTCTCTTTGTTTTGTTTTGGCATTTGGGATGTTGCTTAAAACAAAGAATAGAGTCACACATCTTTTTTACATGGGAATCCCAGAGTATTCCTTGAGGCACAATTCTCCTCTAAAAGGCATCATGGGATTAGTAGTTCATTAGTTTTTAGAAGGCTGAAGGATCTTCTTTATAGCTATATTTATAACCACAACTACACTTTTTATAACATAAATATATTAATCAGGTTTCTGTTAGATACAGTTTCTCTATGACATTCCATACAGAGTGAGCTAGTTTGGGAAGCTACTAAACACTCATTTTGTCCAGCATCCCCATCCTGGCATGTACCTCCTGACAAAGTGTATGATGAATTTTGAAATATTTCTGAAAGCAGCAATGGTGAGACTTGGCACATGTAAATTTTGCTGCCTTACTTCACCGTAACTGATTACAGCTGACAGAGAGTTAATAAAAGAGCAAAGCTAGCTGTCAGGGCATATTAGTGTGTGCAAAGGACAAGACAAAGGAATAATGCTGTCATTATTTATGGTCATTAACTGGGTTAAGTTCACTCCTACATCATCCTACCTGAGCTGTAAAAATGATAATCTAATCAAGAAATATTGCATTTAAGTTCAGACCAGTGTATCTCTGTAAATTTCAGGGTTCTGTGAGGAATTGCATTCAGAATGCAGCTGGAACAGATATAACATACCTGTTCAATATGGACATTATAATAATATTTTGCTCTTCTGGGGAATATTTCTAATTCATTCCAATGGTTTGCTTCATTTAGATTCATCTTCTATGTGCAGTAGCAAAGGTGGTAGGCTGTTTTGAATCTGATTTATACATTTGCATTCTTTAACCTGGCACAACTTCAAAATGTAATTTTGAACTGAACATTTCTACACTTCTTAAAATTACTGGCAGCATGATATTGTCAGCTCTCATGGTTTTATCAATGGTGCAGCCACAACAATTAAATTGTAAATGTGATCCAAGGTTTATTTCACACTATACACTTATAGCACTGTGGTCCATTTCAACTCTCAAGGCTCTATCCTATGAAATCCTGGAGTTTGTGGTATGCTAAAGTGTGTAGTGTGAAGGAGACCCAAGGCACCCCTCCATCCTGCCATCTTTAGAAACATTTCTAGTAATCTGTATTCAGCATTTTTGGGATTCATGAAATGTGGAAAATGCTTTCATACTTTTCAAATAGATGTCAGCATGGAGATCTGCTGCTCATAGTTCTTCCCTCTGTAGTTATACAGTAATGCTTATATCCCATTGTATGTCTCAGCCAAAGTGCAATATTGAGTCAATAAGACTTAAGTCCTGAGATGTGGGATTTAGGCTAAAGGACACCATTTTGGACACAAATTGTATTTAGACCTCAGTCTAACAAAAGTTAGTAATGACAGTATCCCATTGAAATTAACAGAGTAAGGCAAGTAGATCAAGGCTCCCTTACAGCCAATATATCTGTACTAGAGCTCAGACCATAGTATAGCTGTTTATACTCTTGCAGCAGCAACATTAAAAACACAATTATAGCAGAAGGAAATATAAGAGGTAACATAGTACTGACAGCAGGCACTTTGACAAAGGTCCAAAACACATTACAGAAATAATCCGGTTTGAGACCGCTCTAACTGTCCTGGCTCAATGCTAGGGAATTGTGAGAGCTATAGTTGTATGAGATATTTAGCTGCCTCTTTGAGAGAGCTCTGGTGCAACAATAAACTACAGTTCCCATAATTCCCTAGCATTGAGCCAAGGCCGTTAAAATGATCTTAAACTGGATTATTTCACAGTGTGTTTTGGACCAAACTCTGTTGCCACCACACACAAGCCACATCACTCCTGCAGATCTTGAAAAGTTCCTTTTGTGACTGTAGTTAATTCCAGTTGTGACTGTTGTCGATTCCACTGTAGTGTTTGAAATGTAATTCATTGCCTTTATTCATTACAGTCCCCCAAAGGTTCCTCTTTATGTTGTTTGTTGCACTGCACATTACTTTTTAATCATTTTTCATTACTATTTTTTTTAAAAAAACAACCCTAAAGGTTGATTAAAAAATAATAATGTGACATAGATCTCTCCCTCCAAAAATAAAAGCTGTCAAAATGCCTCTGAAAATGCCTAAAAATAATCCTTAAAAGTATTGTATAAAAATAAATGACAAGGAAGTTTTACTAAGTGCAACAATAGAGTAGCTTTGTTCCAACTTGTTAATATTGGCTGAGATCAAGAATTATCAGATGTAACTATGGTGATGGATGATGGTTACATCTGATAATACCACCTCCACCCAAAAATCTATATTTTCAGCCTGTCAGCACTCCCATCCAAAGGATTTCTGAGGCACTGCAGACTAGTGTCAATGTCTGTAGTACTCTCCCAATTGTGGGATGAATTGAGTATGGGCAGCTAGAAAGACCCCTTAGGGTCTTGTGGCAACTGCTTGGCTCAATGCATCTCATGATGGCATGAGTGCATGATATGTTATTTCTTACCACTCCAATGTGCCATGTTTGGAAATCCTTCCTTTGGGGCACTGCGAGGCTGAAAGGTAGATGAGGGAGTGGCATTGAGTCATTAATGACAATAAACATGAATCCCCAACAGTTATGAAATCCTAAGTCCAGCTCATGATCTCATAAGTAGTGAACATATGAGTAATTAGTTACAGGTAACTTGAGAAAGAGCTTGTTAGAGATTATTAACACTCACTCTTCATTTCCAGGCTCTGCATTCCTGATAATATCCCATCTTCGCCAAACACTGTAGGCCCTAAACTATACATGGCAGCAACAAAAACATGTGGTCTCACCCAGGCTTTCCATAATTTTTCCAGCAAACAGCATATTGGAAACAATATCATGAAGGATCCATAGCGCCAGTCCAAGCACATGGCAACAGCATAAGCTTGTGAAATTCCCCCAACCAGATGTTTTTACCTTCAGGTCTTATTAGCTAGCATGATAAATAGTGTAGATGGGATTTATGGATCAAAACATTTCTGTGGAGGATCCAGGTTGAAGAGTGGCCTAATAGTTAGGAAATGAAATGATTTTGGAAGGCTGTCATAGTTGTACATCTAGATATGAAACGATCTGAATGTATGCACTGATAGAAGTTTTTCAGCAAGATTTTTGGAAAACTCAGTTGCTTTCTTTATCTTTGCACATACAGTTAATTGCAAAGACATCCGGGGAATAATAATATGTATATGTATCCTAGCATTCAAATGCTTTGTGAACTGGAGAGACAGAGCATGCAATATCCCAATTATTACAGCCGGTACCAGTAAAAGATGGTTTCAGTTTTCATGCACTTCAGTGAAACCAAAAAGTACATTGAGGGTAAGCCCTTCCTAACCAATCAATTGTTTCAAAATACAATATTGATTACTTTTCAGAGCACTATGTGCAGTTAGGAAATCAATCAACTCTATAAGAGATTATCAGATTGCTTAGAAATTAAATTTCTGTGGGAGCCTTGTGGGGGGAGAACAGAAGGAGCTCCTCTTTGCAATTTTGGCTCTTGTTGATTTAACTGCAGCAAGGGTAACACCCTGTCAGCTACCTTTTAGCCTGGAGCAAATTTTTACAGCTGAGTCATAAACCCCTGAAATAGGAGTATGTAATGGGTACAGCTGCTTCAACCTTAACTATACAGGGTGCAACCACTATAAAACAGCAAGAATTCACATTAACAGGGGACTTCCCTTATAGTCTTCTCTCATACCCATCCATTAACCAAGCAACGTTACACAATGGAGGAAGTGGCACAAAATTTTCCCTTATTTTCAAGAAAAAAGATGAACAATTTAAAGCCATTAAATGACCTTAAAGTCATCATCTAGGGAGGGAGGGAAGAAAAGTACTGAAAATGAAGCAAATACTGACAACACTGAAGGCAGCAGTCAACATTCTTGGGCAGTTCCTCAGAGACCAATGCCTCATGGAGCTGCACCAGTGGTAGTGCCTGACAATTGGCCTCCCGCCTACTTGTGCTTTTTGGCTCAAATTTAGCTAATAGATCCACAGGAAAGCAATATTGGGGCATTCCCCAAATGTCCCAGAATATTGTGGGACTGTCAAGTTGGCAGGTGGTTCAGAGGGATTCTCTCCATATTGTAATGGTGCTGCTACTTGTCCATAGAAGGACTCACCTGCTGACAAGTCCAGTTTTTGTTGTTGTTGTTGTTGTGCAAAACAAAAAGAACCACATTTCTAGAAGTTTCAGGAAGTATGCTTCTCCAATGTAAGAAAGGTCTTGCTGAACCAGACCAAAAGACAAGTTAGTCTAGCATGTTGTGACCAACCCGTATCACTGAGAAGTCCACAACCAGGACATGGTGTCCCAGCAGCTGATATTCAAAAGTATGATGTCCCACAAAGGTGCTACATAGCCATCATGAATGGTAGCCATTAATAGATTTGTTCTCCTTTAACTGGTCTTTTCTTTTCTATTGTGGTGGGCGCTATAATGCCATGGCAACAATCTGAGACCTCTTTGTGAGAATGTGTCTTTTGCCTTTGGAGAGGTCCAGATTCTAAGCATTTGAAGCACTGTTCAATGCATAGTATCATTCAAAATGCTGACACCTGCTATGGAAGATATTTTTCCCCTTGCCATTAGCTGTCCAGTGATAATTCTTATTTTTAGTTGCAAGCCATGAAGGCATAATTGTTTTTTCAACCCTTCCCAGCGTACTTTAGCCTACACATATTTTACTCTTTTGGAAAGAGTAGATATCAAGTGCCAATGAAAATAAGAATAAGAAAAACTGACAGTTTGACTTGTACCACACAACTGGAAACTTCTGGACATGATAATGAGAGGGGGCCTTAGAAGGAAAAGGGGAATACTGCATCCTGCAATAAGCAGAGTCAGCCCAACACATTTTGCTGCCTGAGCTGAATGGCAAAGTGAGGCCTCCTCTGCAATTCTGTATGTAGGAACCAATCAGGTTAGCATCTGAATCTTATTTCTACACTGCTTATAGAAAAGTGTGTTTAGTGGCACCTGTGAATCGCAGTTGCCTTAAGGGAAACAGGCACACCCACCTCTGTCATCCAAGATCAGTTACGGTTGCCAGATCTCTGGACACCAACTGGACTTTCCCCAGCATTTCAGGAGGAGAGATACATTTCCAGGTGAACAATGGTAAGACAGGAAAATGTCTGATTTCTTTGTAGGAGAGAGGAGACTTTAAAGCCTGGGCAACCATCTCATCTCCATTCCCAACTGGCCCCACAGCTCACTGGCTCAGTGAGCAGGTGTTTTATATGTGAGCTGGACATTTCTTACTTATCTATATACAGTATTTTGAGGTAGTGGTGCAGAAAATCCACATTGTGACTTCCACATCCCTATACCAACATACAGTTTTGCAGCAGTTATACAAGGACAACACCCTATGGCAACATAGATGTACAGCCCTATGGTCTCACAGGTATCTCTTCCCTGGTCTCAGGTTCTTGTCCTGAAATCTTAGGGATGGGAAGTGCCTGACTTGGAAGCTCTACTTTCTACTGCTCCCTGTTGCCAGCCCCCGCCATTTGAAAAGGCTACTTCACGTAATGATCAGTGGTGGCTGGTTTCTCCCATGTCTATGGGACACTGGATCTACTCTAAGTTTTACTTTGGGGATGGGATTCAGAATTTTGGACAGCTCCTTACAAGTATAACTACAATGTAGAACATATTTTAAAAGGTAGAACATAATTTTATATTATGAATTTTAAACTAGGGATTGATTGAAAATACTGAAAACACTGACAGCATTTGAAACAGCATTAAAGACACATCTCTTCTAGCAGGCCTATCTAGTCAATTTTAAATCATGACTTTTTAATTTGTAAAGTTTTTTAAATGTACTCATATGAGTGTACTTAAATGATTTTATAGTATTTATTTTAACTATTGGTTTTATGTGTTTTCTTTTCTAATTGTGTTTTGCATTTTAATATGTTGTAACATATGTTCAAGCCTTGAAGAGAGATGGGATTTTTTTAAAAAAAAAGATGTTGTTTTAATGTGTGTTACTCTTATATGTTCTTTTAAATTGACATTATGTATTTTTAGCCAATATGTATTGTATATTTTCCTGTTGTTTTTCCCACCTCAATCCATGGGGAGAGGTGGATAAAAAATATTATTATTATTATTATTATTATTATTATTATTATTATTATTATTA